>NC_142082.1:72313408-72639354 GCF_054644295.1 Miniopterus natalensis | reverse complement strand
TGTCCTCTGTGTCATTCTTGTGCCCTTTAAGATTGACGGATAACCATAACCCATCAAAGTGGGATGAATTAGAATGAGACACAGAATAGATAAAAGATAACCTAGTGCATGCTTGTAATTTTGAGTGGGAGCAATGCTTTTTTGGGGAATGCATTTTTAATTTGATCCTAAAAGGCAGATATGTCATATGGACAATATTATGGGTGGTGTTTATTTTTGATTTTTTTCTTTCTTGGAGTATTGTTACTTTCCCAGAATTAAACTGTGACGGGCTGAGAACGATGGTGTTATCATAAATACAATGTAGGTATAGTGTAGTAATTTATTGTAAAAGAAACAACTGCTGGAAATTAACTTATAAAACAAATCATCCTAGTATTATTTGCAGTCACCTTGTATCGACAAGATTCTTACTGCTTTAAAGAGATGTTAACTCCAATGAACTGACTTTAGAAGCCAGAGTTTTTGACTTCATAGTCAGAAAGTCCTAGAAGCTGTAGAGAAAGTCACCAATAAACAAATCAAGATTTTGATTTTGACTTCTGTTTTCCATTTGCCTTTGGTAGTTTTTTCTAATCCAGTGTGCTTAAAGTGACTGGAACAAGGCTCTGTTACTGAGGAGTGGGGTTCGGTCCTTGGGGATTTATCCCCATAAGAAACTGTGTTTGATATGCAGTGGCAGTCAAGGATTAAATCCTCTACTCTACCCAGCAGCATAGCTCCCCAAACCAGCTGCCCCTCTGCAGCTTTTGAGGGGTCTCAATGGCATCCGCTCTTTTCTGGAAGCCCCTGTGTGTGTTGCATCTTGGGCCCTCCGCTCACTATGACTCCCTTTTTGGAGTAGGAAGTGCTCAGTTTTTGTAAGATGATGTTTCATTTTGATTAACGTGATTTCCACACTTCCAGAAGACACTTAGGCACCTCTGGCTGTGTTTCTTTTTCAGCATGTACAAATTCAGATCTTAATGTGGTTTCATTGCTTCATCATGGAATTTTATAATGAAATAGTATTTTGAGTGCCTGACTAGCTTCTTTGATTTCCCTCTTCCTGGAACACTTAAGTTTAGAGATGGCTATGAGGCAAAGTTCTTCATTTATTTTATACTAAAGATAAACAGAATCAGTAAATAGCCAGCTTTTTTTAAAGCTCAATTTTTCTGCCCCACAAAAACTTCTTATGCCATCATATAAAAGCAAATGCTATAGAATACAAACAGGAGAGTGACATTACTCAGAAATACTGGAGATAATCATTGTTGATATTTTAGTAAAATTCTTCCAGGCATATCTCTTGGTCTGGCTCTGTCTGTCTCTGCCTCTCTTTATATATATGTATAAGTGTGTGTGTGTGTGTATGTGTGTGTGTGTGTATTCACATGTACATATTGTGTAGAGATAAAATTTTTAAAAAATGAGATTTTGTTTTGTGTGCTGTTCTATAGTCTGCCGTTTTTCTAACAACATGTGGTGGTCATCTTTCGATGTCAATAAATATATATTATCTTTTAACGACTGAATACTTTTACTTGATGCTTTTCATTGTAAGTACCACAAATCTTAGGGCAAACTAGCTTAAATAATAAGAATATATTGAAAATTTCAGTGGGTAGGGACTTCCAGCACGATTTAATTTGGGTTTAGGATTACTTCCTTTATAATTTTTTCTTTCGTACTCTTTTCCGTGCTCCTTATGGTAGCAACCCAGCTGCACCTCTAGGGGCCCCTTCACTGTGCAGAGGAGAGCGTCTCTTAGTCATCGGACTGCAGCCCTTGGCTGCCTTCCACTTGGGCCACCTTAGGTAATGGGACCAGGGGATGCCCTTTTCATTGCTTCACATTTGAGTAGAGGTTATGCTAATTCCACCCACGCTTTATGAATAGGAAGCTCAGAGTTCTGCTAGAAAAGTAGGGGAAAGGGCTGGCCGGGGAGGCAGCTGATGGTGTCTGTTAGAGTTTACCAGGCTTACTGAGAGACATGCACGTTGCTTCCAGTTTTTCCATCTAAAAAGCATCACTGCTCTCAGCATTCTTATATGTGTACTGTTTTATACTTGTGCAGTACTCTCATTTGAGTAAGTTCTTATTAGAGGAATTTCTGGATCAAAAGGTTTGCCAATTTTAATTTTAATAGCCATATGTCATCAAAGCTGTAAAGCCTATAAAACCGCAATTTTACCAACTATACATTCACTATACACTATTATGCCTTGAAATCCCTCAACTGTCGTGAGGTGTTTTTTTGTTTTGTTTTTTTGCACCTGAATCTTTAAGTGGGGACTTCAGAATTAAAGCAGAATTTCAGGTGTCACAATTTCTCTGAGCAAGACGAATTTGAAGTGACATAATTTGAGGTTAATCAAAGCGTCTGCGGTATAAAATGTTTCACCAGGAAAGCGAGGAGGAAAGGATGGAGAGGAATGTATTCTCCCAACTGCAAGTCTAGTGCTTGGTGGGTCAGGCTATTTGCCTGCCCCTGAGCGCCCACCTGAGCCTCGCCATTGTCACATGCTCTGCAGTCACCATTCCTGTTCACCTCCCCATCCCAGTGTGTAACGTAAAGGTCAGTCAGGAGTAACTGGAAGGGCGGGGAGCCTGTTGCTGTCCATGCACTGACTCTTCCCTGAACCTGCAATACTTCTGAACTTTTACAGTTGAATTAACTGAAAAAAGTTAACTTTGAAATCAGCGCTCTGGGATGGCAGGACCTTGTATGCCTTGGTCGTCGTTTTGAGGAAGTGAGAGGAGAAGCTCTTTGGGATGGCACACTGGGAGGGACCCAGTAGCAGATAGGTGCTACTTGGCAGGATAGCCTTTATTAATGGGAATGAAAAGAGCATTTGAATGGAAACCTAGCAGATCTCAGAATGACAGTCATGTCTTGAGTATTTCAGACACAGCTGCATCATATGCATGTAATCCATGTAATCCTCATGGCAACATTTTTTATGTCAGCGATAAGAGGAAAAGCTCAGAAAAATTAAGGAACTTGTCTGCTGTCATAGCTGGGAGGTGAAGGAAACAACACATTGATGCTCCTCCTCTCCCCAGATAGAAATTATTAATAGCAACTTGGTTAACTTAATTTTAATTGATGGTACAAAGAAAGGAATGCAGTCTTTAGTATTGGAATTGAGTTATGGCATTGAGGATTCACCTGAGAATTATAAATGGTAAAAATGACCGAAAGTGCAAATGGCCCAAATGAATTATGTGATGTAGAAAATAAGGAAGTTGGGTCAATAGTGACAAAGGGAACAGGCTTACCTGTGGAAAATGACTGCAGGATGAGAGTTTCATGAGCATAAAACATGTGGAAAGGGGCCAAATAGGAAAAATGGGTAAGATAAAGTGATATGGTATATGTGAGCATGTCCTAAAGCTATAACTATGATGAAGAAATAGAAATTATTCCTGTCCCATTAGAAATGTTTAGCATGGAAGCATATTTCCATGGCAGAAGTTTATTACATAGTAGAGAAGTGGTGGGGTTTGGGAGACATGCGGACTTGGTTCGCTGCTGTTTGTTTAGGTTCAGGATGCTAGAAGGGTGTGGCTCAATTAAGCCAAACAATATCTTTATCAAGAAAAAGAAAAAAAGGGGAATTTATAATAAAAGCACAACTTTATCTGGTACATTTATACTGTAAGAGAGAATGTTAAGGTGCAGAGTGCCTAGTGGGGAAAAGGAATGGCTTAAACTTGCGTGAATGGAATTCTGCAGCCCAGGGCCGGCTCTGCTAACGTTTAGAATGCAAGTTCTTTGTGAGCATGGGCCAAAGGAGGGCTCCAGCTCTCAGTCTCCTTTGCTCTTCCCCTTGCTTATTGCCAAATGCCAGGTGGAGCTGGAAGGCACTGACAGACTGAGAGGCCCTAGTGAGTCTCCCATTGCATCTGGCAATGCCTGCACTGCTCTCCCCGAGTCCTGCCGGCTGCTAGGCACTGCCTGTTTGTGGTGTCGGCCAGTGGACAGCCGATTGAGAGCCATGGGGAGAGCACAGGGCTTTGGCAAGTGCGCAGCTACATGGCAGACCCTGCTCGCTCTAAGTGCTTTGGTGGGAGCTGAGTGCATGCTTTCCCACTGATGCTCTAATGAACCCATTACCGAACACCTCCTATCACATCTCCTTAGTCACCTTCATTGGAGTTGACTCCATTGCCCAATTGCACTGATCATTAAAACTTTTAATGTACGTTCTAAACTTTCCTCTCCTTGGCGAGGCAGTTGCTGCCTGCTCTGTTTGGCAGTCACCGTGAGTAGCTGTGAGCACTACTGATGTTATTGGCCGAGGAGTGAAACAGAAGCTGAATAAATTTGGCTCCCAGCACACTTCAGGGCAGAGCTTCTGGTCCCAGGGTTAAAACAACAGAGAAACAGCAACAGAAAATGTCATTGAGCAGTGCGTCCATGAATGGCCTTGGATGCCCAGTGGGGGCGTCCGTGGCTCGGTGCTGAAGACGGTGCTGCAGACTTCAGTCCTCCAAATTTGTGCTCATGTCTCTTTAGTCTCAAAATCTTAGCGTGAAATATTTAGTACCCCAGGAAAGCCAAATTAATGGCGAGTCAAAGTAATTAAGGCAAAGTAAATAATCTCCAAGGTTCTCATTCCCCGTGAAACTAATTTCATATCTTACCCTTCATGTGTTAAAAATAGTTCTCTGCTAATTCGAGATGCCGTGCTCTGTGTTGGTGAAGTGCACTTCAGTTCTAGTGAAAGATGCAGAGCAGAGAGTTTTCAATTGGGCAATTTTTTTTTTTTTTTTTTTTTTTTTAAGAGAGACATTTTGGCACCACGAGAGTGTGAATCATTTTGGGTGAACTGAGAGTTGGATACAGCTGTGACCGGGCAAATGATGAACCAATAAGCTGATAACTTGCAGCTGGGATAGCCTTTTCATACTTTTAGTGAGAACTCTGTGACCACCCTGCTATCCAATGAGGAGATTAGTTTAACTCCTTTGTAGGATTTTGACTGGCCATAGCTTGACCTAGTCTGTGTCTATAAGTTTAGAAACTAGATCTGTTTAGCTCTTCTGAGCAATGGAAACATTGGGACTTGAGCATAATTTTAGTGATTTGTCACCCTAAAATAATCGTGACAAATAAATAAGGGAACAGTTGTGAGCTTTTGGCTTTTTAGACCAAAGCCTATCTTTCCACAACTGACAATCCCCGCATTGTCCCAGGGCCTGAGAGGACACGGTGCTTTGGCCTGAGTTCATGGCTGTGATGACACTGTGCTTCCCCAAGCTATTGAAACTGCTTTAGGATTTATTATTGTTACAGCAGTGGTCTCGATCAAATGAGAGAGTTCTTTATCATTGAGATAAGAGTATTTTGGTCAGAAAGAACAGAGGTGTTCGGAGAGAAATGTTTAACATACAATCCTTACAGCTGAAATATGAGATCATTATCTTGCTATCGTTCACTTTTAAATCCCTTAGTTATCTTTTTCTCTTCAAAGAGCTGCCTCAGCCCTTTAGTGCATCATGGACCTATTCTCCTAGAGAAATGCTGTTGTGCTTTTTAAAAGTTTTGAGGTGGCAACATGGGAATGGACGAAGCACACCTCAGAGATATTGTGGGTTCGATTCCAGACCACTGAATTTTTTAGCTGGTGGAGGGTCTTGCCTTCAAATTGTAAAAAACCCAACATCCATGAAATGCAATTCAAGCTAAGACCCCTACACTATGGCTGGGGTCATGCAGTAGAAGTGTACCTGTCTGTGGTTGATAAAATGGCATTTGCTTCGCCTGTCAGGACACTTACTGAGAGTGTTTGGGCCTCAGCCTGCATCACTTGGAAATCTAAAAAGCTTTAGTAATTATTCTGAAGTGGTGGTGTTTTTCAAAGTTGTTTCTCTGGTTGAAAATGACTTTTTGTTCCCAGAGATGAGTAAATGCTAGAAAGAATTGAAAGTGACTTGAAGGAGGGTAGAGTGGAGGTAAGGCATTTTAGCTGCTGGCTGACACTATTGCTTAAAAGCAGGCAGTTTTGTTAGATTTTATACACTGTATGCGGTGTAAAGAACAAACCTTTCCATTTTTTCCCAAGAGCCATGATGTTATCTTAGTAATTGAAAATAATCTTCTAAAGTTGCTCTTTAACTAGATTTACACAATCCCCTTTCAAATCTGCTGTTATCTGCCCTTACATTTCACAGTAAATGTTGCTGTCTGCACAGCCCCTGCTAACAAGAAGATCAAGTGTAACTCTTTTCATGATTTGAAATAAAGTGTTTCTATTGTAATTATCCTGGCTCCTGGTTGTGCTGTTACAAGTGGGCTCATTTCTCAGCTGGGTTTATGAGGAGGGATCATTGTGGAATATAAGGCCTTCTGTTCCAGCAGGAGTTTCTTTCACAGACATCTTAAGGATTTCTCTTGATCATTTCAATGTTTTTATGTTTCAAAATAATATTACTTTTAAATGTCACCCCAATAAATTTAATTAAAAAATAAATAAAAAGCTCCTTGCACCACCAACAAAAATGTTTTCATAGATATTTCAGGGTGTGATTTGGGATTAGGGAGAGGTAGGTTTGGGGAATTTTCTTTTTTTCCTGTTATACTTGGGGTACATGTGAGAGGCACTATATCCCCAGTTTATATCGTCACTGACCTCATTTTGGCAAAATTAGAATAAACACTATGCCTATTAAACTGCAGGAAGAAGGTTTTAAATAGGTGTTTTATGACGATGGTGAGACAAACATTCAAAGGTGCTGCTAGGGAATGTTGTGAGAAGCTATGGAATCTCCTTTGGAATTCTTTAGGAACATTAGATACCACTGGCTTACTCTTGTTTAGGATACAAATTCCCCACAAGTCTTAGAGATTTGTGATAGTAACATGTAACTATTTCTAGATGGTGTTTACATTTTATTTTTAAGTTGTTATGTTATTCCTCTTGCATAATTGATCTATGAAATCCTTTTGCTTATTCTAGACTAGCAACATTTTCAGTAAGAATTTCTTTAAATCAGAATTGCTAATTATTTCCTCAAGGAAGGCATTAATCAGGCCACAGAAAGATAAAAGGACCTTGAGCCCTATTAAAGCTGGAGTATCTTCTCAATCTTAGACTATACATAGGAGGTTCTCGGTGGGCATTTGATACTGGTATTGGGGAAGTGGGTAAGGCCCGAGGGTTGAACTAAGGATGGGGTTGGGCAGGGAAGACACTAACTGGTCTAGCTAGTTTTCAGACATCTTTTGAATACAGTCCACATTGGCTCTACTGCCTGATGTCAGTTGAAATGGTTAGATTAAGGCCCAACTCTTCCATTTAACAACTGTGTAAATCCCTAAAACATTTTAAGCCAAATTTCTCTGGGTGCAAAATAAGAGAGATGGACGAAATGACCCTTTAAGAGTCTCAACTGTCTGAAATGATAAATTTCATTAAATCTGAAGAATATTTAATGCACTCATTTACCAATAATAAAGAGAGTGGATTTATGAGCTCTAAACTATAGGGTCTGTCTTTTTAGGCTATCCATTGTATTGATCAATTCTATTAGTAGGGGCAATTGAGAATTAATTGAATTATTTAGACACCTTTTAAATTACATGAACAATAATATAAATATTCCATGAATATGCCTATTCACAGGCTTCATATAATGTGACACTTGTTTTTTCTTCAACTATCTTCTGACTTTAGGCGGAGTATTGTTTTGTATTGTAAATAGTAAGAGAGTAAATATCTTTAAATATCTTGCCTAATTCTCACAGTTGGCGACTAACAGTGCCTTTATAAGACTGTAGGATTCCAAGTGAATGCTTGTCCCAGATTATTAACTTCCATCTGGTGAAAGCAGGATACCACTGGCTTACTCTTGTTGGAGGCCAGAGATCCAGGTTGTGCCTCTACTTTTCTTTCTATATTGTGTTTTATCTTGTTTAATACTTACTACCCTACCACCTAAAAGAGATATAGGGTCCTGGCCCGTGTGGCTTGGTTGGTTGGGTGTCATCCCACGCACCCAGGAGTTGCCAGTTTGATTCCCTTTCAGGGTTGTGGGCTCCATCCCCGGTAGTCGGTGTTCAGGAGGCAGCCGATTCATGTTTTACTCTCACATCAATGTTTCTCTCTCTCTCCTCCCTTCCTCTCTCTCTAAATACCAACTTAAAAAAAAGAGATATAGGACTAGTCATAGGGGGTTCAGATTTATCCCATGGCTAACTAAACAGGTGAGGAAGTTGATAAATAAGAAACTAAAATCTGATCATTGAAAGGAAGCTCATTGATACCCAACCTCAGTTATCTCAGAAAACTGAGACTTGGCTGTCCCGTAGAATAAATAATAACTCCCAACATGCACACCCTTTCCTCTTCGCAACAGTCAGCTGTTGACAGCCCAGGGAGTAAAGGGAAAACTGAAGGGAGGTATGCGTGGAAGAAGTGGAAATGGCAGCCTGTGTAGCTGACATTTATCCTGGGGCGCCAAACAGAGAGAGAGCACACTGGAGAAGGGGAGTCGGAATTGGTAACAAAGTTTAAGTTGCCCCTGAGCTGCTTTAATATATGAGCTTCTCACTTAACTGGGGATGTTGCCAGATGAATTCTCTAGGCTTTTGCCAACACTGAGCTGTCCTTCGAGACATATCTCAGCAGCCGTATCCATCTCAGATACACCCAGGCACTTTAAACATGGTTCTTCTTGCACCGGTAGATCCAGCTTTATTTGACGTTTAGTGCAGGAAAAGGAAAGGAGGAGGCAGTGCCTTCCTTAGGTTTGCAGGAGGCAGCGGCCTGACCTCGAGACTGTTTCTCTTTCTGTTCTGTTGCTGAGGACTTTCCTATTCCTCTCTTGTAAAAGTTTGTAGTATTGCACTAATGGAGGCTGGAAACAGACACAGATTGGGTTTAAAGCCTTGAGAACATTGCGAACACTTAAAAATGTTACATCGCAAGAATTCTGAGTGAGTCACCCGACACAAATGAGGGGAGAGAAGAGGAACCACAGCCCCTCTGGTAGAGCAGGGAGAGGGGCGCGCCCTGACGTAGTGAGATTCACCCGAAAGCGGTCCAGGCTGACGCAGCAAGTGAGAGACATCGAGAGACAGTGCGTGGGCTTGTTTGTAACATGCTAATGAAAAGTCGTTTCTGTGAAAATGTATGGATACTTTTATATACTGGCATAGAATGGCATGGTGTTTTCACCGTATAAAAAGTGAGTCGCCGCATTTGTCTGAAGTAATGGCAAGGTGTTTGGAAAGGTGACGTGTCCCATCTCATGGTGTAGAACGTTGAGAGTATTTTCTGATGAGTTTTAGGTATTTTCTGTATTAGTTTTTGTATGAAATAAAGATGGTTTCCTTTGGACTGAAGGAACTTGCTTTACCTGACCTCAGTTTCTCTATATCTGAGAGGGAAATTAGATCTTGTGAGCATTTCTGTTGGGGAAGCTCTGTTTCCTGGAAATAAAATGAGGGCAGGGAGGGAGGAAGACCCTCAGGCCTCTTTCTGTGATTATGGGTGATTCCCTTAGAATTTTGGTATTCACAACTTTCCTCTCAAAGTATTAATAATTATTCCTTCCGTTTTCTGTATCTCAGAAATTTGGGGAAAATAAATGAAATAATAGTACAAACGCCTGAGCCCTTCCTAGGGAAAAATACTATATGAGTGCAATCAACATGATGCTCACTGCCAGGCAGGGTGTTTGCTTCTTTGTTTTTTCTACTTCAAACACTGGAATATTTGTGATCCTGGGAGTAAAGTCAGGAAGGCACGGTGCCCCTAAGCCTCTTGAGAAGATTTCCCACAAATCCTGGGCATTCGAACTTTGTTTTAGGCAAAGGGTCATTTTACTTTATATATGGTGCCTGTTGTTTGGGTTCCCTTGGAAATTTTCTTTTTGATCTAGCTTAATAAAATAGAAGAACTATGTAGCCGAAGAGAAGAGGTTTGGAGGGAGAAATGATGGCAGAGGCAGGCAGGATGGACAAGCACCAGTGGAGTCACCGGGCCCTAAAGGGAACACGCCATCAGTGCACTCGGGATTGTAGTGCAGGGACAGACGGGTGGACGGCGTCCCTGGCTGCAGGGGGTGGGGGCACAGGCCACAGGCTGTGGCGTACAGAAAGACTTCTGGTCTGTCCATATCTCAGGAGAGTTCAAAGCGAGTACGAGGGTCACTGAAAAGAGATGTAAATTACAACCATTTGTCTGTTTTAGGGTCCAGGACAGTGTACAACTTGTTGCAGTTTAGAAGAATTTAGTTTTTAGAAGTTTTAAATAAAAATTTAGCACAGCGACACTTTCCAGCTTCCTAGAAGGTACTTAATCAGACCAGAATACTCTTTGATGATGGGAGATAATTGAAGTGTTTATTTTCATTATGTAAAATGGAAAAAAAATTGAGCTCTGTTCTCGCAGTGTGTCATTGCATGGAAGAGAGTCTTATTGTTGTTCATAACCTTTCAGGTGAGTAGATGCTTCTGCATCTAGGGTGCTAGACCCCTCAGCAATCCCTGTTATTGTACATTTTCTTGATAATCAAGCAATTTTATTAATCTCCTGATAGAATATATGTTTTATGAAGGCAGAGACCATGTCAATCTTGTTCATCGTTGTAGTTGTAGCATCTAATAAAGTACCTAACACATAACAAATGCTCAACAATTATCTGTTGAATGGATGGATGTACCTACGTATAGTGCAGCTGGGTTATCCTGTACCTTGGATGGATTCAGACACCAACCAAGAAGTAAATATCTTAAATGTTGCCTATAGCTACATACTGAAGAGAAATCACTGTCATTCCTAGGTGATATAAAATGCCATACCTGTAGAAACCATTAATCTTTATTTTTAAAATGCATATCAGATGATTCTGATGTGCCGCTTGGAATGGCAACCTCTGATGTAGAGTTTTACAATTACATTTTATGCTGGAAGATAGTGGCTTCTGCATCACTGGAAGTTAAAAAAATATTGAGACGTTTCTTAGTAGGCATTGTAGAGACTTTCATCATAGTATGAGGGGCACACAAAGTTACGTCAGACAAGTTCAGCACCTTGACAAGGGGAATATTGTCTGCCCTGCTGGCATGCCCCCCAACTCTGGCTGGACTTTAAACAAACAGAACATATTTATTTATGTGACTGTTTGTTTATTATTTGTATTTATTATTTGTTTTTACTTATTATTTGTTGTTATTGCTACTAATATTATCAATAACAACATTTATTAAATACTAATTATTTCATTTAACCATCTCATTTAAGCCCTATTAGGCACTTTTATCCCCATTTTACAGATAAGGAAATCAGGGCTTATAAATAAGTTCAGTAATTTGCCCCAAACCATTTAGGTAGTTAGTTTTAAATTAAACCTTTCATTTTGAGATAATTGTACATTTACATGCAGTTTTAAGACATAATATACAGGGAGATCCCTTGTATCTTTTACTTAGTTTCTCTAAATGGTAACATCTTCCAAAAACTGCAATACAGTATTACAGCCAGGATACTGACATTGTTTCCATCAAAATACACAGCATTTCCACCCCCATAAGGATTCTACATTGTACGTTTTTATGCCCACACCATCTCCTCTCTAGTTACCCCTCCCATGGCTGTGACCCCACAATCACCAATCTGTTTTCTACTTTCTATGATTCTGTCATTTCACGATTGTTATATAAATACACCATGTGCTCTTTTGGGGTTGGCTTTTTTTCACACAATGTAATTCCCTGGAGATTCATCTAAGTTGTTGCTTCTACCAATAGTTTTTCCATTTCATTGGAGGAGTAGTCCAACTTCTTAATCATTTTTCTGTCAGAGGACTTATTTTCTGTCAGAGGGTTGTTTCCAAGTTTTGATTACTATGAGTAAAGCTGCTGTGGACATTTATGTATGGGTTTTCTGTTTGAACACATCCCAGGTTTTTGTTTCTCTGGGATAAATGTGCAGGAGTGCATCTGGTTTGTAGTTTCATGTTTAGTTTTATAAGAAACTGCCAAACTGGTTTCTACAGTGGCTATACCATTTTATATTCCCCCCCAGCAACATGTGAGAGTTCTGGTTTCTTGACCTCGTCATCAGCACTTGGTGTCATTATTTTTTTTAGTCACCCTGATAGGTATATAGTGATGTCTCATTGTGGTTTCAATTTGTATATCCTTGATTCTTTGGAAAAATGACATGCATCTGTGTTCACATGGCAGCATGGCTCAGGGCTGCCTGGTCACAAGTCTGGTGGTTTTCTGACTTACAGCTGGAGTAATGGGGTGGCAGAGCCACATGGCCTCTTGTTTCCCATCATTCAGCAGACCAGCTTGGTGACTGGGCATAGGTCTGAGAGAGTAGAAGCCCACAAGGCCTTCTGAGACCCCATCTTGGAGCTGGCACACCTTCACTTCCCCTCTATTCTGTTATCCAAAGCAAGTCACAAGGCCGACCAGATTCAAGGAGCAGGGAAATAGACCCACTCTACCTCTCAATGGGAGGAGCTGCCAAGTCAAATAGCAAAGGGCATGGATACAGACAGGAACAGAGAACTGGGGGGCATTTTGCAATTAATATACCATATGGGCATCTTGTATAATTATCTTCTACCCATTTTCTTCCCTTCACAATACACATCTTGGAAACAGCGTGCCTTAGTGAAAATATATTTGACTGGGAGTTGGAAAATCAATTGTGTGTGTGTTAAGAAATTGGATTAAGGATGCCTAGAGCCCAAATATTATCCAGCTTATTTATGAACATTTACCTTTAACATATGCAGGACTGGTTTTGCCTGAATCACAATGGGACAGTTATAATGACAGAAATATAATCAAATTTTTGTCTTTTTTATAGTGGAGGCGTTACATGGGCTAGTGTCTGCCTACCCAGTTTCAACTCAGCGGCTTCTGGGGAGGCCCTTAAATTCATTCAGCAAATACTAAGTGCCAGGCATTGGGGATGAAAAAAAGAGGAAAAAGATACCTGCTGAGGACTTCCAGTCGAGTGAGAGACATGACTGTACATAAAATGGCAAGTGATATGCTGTGTTTCCCACCTCATTCACATCTTTTTCTCTGGACCTCCAGCGCCTACTAAGTTTTCTCTGCTCATCAGGAAGGATAGGACCTCAACTCTTTTCCACTTTCCCACACCCAAGTGAGTGATCTCACGTGCCTGTAGGCTGCTTAGAGGCTTGTCTGTGAGTGGGGTGTCTCATGCAGGCTGGCTGTGTGACAGTGTCCTGGGTGTAGTTTTCTAGTTAGTAAGGGATTTCTCCATTTGCTAGTTAATTCTGCTCATTTTACTAATTAACCATAAGCTGGCTGGAGGTAGTGCAGGTCTCCCACCATGATTATTTTATGGCTTCGGTTGAAACTTGAAAGCTCTCTGTAACATTTTACTTCTTTTACTAAGATGGCCCCCAAAAATAATCAACATGCCTTTCTGCTATTTCACCTACTCGACAACTTAGAAAACAGTTGTGGATAACTTTATAGTTTTATCTTTGTTAAAAATGTTGTAACAGAGGAGAGGAGTCTGGGAGAATATATACCAAATAGTTAGGAATGGTAATCTCTGGCTGGTAATTTTAGTGATGATTTGTTTTTTTATTTAAGCTTAATTGTCTTCTCAAATTTTATACAGTAAAATGTATTATGGTTGTAAAACAATTGAAAAGTTTGTATGGAATAAATTTAGGGCCCACAGGTAATGATTTATAACCAGAGAGCATGAGAGCAAGAGGCTGTAGAGGTTTACCAGTGTCGGAGTGCTGGTTAAGGAGGGGACAGAGGCCTCCTGAGTGACTGGTACGTCAGTGTAGAGAGATGAGAAGCAGGTTAGGGAATTTTGACCAGATTTTATTCTTTGATGTTAATTCTGTATGTTTCCCCCCTGGTGTCTGTTTCTCTCTGCCCTTCATACAGTGTGTCAGTCATACTCAAAGATGGTGATTCTGACAGTGATGGTCATCTAGAGACATGGATGTAGTGGAAATGCTCATATTCAACCCCAAATCCTTTCAATTAGGAACATGCTTTGAAGTTTTCTGTGCAGAGTGGAATAGTGAAGTGGTTTGTGTCCTGGGGTTTGTAACAATGGTGTCCTTTCTTTGATGTCCCAAGCAGACAGAGCTCTGCTGATGTGAAAGATGGAGAAACATGTGACCTCTGAGTTTTCTGTTGTGGAGAACCAAGCAGCAGGATGTGCTGCACTGTGAAGCAAGCATCCCATTTACAGTGTGGGGTCAACAAGAGCATAAACAAACTTATACAGGGAGTCAACATGAATTAATGTGTAGAATTTAGAGTCAGCAACCCAAGACTAATCATTCAAAATGTGAGCAGATATGTAGAGGAAATACTCAAGCTTATGGCCGAGTTCTGAAAGGTAAGGGCTAGATTCCTATGAAGAAAACTTGGTTATAGCGGAATGAGGAAAAGAAGCGGAAACCAGTCTAACGGAATAAAGACCAAAAGAAAGGTGAAGAGGGACTGTGGCTGGTCCCCTGGAGTTGCTCTTCCGTGGTGAGGGGATTATACTGTTGCACGTTTCAGAAACTTTTTTAGGAAGGACCATTTGCATTAAATCTTAGAATTTTTCCCAAGCCACCTGGCTCATGTCTTAAAGATTCACCGTTTTAGGCCAGGGACATAGAAACAGAAATGCTGAGGACATAACTTTACTTCTCCTCTTTCCCCTAACAAGTCTGTTTCTACAGCAAACCTTTGCCCACGGTAGCTATGATCAACCTCCTTTCTCCCTCTGGGCATTGAGATGTTGATCTTAATTCTTAATCCAGTGTCCGCTGGCAAGATTCCAGGATACAATTTCAATATATAAAAATCAATTGTATTACTATATAATAGCAATAAATAATCAGAAATTGAAATAAGAATTAAAATTTATCGATTGGCTCATCCAAGATGGCAGCAGACTGAGTGGAAGCTACACTGACACTCTTCCAGGACCAAACTGGAATTACAACCAAAATAGAGAAAAACTACCCTGAACAATCAACTGCAACTGAAGACGAGCTGGAGAGCACCCTCATAACCAAAGAGGAAAAGTGGAGACCACATAGAGACTGGTAGGAAGTGCAGATGTGAGAGGGCTGGCTGGGCTCCCACAGGCAGCAGCTGAAGGTCCAGAGGGATATCTCAGTGGGGATTTCCACTGAGAACTCTGGAGTCTAAACACCAAGCTGGGCTCCCCATCCCAGAGCACCAGAACTGAGAAAGGTGCCAACATAACATCTGGCTGTGAAAAGCATCAAGGTTTCTGTCTGGCAGGAAGAGAAGGCTGGAAATGCAAGCATGCTCTTAAAGGACCAACACACAAAGTTTTGTGTGCAGCCACTCACCTTGGGCTTTGGCGGAGGGAAAGCAGAGTGGACTAGAGCAGTGTGAGGAGAAGCCAGGGGGGCTGGGGGAATAGATATCAGAGGGCACCCATCTGAACCCTGGTGCTGAGTCATTACCCCATACGGCAGAGGACATATTAGGCAGACATTGACCTTCCAATTAGCTTTTGTCTGGGAGGAAGCAATTGCCCTACCCTGATAGAAAGCCTCTGGCCCCATGCTGTGGAATTTCTATAGCCTGAGGCCCCTTAAGAGACTGAATAACAGCCTCTGGGTGCTTTGAGTCTTAGCCTGATTTTCTTCTGGACCCAGGGCTTGGAAAAGCAGAACTTCTTCCACATCTTGATCCTCTCCTAACACACCCAGCCCCAACAGAAGAAACCAGGAGTTGTGGAGTGTGGAAAACTTTTAACAGGGTACTCAAGGCCAGTCATAAACAGCATCTGGCATTGGTCTGCACCAGAGACCATCCAAAAGACTGGGAGGCCTAGCACATCTACCTAATACATAGAAACAAATCCAAACAGTCAGCCAAAATGGGGAGACAAAAAAACAAGTCCCAAATGAAAGAACAAAAGAATTCTCCAGAAGAAAATCTAAGTGAAATAGAGATAAGAAATCCATTACATATAGAATTCAGAATACTGATTGTAAGGATGCTCAACAGCATGAAAAAAGATATAGAAACTATGAAGGAAATTAAGAAAGACCGTAGAAATAAAAAACACACACACAACCATTGGAAGGAATGAACAGCAGATTAGTGGAAGCTGAGGATCAGATCAGCGAACCAGAAGACAGGGTAGAAAAATATCACTCAATCAGAGATCCAAAAAGGAAAAAACAATTAAAAACCAGGACAGTTTAAGGGAGCTGTGGGACAATATGAAATGTAACAATAGTCGCATCATAAGAGTGCCAGAAGAGGTCAAAAGTAAGCAAGTGTTAGAGAACCTGTTTGAAGAAATAATGGCAGAAAACTTCCCTAACCTGGTCAAGGAAAAAGTCACACAAGTTCAGGAGGCACAGAGCGTCCCAAGCAAGAAGAACCCAAAGAGTCTATGCCCAGACACATCATAATTTAAATGCCAAAAATTCAAGACAAACAGAGAATCTTAAAAGCAGCAAGAGAAAAGCAATCTGTCACCTACAAAGGAGCTCCCATAAGGCTGCCATCTGACTTCTCATTGGAAACTCTAGAGGCCAGAAGGGAATGGCATGACGTATTCAAGGTAATGCAAAACAAGGATCTGAAACCAACACTACTCTATTCAGCAAAGCTATCATTCAAAAAGGATGGTGAAATAAAGGGCATTCCAGACAAAAAAAGTCTAAAAGAATTTATCATCACCAAACCAGCATTGCAAGAAATGATAAGGGGACAGCTGTAATAAGATGTTGAAATAGAGAGAATGAGAAACATAGGCATAAAGAAATAAAGTGGCAATAGGTAAAGACCTATCAATAATAACCTTAAATATAAATGGATTAAATGTTACAATCAAAAGACATAGGGTAGTTGAATGGATAAAAAAACAAGACCCAGATATATGCTGTCTGTAAGAGACCCACCTCCGAACAAAAGACTCAAACCAGAAATTTTAATGGATAGATCTTCCAGACAAAAAATCAACAAGGAAACAAATGACTCCAAATGACACACTAGATCAGATGGATTTAATTGACATTTACAGGACATTCCACTCTAAAGCTGCAGAACAGGCACTCTCCTCAAGTGCACATGGGACATTCTCAGCAATAGACTGTGTTAGGACACAAAACAAGTTTCTACAAGTTCAAGAAGATTGAAATCATATCAAGCATCTTCTGGGACGTTTAAACAATGGAATACTATGCAGCTATAAAAACAAAGAATCCCTTACCCTTTGAGACAGCATTGCGGGACCTGGAGAGTATTATGCTAAGCGAAGTAAGCCAGTCAGAGAAAGACATGTCACGTGATCTTACGCATATGTGGAATCTACTGAACAAAATAAACCGATGAACAAAATAGATCCAGAGGCATAGAAGCATGGAACAGACTGAAGGATCTCAGAGGGAATGTGGGGGGGGGTGGGCGGGGAGAGATTAACATAAGAATTTATATGCATATATGTATAACCTATGGACACAGACAATAGTGGGGTGAAGATATGGGGGGAGTGGATCAATGGGGGAAAAAGGAGGACATTTGTAATACTTTCAACAATAAAGATAAACTTAAAAATATTAAAAAATTAAAAAGCCAAAAAAATTTTAAAAAATAAAATTTATTGATTGAATGCAAAAAAAAAAATTGAAATAAAAATGTCATTTATAATAGCACCAAAAATTTGAACTACTTAGGGATGAACCTGACAAAAGATGTACAAAACCTGTATACTGAAAAACCGTAATATGTTGTGCAGAAAAATTAAAGAAAACCTAAGTAAATGGCAAGCTATAACTTGTATATGGTCAGAAGTCTCACAATTCCCCCCAAAATGATATATAGATCCAATGCAACCCCAATCAAAATGCAAGCAGTCTTTGAAATTTAAAGATGAACCTAAAAAGTCACATAGATACTCAAATAACCTAGAATAGCCAAACCAATTTAGAAAAAGAAGAACAAAGTTGTTGGACTAAAGCTACCTGATTTCAAGACTTACAAGACTTACAAGAGTGTGGTGATGGTATCACGACATTTAGACAGATTACTGGAACAAGAGAGAGGCAGAAACATTCATACATATAGAGACAATTAGACAAAGATGCAAAGGCAAATCAATGGAGAAAGGATTGTTTCTTCTACAAATGGCTCTGGAACAACTGGGTATCCATTAGCAAAAAACTGAACATTTATCCATATCTTATAGTGTGTGTGTGTGTGTATGTATATGTGTGTGTATCACAAAATAGATCACAGAAATATATATAAACCCTAAAACTCTAAATCTTGTAGAAGAAAACAGCAAAAATCTGTGATACTGGGTTGGACAAAGATTTTTTTTTAGATCTGAGACTAAAAGCACAGTTCATAAAAGAACAAATTGATAATGGACTTTATCAAAATTAAAAGTTTCTGCTCTTCAAAAGGTAATGTTAAGAAAATGCAAAGATAAGCCACAGATTGGGAGAAAATATTTGCAAATGTATCTGATAATGACTTGCATTCAGAATATATATAACTTACTCTCAAAACTTAATAATAAAAAAATGGGCAAGTGATTTGAACAGATTTTTTATCAAAGAAGAAATATCGGTGGCAAATAAACACATGGAAAGATTCGCAAAATCATTACTCATTAGGGAAATGCAAGTTAATACCCCAGTGAGATTACATAACATACATAAGAATGGCTATAATTAAAACACCCAACCATTTCCAATGTTGAGGAGGATATGGAAGAAGCGGACTTTCATTCACTGTTAGTGGACTGTAAAATGGCACAGATACTTTGGGAAATAGTTTAGCAGTATCTAAAAAAATTTAAAGATACACCTACCACATGGTTCACCCATTTCCACTTCTAGATATTTACCCAAGAGGAAAGAAAACATGTGCCTGTACAGAGACTTGCATGTGCATGTTCTTAGCTGTATGCTTTGTCATAGTCCCAAACTCAGATGTTCCTCGACAAGTGAAGGGACACTCATTGTGGCACAGCCATGTCTGTGCCGAAACTACACAGGAATAAAATGTGAACTATTGAATCATGCAACTACATGGATGAATCTCAATGTAACTATGCTGAGTGAAAGAAATAAGGTGAAAAATAAAAGTACATATGTGCGATTCCTTATATTTAAAATTATGGAAACTGCTAACATATCTATTATGTCAGAAAACAAATAAGTGGTTGCCTGGGGATGGGAAAGGGTGAGACGGAGAGATAACAAAAGGGCATGAAAAACATTTGGAGGAAACGGATATGTTCATTATCTTGATTGTCACAATGGTTTCTCAGGTATAGCCATATGTTAAAACTTACGAAATTGTATATTTTAAAATGTGCAGTGCGTTGAAGTTGAATATTCCTCCATAAAGCTATTAAAAACTGCGGTAAAGTTCTGTGGCAGGCAGGAAAGCAGTAGTGGTATAGGGCATTTTGTGGGCACAAAGAAAGGAGTGGGTCAGTCTTGCTGGGGAGTCAAGTGTTGGTAGAGGCTTCACAGGGAAGGTGACCTTTGCTGAGCTGGGAGAGGTGAAAAAACATTTGTCAAAACTGCCAGGAAGACAAAACATTCCAGGTAAGGAGGCAGTTTCAGGGAGGGCTGATAGATGTGCAGGAACATGGCGAAAAATTGAGAACTCATGGAGAGGTTCAGCATGGAGGTAAATGAAGCTAAAGAACTAGGTAGAGGCAAGACCATAGAAGGTCTTGTCTGTCATTCTGAAGGATTAGGATTTTAGCTTATAGGGACAGGGCAGCCACTGAAGGTGTTTCATCTGAGCAGTAACAGACCATATTCACTTTGTTGAAGATTTTTTTCCTATTGGGAGGAATGCTTAGCTATGATAATTAAGGACATGAGGATTTTAGTTAAATAAGAAGAGAATTTTCCATTGATAAATGTTCCATATGAACACTTCCTGTGAAAGTATTTTATTTTAAAGGGTGCAAAAGAAATTTGATCACATAGAAAATATGGCACCAGATGCCAACTGTGCAAGCACATATACATGGACATATCTTCCTGGATTTCTCTCCTGTTCTCACTTACCCAACCTGTTGTCCTAGAAGGCACATTCGTCAGTCTTGCTCCAAGGCTTTTTTGACAAAAGGTTCCAGATCAGAGATCTTGCCTTATCTAAATTATAAAAGTGCTTCACTGCAGAATCGCATCAGAGTGGATGTGAGAACCAAGCTCAGCAGCCTGGGGATTTGGAAGGCACCTCTGTGTGGTTGAGCTCCAGTGACCAAGCACTAAAGACTAGGCCTACCTCTCCCTGGGGTGCTTTGAAAAGCCCCTTGTGGTGTTTGAGAGCCAGCATTGCAAGGGCAGCTGATAATTCCTCAGCTGGAATGTTACACTTAGAAAACCCTTAAGGGATGTGTGAAATCATAACACTGGCATGAGGGGAGCATTGAAGTCCAGAGCCCTCTAATTAACAAATCTGCTTTGGTTCCACTATAAATATTTCTACTTCCTAATAATCTTGGGCCACTAAACCTAGAGTATGCCAGATTTATTTGCCTGGTAGGAAAACCTTGTTGTTTTCTTCTTACTGGGAATGTGTTTTGGAAAACTAAATCTTCGCGGGATACCTCTGTGCGCATCTTGGGGAAACCTAAATATTTTTGCCTCTGATTTTTAATACTAGTGGTGTAGTAATCTTTTAATTGTTATTTTGAAAATCAGATCCAACATTTGCATATTTGTTGAGTACTGGGGATGGTGATGCACATTATTTTCATAATATATTAGAATTATTGGGGTGTATGTCCTTATTTGATTTTAATATCCATTATCTTATATGCTGGGAGGGTTAATGTATTCACTAAAGAACCCTGAATTCTTAACGTAAAAAACAACGAAATGAAATGATGATGAGAGTAATTTCATTTGCTTCAAAATTTTGCTGTGACGCCTAATTGTTGAGTTACTAATCGCTCAGCTGCCTTAAAAGATGGGGAGAAGTGGATGTGTTTGTTATTATCATTATTATTGTTTTTACGGACTCTTAGTCCAGAAAATAACATCAGGCACATTCTCAGAGACCAGTGGTTTGTGTAGGTTTTAAATGAAGTCACATGCTATTAATTGCCGGGTGAGGAGCAAGCCAGTCCCCTGCTGGGAAACAGGTGCCATCTCTCTGCTCCCATGGTGCTGACAGGGCCCTGGCTGTTGTCATGAGCCCGGCATTTCCATGGCTCCTTTCTCCAAGGTGAGCTCCAGCTCACAGAGGCCCCACTACATACCTGCTTAAAGATACAAAAGTAAATTATGTTTATCTCTATATGACACAAATCTGTTATAAAAAAAACCGAAGCACTTTAGACTTTAGAAAACCTTTCCTTCCAAGGCTTTGACTTGGTTACAGAGCCATGGGAAGTGGGGTCTTTCTGATCCCTCCCAGGAAATAACTGTAGCTGAATTTGCTCCCTGCCTTGTTCTTATTAACATCAAAATATGTTCGCGTTCACGTAAGTAGTTTCATTTAAATGGGACTGACTCCACTTCATGTATAATAAATCTTTACTGAAATTCAGGGAAAGGGAGGGAGAAAATATTCTGTGTAACTTGATGAGACCGTTATATAGTAGCCATTATATAATCTATGATGATGATGATAGCTGATCATTGCAAAGTATTTATTTACTGTGTGCTTGGCACTTTTTAATGAGCTTCACATATGGTTACTAAGTTGACCCTTAAACAATCCTATGAGGTAGATACTATTATTTTCCATATTTTACAGATCTAGAAACCGAATCTCAGGAAAATTAAGTAACTCAAGTTGATGTTACATGGCTTGTAAGTGGTGGAGGAAAATTCAGACCCAGGCAGTATGGTGTTAGAGTCTCTGTTCTGAAGTAATGTATGATTATTGCCTCTTAATTATATAATATTTTGAAGAAATCATCCTGAAGACTCAATGTACGTTATGATTTAAATGGTATTAATAACTAAAATAAAGCAGTAATATGGCTGCGATTTATTGAGTACTTGCTGTGCCAGGGATTGTGCTGAGTACTTTGCATGCGTTATGTGATGTTTTGCATGTGTTATTCAGTCCTCCTCACCATGCTTTGAGGCAGATATTATCATTCACATTTTGTAGATGAGAAAAATGAGGCTTAGAGAGGCTTACTGGCTTGCTCAAGGCCAGATAGTGAATGTGAGGTAGGGTTCAAAGCCAAGTCCTTGATTCAAATGCTTGTGTTTTTAGTCCTAAGCTAAAGGGTAATCACAAGAACCCAAATTGGACTGTGTCATGTATAAGCAGCTCTGTTATGTAAGTCATACCATTAATTTTGAAGTTTTTAGTTAATATAAACAACTCTTATGTATCAGAATGGTTGCAGATTCTCAAATGATTTCATCTTCACATTTAAAAATGTTTCAAGCAATGGGACTGGTGCCTGAACAAGGCTTTGAATTATTGTACAGTATAGTCTAGAGCAGGGGCTCTTAATCTTTAGGGTGTCATGGGCATCTTTGATTATCTGGTAGCATCTATGTGCTTCTTCTTGAGTCAAGTATGTGAATGCATAAAATAAAATGTATAGAATGAAAGGAACCAATTATATTGAAAAAGTTATCAATTTATTAAAACAAATTTGTTTTGTGGTAATATATGTGCTTCTTTATTAACACATTACATTAGATCTTGCTTTGAGTATAGTGACCGTTATAGTTACAAACTGGTTATGAGCCTAAATGATATTTTGAAATATCAACAATTATAATGAGATATGAAAATACCTATAATTTCTGTTGGTGACAGTTGCACAAGTACTGCTAATGCTACCATGACTTGTTGTCTAAATTTATAATTGAAGCAAATGCTAAATTTCAGTTAGCTAATGGTGAAAATATAGATCTAATTTTTTCCCATCTGAGTTTAAGTATCTCCTTGAATTCTATCCATGGACCCCTTTGGGATCCACTAACCCAGATTAACAAACTCTAGAGAGTATTGATTAATCTTATGCTCTTCAAGTAAATGTATCCAAGTTGATGTGCTGCTTACATCTAGGCCCTCAAAGCTTTGTGCCTCAACATCGCCGAAGGATCTGGAATCCCTTCTACTGCCACCACATGGAGGTTCTCCTTGAGCCTGAGGAAGGCTTAGAAATACCTTTATAGTGTTGGTTGTTTGCTCATGAAGTATGAAGACTCAGCCCTCACTATGTTAGATTTTACAGTTCTAAAGAAGATGCCAATAGCAGAAATAACTTTCACGGTTGAGGATGAGATGACACTGCCTAGTAATCCTGCTCATGAAGGGCAGTAACAGTAATAGAAGCAGAACACGGGAGACTTTGATGTTGAAAGTAAGTTACTTGACTTCACTACCATGATAGAATCTTAGATTATTACCCTTCCCCATACCTTCTTTTCATGTACAATAATAGTACCATATGGTACCATAACACATTGGTTCATTTGTTCATTCAGAAATATTTATTGTCTACTATGTCCCAGGCACTGAGTTATCCTTTTGTCTATCAAATTGAATCCCACAGTTCTTTGAAATTATATCCAATTTTTAGTCTAGGAACTGGAAGTATGCAGTGGCTTTGATGTGTTCGTAAGTGGTAGGGCCAATCATTTTACTTTTTATACTGAGGAGTACCACTTACTCTTACAGCTTTCCCAGCCTGCTCAGCTGGAGGAGAGGGATCAGTAATGGAACAGTTTAGCTGCCTGATTCCCAGGAATATCTAAGACATGGTGACACAGATTAACATGACATACAGGAACGGTGATTTTCAACTGAAATTTGCTGAACTTGTTAAGGGCAGACAAACTGCATTTTGAAGTTCAGATTGCTATTTGGAAGCAAGAAAGTGGATTTCAGGTTAATGGATTTGGAGCCAGATTACTTTTTGCTTGACTGGCTTTTAGTAAATTGACCATATGTTCTGGGTCTGCCCATAAATTCTGTTTACTCTTTTCCTGTTTTTCTTTTGTGCTGTTTTATTTACTGTTACCCATTCATTCCCAGTCTCACTTTTCCTTGTTTCTGCTGCTGCCTCTCTTTTACCTTTCAGAAATTCACCATTACTTTTTGCCAGAACTCTGCAGATGAACAGTGAGCCTTTGGACCCTGTGAAATACCTTTTCCCACCTTTATGTTCAGGTGGTTTTACACTCCTGCTGCCCCTCAACTTAGGGTGATTGGTTAATGTCTGTTCAGGTTAGAATTTTACTTGGTTATGTTACAGCCCCGCCAGCTCGGCATGACCACTTATTTTCATTCTTTAGTTACCCTGCCTGTCTATTCTGACCTGCCCTATCCCTAACTACCCTCCACCTTTCAAAACTCCCCTTAGATTTTATCTCTTTTTACACTAAAATAAACTTCTAGAAAGGTTGTCCCCATTACATTTTTAAAACACTTTTAATTCAATTTTTAGCTTTTAAGTTTTCCAATGATATATAATAAAAGGTTATACAAAATTCAAACATTACAGCCCCGCCAGTGTGGCTCAATGGTTGAGCATCGACCTATAATTCAGGATATTGCGGTTTGATTCCTGGTCAGGGCACATGCCCGGGTTGCGGGCTTGACCTCTGGTGGGGGATGTGCAGGAGGCAGCCGATCATTGACTCTCCCATCATTGATGTTTCTATCTCTCTTTCTCCCTCTCCCTTCCTCTCTCTGAAATCAATAAAGATATATTTTTTAAAAATTCAAACATTACAGAAATGCAATAATATAGAAGATGAAAATAGGAAATCCTATAATTTTCCCTTTATTTATTGTCTATTACTCCAAACACTTTCTTTCCTGTGTATAGACCAACATACATTAATTTAGCTATTTATTTTCATATAAATGATTATATCATGCATATATATTTCTGTCACTTGCTTTTAAGAATTTTACTTGGTTATATCTCATATACATATCTTCATATCAATACAAATAGATATACCTCAATTTTTAAATTGGTATAGGAGGTAGTTTTTTGTATATATAAGAATTTATTTAATCTGTTCCTTAGAGGTAGATGTTTGAGTTTCCCATTTTTTACCCATCACAGAGCTGTAACGAATATTCACATGTACTCTAATTGCCTATAAAAATATAGTGTGTGAGAGTGTACCTATGTGTATCTGCAATAAGATTAAAGGGAATTTTCAAAGAAAACTATGTTTGTAATTCTACTACTCACATCTAGTGGTATGGGGTTTTCTATTTTCTCTTCCAAATTTCATCCTTTTATATACATGATTTTAATCACAGTGTATTTATCATTTTATATCTTGTTTTTATCATTTAACATTCTTTTATAAGCACTTTTCCGTGTTGATAAACTTTGTTGGTGGTTCTAATGGAAATGTCAGTTTCCATTATATTGATTTTCTGGTTGACGTTTTTGTCTTCTTCTTGTCTTCTGCTTTCTGTTACCGGTCTCATGATACTTCACTGGTTCAGCCTTTCTATTGAAGTTACCTCTCATCTTGCATATCCTCTGCTAAGCAGCTTCTTTCCCCTGTGCTCATGTGAAACCTTCTGACCAGAGGCTGCGGCATCTTTGCCACCTCCTCTGTGGGGCTCAAGGCCCAGCACGCTCATAGTGCTTAATAAGTACATGATCATCATTTGTGACTGAGTACCTTCCTAGTTATCTTCCTAAGAATTTTCTCCACGTTGCAGTGCCTCTACAAGCACTGCCTTCTGGAAAAAGGAGTACATACCCTGTGGGTAATCCATGAATGCTAAGATGCATTGTAGATGTAATTTACATTCACAGCCATTTATGCAGTGCATTATTTAGGCAGTTCAGCACCAAGGAGAGTGACTGTTTGCTTTAGCTTGGGTTCAAGGTTGGTGGAGAATTTACTGTGCTCAGGCCTCTGTTGTGCTGTTGGCAAGATGTAATTTTTCCATAATAGATGAGAAGCCAAACCCTGTATAAACACACTTTAATAATGGCGGAAGCACTGGCTGAGCTGTACGTTGAGGAAACATTAAAGTTCACACTCCTTTAGCTTAGACTTAATTGAAGCAAACGGTCTTCATATTTACATTTGGGTTGTTTGTTTTAATATCAGTTCCTGGAGTGATTCATCATCAGTCTTTCATTCCTCTATGCATAGCTGCTTACAGGCTATTCCAGGATTCCATTTGGCCTTTGTCTTGTCTCCAGGCCTGGGGACAGATTTAAATTTCTCTTTGTGTGCCTTAGAAATCCTTGACCTGGTAGCCTGGCCTCCTTTGCTCTGAATATCTCTAGTGCTGGGGGCACTGCTTTCTCATTAGCTTTTGGTTCACTGAAAAAAAAAAAATGACTCGAGGGGTTTATTAGGGTCTTGAATGGAGCTTTTTTTTTGTCTGTTTGTGGAACAGGTTCTTAGAACTAGATCAGGGGTTGCCCAGAACATGTTTCAGAGAAGCCTTAAGCTTCATGCATTCACTGGAAAGGAACACTAACCATTCCTTGTGACCTGTGAACTCAGTAGATTTTCACTGAAATGGAAATCTTGTCTAGGATAGAAGGGAGTGGAAAACTGCTAAGTCCGGAAGAAAATCACCTTCTTTATGCAGAAAAAGACAGCTTTATGCCTCCATTTCCTCCCTGGGCTGCCATACGGATCCTGCTACACCTGCCCCCCCTGAAGCCAGGGGGGAAGATGA
Source organism: Miniopterus natalensis (assembly GCF_054644295.1). Lineage (NCBI taxonomy): Eukaryota > Metazoa > Chordata > Mammalia > Chiroptera > Miniopteridae > Miniopterus > Miniopterus natalensis. The sequence continues at coordinate 72,612,728 of NC_142082.1, read as the reverse complement.
AGTCTCTTCAAGAGACACTAGAGAGAGCGCTTTCCTCCAGTGCAGGGGTTTGATGTGTTCGAGTTGTGCCTTGACCATCTTCTCAAGGGGCTTTAATAGAACTTAAGGATTTTTGCCTGAGAACCCCCTGGGCTGGACCTATTAGAAAATCTACTTCAGAAGCTGCTTAAAACAGTTTCTGAGCAAAGAGGAAATGAGGTTCTCTTGTCTTCCAGTAAAAATGTTTTGGAGGAGCGTGTTTTGAAGAGCGCTTAAAGTCCCATCTAGCCCGTGATATCTTCTCTATTTGCCTGTGGTGAGACTTGTAGTTCTCACAGTTAATTATTTAGGGTTAGTCATAATGTCTCTAGGATGTACTGATGACAATCTGAATCCATTCTTTTATATATATATATATATATATATATATATATATATATATATATATATATATATATCTTTATTGATTTCAGAGAGAGGAAAGGAGAGGGAGAGAGAGAGACAGAAACATCAATGATGAGAGGGTCATTGATCGGCTGCCCAGCCCGCAACCCGGGCATGTGCCCCGACCAGGAATCAAACCCCGATCGCCTGGATCCTAGGTCGACGCTTAACCACTGAGCCACGCCCAGCCGGGCATCTGAATCCATTCTCAATGAAGGATTCTCTCAGCAGCTTCCTGACTGGCCCCTGTGCTTCTGTCTTCACCCTCCTTCTGTGTGTTCTTAATGTAGCATCCTGGGTGATCATGCCAATCTCTCCCAAACCAAAATTGCAGTCTGTCTGATTTCAAAACCAAAAAATATTGGAGTCAACTTCAAGTTTTCTCTTTCTTTCACACCCACATCCAATCTCTAAGCAGATCCTATCAACTCCAGAATTTGAAATATATCCCAAATTTAACCACTTCTCACCACTTCCACTGTTATTCTCATGGTCAAGCCACCATCATCTTTACCTGGTTTATGACAGTAATCTCTTAGCTGTTCTCTCTACTTCCCCATTTAGCCTATTCACAATACAGCAGCTAGACAAATTCTGTTAAGATGTAATTTAGTTTAACAAGGGTGCCAAGATAATTCAATGGGGGAAAATAATGGCCTTTTAAACAAGTGGTCCTAGGACAACTGGATTTCTACATGCAAAAGAATAATGTTAGATAGACCCCATTCTCTCACACCATATACACAACTGAATTCAAAATGGATTAAAGGCCTAGATGTAAGAGCTAAAACTATAAAACCCTTAGAAAATGAAATAGATATAAATCTTCATGATTTTGGATTAGGCAACAATTTCTAAAATGTGACACTAGAAGCTCAAGTGACAAAAGAAAATATTTGGACAAATTGGACTTCATCAAATTAAAAAAATAATTGTGTTTCAAAGGACACCATAAACAATAGTGTGGTGAAGGCCTTGGGGGATGGCCTTGGTGGAGGGGAAGAAGGGCAGGTAGATGGGGGCATCTGTGATACTATCAACAATAAAAAATATATATTTAAAAAAAGTGAAAAGGCAAAATACAAAATGATAAAAAATATTTGGAAATCATGCATCTGATACGGGACTTGTAGGTAGTATATCTAAAGCACTTCTATAGCTCAATAGTAAATGAAATAACCTAATTAAAAATGAGCAAAGGATTTGAGTAGACATTGCTCCAAAGATATATCATTGATCAATAAGCAGACAAAAAGATGCTCACTGTTATTAGCTGTCTGTGAAGTATAAATCTAAACCACTATGAGATGCCACTTCATGTCAACTTAGATAACTGCAAGTGTTGAGAATATAGAGAAGTTGGAACCCTCATACACTGCTGGTGGAATGTAAAAAGCTTTGGCTACTTTGGAAAATAGTTTGACAGTTCCTCAAAGGGTTAAACATAGAGTTTCCATATGACCCAGCAATTTTACTCCTGGGTGTTTACCCAAGAGAAAGAAATGTATTTGTCTACATAAAAACTAGTACACAAATGTTCACAAAGCATTATTCATAATAGCTAACAAGTGGAAACCACTCAGACGTTCATCAACTGATGGACGTGTAGACAAAATATGGTGTTATTCAGCAATAAAAAGAAATTAAGGCCTAATAAACACTACAACAAGGATGAACCTTGAGAACATTCTAAGTGAAAGGAGGCAGTCACAAAAGATCACATATTGCATGATACCATTTGTATGACTATATACATGCACATATGTACATGTGTATTAATTAATTAATTAATTAATTAATGTATTGTGTTAATCTCTCATGAAGGCAAGAAGCTTGGTCTGGTATTTTCCACCGATATATCCCCAGCATCTAGAAGAGTGCTGGCATATAGTAGATGCTCAGTGGATATTCATTGAATGAAGGAATCAGTGTAAGTTTGTTCATGAACAATTGGCATCAGTTAATGTGATTAGCTACTTGGAACCCAGGAAATAGTAGGTCACAGAAGAAATGTGAAATAAGATAGGCTTTTTTATAATGGGCCTTTGCAAATCAATCCAAATTTGGGATGGTAGATTCTGCCCATAATGGGGCAACCCTACTAAGACATGAATTTGGAGGGTGAGGGTCTTGGGTGCTTGTTGAGAAGCAAGTTCAGAGGAAACAGGATGAAGGACTACTGAAGCCTAAGAGGGATGGTTAAAAGGCAGCGCCTCTTCCTTTGCAGCTTTAATTAGAGTGAGTGTTAGTGTTGGGCCTTCTTAAGAATTGAGTTACTGGTTAGAAAAACTTGTATGACTGGATGAGACAGCTTCAGAGTTTTTGAGGCAAAAAACCCATCAATATATGCATGTTACTGTTGGGTATCATGAAAAGGAATGAAGAAACATAACCCAAGAAAAATCAGCTGTCATCTTGGTATGCCTGTTAGACATTAACTCATTTTATTATTATCTTAAATATCTGTAATGATATGCAATCAGAGTATTATTGTTTGGAAGGCACTTCTCTTTGAAAAGTAGTGAATGAAAACATTCTATTTAAATGTGGCTGAGAGATGGTTTAATATTATTTTTACTGATTAATCTTTTAAGTTGACAATCTAAAAACCAGTGCCACTGTAATTCAATATATGGCACTGGAGAAAGGCAGTTAACCACAGAATAGGTGTTTTCAGTGTAAGATATCCTTTCTTCTTTACTTAATGTCACAGAGGTTTTCCTCAGATTACTAGATTGTCTTACTATATATTTGACTGTACAGTTATATGTTATGTTAAAAACTGATTAAGTACTCTTACATTTAAAATACTATGGCCTAATTTATACAATTATTTTCTTGGTTATATATTGTGTGTTTTGAGCTTGGGTAAAAGCGCTTTTGAAAGTATTCACTATAAAATAAAAAATATGCCATTCACAATGATTTATAATAATATTTGGAAAATACCATCTTATTAACATTTTCTATACATTTTCAATTAAAATACACAAGATTTTCAAGGAAACTAATTATGGTGATAAATTTAGGTGTCAATTAAAGAATTTTACAGAAGGAAGGGAAAAATGGTTAAAATCATAGCCTCGGTTCTATTAGAATTTGTTCAAATGAGGCAGACCCCAGTGTGGGTTCTTGAGCCGAGTAAGAATCAGACACCACATTATTAGGCGTGTTTGCTGTGTAAGAGCCCATTGTGTGTTCAGTGTGATTGTAGTTAGCCATACATGGATTTTAAATAATAAAATTCAAGGTACATTCATGATACAAATTATAACTTGCTTGATAATATTTGTATTTGTGAACACCCGACTTTCAAACAGGTAGTCTTTTCTAGAAGGTCAAGCCTGGTCTCCTTTCTTGTTGAATATATCATCCTGATCTTCACTCACAGTATGTAAATATGTTAAATGTGCATTCTGGGTAATGAATATAACTTGTGCAAATGGGTGATGTCCTTTGCCAGTGAGAACACTGAGGAAGGGCTCCCATCTACTTGTAACAGGTTAGTGAAGACTGACTGAATGGAAGGAGCATCCATGCTCAGGAACAGTGGAGCTCTGAAGACAGTTGAGTCTCAGACTATTCAAGTGTCCATTGCCACTGCTGGGCAATGCCGAAATTTCCCAGACATCCGGACCAATGCTTGCTTGAGGAAATCTGTGTCAGTCACTAGTCCAATGCCCAGGCTGTGTGGTATGTACTGTAAATACTCCAAGATATGTAGCCACTCTCTTGCTATTTGAGACCATTCAGGCCAGAAGTAGCAGTTCTGCCCACTGGGATGGGAAGACCCTACAGGACAATGGTCTGTAGCAATGCAAATTTAAATTACTTTTCCTAGTTTGATCCGTGACTCTGGGGGTGTCCTTCAGAGGCTATACTCAATTTTATTACATACATCATTGACTTAATATTAGAAAGTACCAGATGCAATGGGAAATATATTTGTTGGTCAATATTAAAAAAAAAAATTCTAAGTCTGAAGCTGCTTTCTAGTAGAAATCTTCTATGGCAGAGTGAGAGTAGACCTGACCTGCATTAGGACTCTGTCTTCTGGTTCACTTGATTCATCCAGATTTAAGTTGACTATTTTTAAGGGTCCCTAATGTGGGATCTGAGGGGAGAGGTGAGGGAGGAGTTTGGATAAGAAAGGATGACAAGCCAGTGTTTCATCTCTTTTCCACCTTGAATTTGGCATCTTTGCTGCCTCCCATGTCTTCAGTAAGGGCTCAGTACCATCCCTTCCACTTCTACTAAAGGCCCCAGAACCCACCTTTCATTACAACCTTAAGGCTGGTTCTATGGAGTTTCCCATCCACATAGTCTCGTTAACTTCTATTGTTAATCCATTACAAAGTATCTGGGTGAGAGTGAGTCTTTCTCTAGAACTAGAGGGCCATGTTGCAGATTAGAGACAAAACATTAAGAAGTAACTTAAATTCGATAAAGTAATTCACCAGACAACATGTGCCACTTTACAGTTTGTCCACAGCTGTTAGCACAAAATCTGAATTTTGTGGCAATTTTTTCAGAAAGTTTATTTACCTGATGAGCTCTATGTAATCTGGATATGGTCGCATGGAAATAGAACACCTGCTTGCCATTCCCAGGGCCAAATTAAGGACATGTCAGTAATATTCCTAGAAATTTTAAAAAACATTTTCATCCAATGAGTTGTTGTGTTGAAAAAAATTCTTACTGATAGCACCTCTGAAACATAACCTGTTGGCAAGCTTTTTTAAAGGGAATAAAAAAATACCATGTTTGATTTGCAGAAAATTTTTGATAATTTTTTTGAGATAATTTGGGAAAGTTAAAAAAAAAATTATAACAAAGCTCTTCAGGTTTTCTGGCCTACATTAATAATTAAGAGATCAATAAATGCACTGCAGCATTTACACGAGTATAAATGTGTACAATTGAATCAATAAGGTACATTAAACGATGTTCTCTGCAACCAAGCTGACTGAGAGTGCAAAGTGGGTTTAAAAAAATCAATAAAAGGAGGGAAATAGAAAGAGTTATTCCTGAAAATGGGTCTCGATCATCATTCTCTATGGCTCACTTTAATGTTGCACTTTTACGGGAAGTCTGAGGAAGTGGGGATTCTTCACATCGTTGCCCATGTCTTCAATAAGGGCTCAGTGCCACCTGTGGTCAGTGCTAAGTAGAAGGCCTCTGCTGTTTTAAGGCTTAACCCTGAATGACTTACCGGTGGGTCATCCAGCTTGGAAGTTTTGAATTGTTTTTCCCCATGGTTTTTCATCTTTTACATTTTATTTTTTCTTCATATTTGCCATTTTCCTTTCATCCTTTCTGATTCTGCAAGTACTTGTATTATTTAAAATGACTGGTAATAAATTTTATTGTTTGTTTCAGTTTGGTAAATACTGTAATATGTTTTATTGATTGCATTATTGTTTTGTTATATATAGCAGAGAGGAATATTTTGTGTCTGTTCAGAAAAGCCAAATTGTAATTGTGGTCTTTAAAGGCCCAGTTACTGGATCATTCCCTTAAATGTCATGCTTTCTGATACATTTAAGCAATGAGCATTTTTATTAATATTTTATAGCATAGGAATGCATTCTCTATTTTCCTAAACTCAATTTCCAGTTTAAAATGGTAGGCCTTTTTAAAAAACTTATCCTGACACAAAATTGGCTTTAGCTGAGATATCTAAAGGCTATTACAAACAAATACAGCCACACCCACCCCCCACCCCTCTTTGGAGATAGAGAAGCAGGCAGATAGCAGCAGTCTGGTAGAAAAGCCTGTCTAAGTCAGGGTTGGCAGCAGTGTCTTAAAGATGTATCTTGAGCATGATTTTTCTTATTTATAAAATTATGGTATGAGATCTCTAAAAATAAAACTAGCCCCTAAGAGCAAGTTCTCTGAATCTGTGTTTTTCAGAGCTGTCCTGTCGTTGTGACTATGTCCCATAAAGCTTTGTTCCAAACGGAGCAAACTGGAATCCCTTATACGTCAGACGTTATTATGGTCTCTCCAACAGGAATTTGCAGTTTTCCCAATTGCTAGTAGTGCATGCTGTGATTTCATTAAATGATACAGAGTTGTCATTATCTATGTGCTTATACCTGCAGATGTTAAAATATGATGTTACTAAAGCGTCTTTAGACCTGGGTGTTCTGCAAAGCAGATGACAAGAGTCAGAAGTTGATTGCTGGCACTTCTGGGGTTGCCTCATTGCCTTCTCCAGGATGGTTCCTCTAGAAAAGGAAGGCAGGGAGACCCCAGCAGTTTTCAGAAGTACTTTCAGGTTTGAAGGTGGTGAACTGCAGTAACAATTTTTCATTTCTCTTGGTTACAGATAAGAATTTCTGATTTGAAGGTATCTTATCCATGGGGGTAGGTTACAGAGGAGTTCAGTGGCCTCAATTTAGTCTCCCCATCAGGATTAATTTTCATGAAGTCCTACTGGAAGGTGGAATGGAAGAGACCATCCTCGTATTAGTTTCCTAGGGCTGCTGTAACAAAGTGCCCATGAACACAGTAGCTTAAAACAACAAATATTTATTGTCTCATAGTTCTAGAGGCTAGGAGTCTCAAATTAAGCTGGCAGCTGGCCATGGTCCCTCTGACACCTGTGGAGGAGAATTCTTCCTTTCCTGTTTCTAGCTTCTGGTTGTTTGCCTGCAATCCTTGGTTTTTCTTGGCTTGGGCTATACAGCACTTTAATCTCTGCCTTGGTTGTCACATGGCATCTGCCCAAGTGTGTCTGCATCTTTTCTCTTCTTCTTATCAAGTCATATTGGATTAAGGCCAATCCTGATGACATCATCTTAATTGATTACAACTTAAAAAGCCCAATTTCAGAATACAATCATGTTTACAGGTACTAGACATTAGAACTTCAACATAGCATTTTGGTGAACACAATTCAACACATAGTAATTCTGAAGCTTTTTCTCGTGTCTAATCTACAGAGTCTTTCTTGGTGTGGGGTTAAACCTGAAGATCAGCAATCTGAACAATTGAATTTGGAAAACAAGTCTCTGGTACAAGTAAGGATGACAAAGCTTTTTAAAGGACAGTGCTTTTGGTGCATTGAAAATCTGGGTCTTTGTATTTCTTTGGAACATTCAGAGAAAGTCAAGGATAAGTCACCACACTGGATATGGCTTACTCTAATGCCTTTTGATGCTTCTAACGTGTTTGTAAAGCCCAAGATATGTTTGTGCATAGAGGTTATTATCTTTCATTTCTTTGTGTGGAAAACAACTGAGCTGATGGTATTTTTCAATAACACAGTTACTGGACCTTCCACATAACAACTGCTGTCTGCTCTTTGCTCTTCTTTTGCTACAGGAGGTGTTTACATACCATTTGTTGTATTTTGTTATTGTTGCTCCAGTTCTCCTATGTGGATGGTATAAAACTGTTTAGGGTATATGAAATACTTATATTTTTATTTCTTATCCTGTACAATACAGACTTTTTTTTTTTTTTTTTTTACAGAATGGGGTCTGGTCATCCAGGTAAGAAGGTGTACCCTGGAGAGAGGTTTTCTCTTTACCAGGTCTGGAAGGAGTGTTCCAGGAAGGGGCTAGTTAATAGTGACTTGCATCTTGCAACTGGCCCAGCCTGTTAGGTGTGGGCTGTCTTTTACTCTGTGCCTGCTTCTGTGCAGTTAGATGTAATGTGTGTCAGTGATGTGAGCTGTCACTGTGTATAGCCTGGCCACTGACTTTTCCATATCCAGAGCAGTCTGATGGGCAGATGGGGAACTTACTTTGTCTTGCCTTCTTGGGGTGGAATATAAGGCCAGAGAGAAGCCAGTGAGTGCTGAGGGCCAGTAAAGCAAAAAAAAAAAAAAAAAAATAGACAATACTGCTCATGCTTCATTCTCTGAACTTTTTGAAACCGCCAACTTAATTCTTGTGGGGCTTCTCAATTATGAAAATCTTGGAGCAAGATTTAAGGTGAATATGTCTTAATATTTTTTGTGTGTAATAGCACACTGTATTTTTTAGTAAGGATACTGTTTTTGGCATTGAGTTCTCAGTGCTTAGCAGTTGGAAGCCAGTTGACTTAAATTTTTTTTTGTAAATGGTAGGGGCTGACTGAGCATTCACCCTTATTTGGTGAATGTTTTTTAATGACTTGGTAGAAACTGAAACTAATGTTATGAGAATGGAAGTACAGTTTACCCTTAACAATGTGAGGATTAGTGGCACCAATCCCCTGTGTGGTCAAAAATCTGCTTATAAGTTTTGACTCTCTCAAAACTTAACTACTAATAGCTTACTGATGACTGGAAGAAGCCTTACCAATAATATAACTAGTTGATTAACACACATTTTGTGTGTTATAGTATGTATTATATATTCTATTTTTATAAAAAGTTAGAGAAAACATTATTATGAAAATCAAGGAAAAGAAAAATACATTTACAACACTGTATGTATTTATTGAAAAGAAATCCACATACAAGTGGGCCTGCGCTTTTCAAACCCATGTTATTCAAGGGTCAACTGTGTATTCTGGAGGCTTAAATTGTCGTATGTCAATTTCAAATAGTCTTGGTAATAAGGATCTAAGGGTGCACACTATGAACAAACATGGCAAGATACAGGTTTAATGTGTTTTCTGTTGTTGGATTCTTAGTTAGGAGTGGGGGAAGACAAAATACTACGGAAATTATTGATTCATAAAACAGGAGTGGTTCCTGGATTTCATCTTATCTGTCTTGTGTCTCCAGGCAGGTCTGCCATTGCCTGTGTGAGGCTGTACAAGATTCAGCCCTACAAATATGCTCTTTTAAAGGGTTGGCTGAGTAGGTGCAGGAGCAAGGGGGTGGCGTTGTAAACCTCTTCAATTATATTCACATTACGTATGACTCCAATAAGGTTTGAAATGAATTCCAATGCTGTTAGTATTGATTTTAATTTTCTTTCCTTTTTCTTTCTTTGCCTGGGATAAAAATGTTAATTAACTCTCACCTGTAAAACCTGTGTGACTCTTATTGCTTGTTTAATTTCGATTACAAGCCCATGGGGCAGGCTTCTTTTTTCCCTCTGTAGTGTGAAGGACCCCAATGGCAGAAATGTTTATTATTATTATGTATTGTAATAATCATGGTGTTCTGCTAAAATATTATGCTGATTGCATTTACTCGCAGGTGATAGCTTTGGTCCTTTCAACTTGAAAATATTTTATTTTGCTTTAAGCAGGTCAGACAGTGATTTCATAAGGAAGACTAAGCTAGGTACTAAATTAAAATGTAGTTTAAATGTATTTTTTAATTACGTTCGTTATTCTGAGCCAAGAGCAGTTACACCTTCAAAGTAAAGTATATTCTAGTCATTTTCAATCTCCTCTCACTCCAGAGTGGCAAAGTGGATTTTTTCTCACGTTATTCCCAAAGAAAAAAGGAAAAATAGGACTGGGACCAAGTTTTAAAAGTTTTGGCTGAGGAAGGGAGTTATGATTGAGTGAAAACAGGTGGCTATAATATTCTGCTTAGAAAGATCTTCCACAGGAACTTTTAAAAATTGTAAACTCTGTCATTTACGGTAGAAGGCTCCATCCATGGAAAGTGATAGAGAACTGAGCCACATACCAGAATAACTCAGGTCTGAAAACACTCCATGTGAACTGTCTCAACAGAGAAAACCTCATTAATTAAAACTGACTTGGAAAGGCCAGCCAAATCAGTGAAGTTTAAATTAAAGTAATCTCTAGTGTCTGCCAAATTGATGTGATTAGCTAAGGCCATTACCTAGAACTCGGCAGGGGTTCTGGGTAGTGGGAGGAATCAGGGAAACGCTGGGCTGGTTAGTGGGTCTGTCCTTGTCATAACTGACTCATTTTATTCATTTGGTAGACATTTTATTGGGTACCTGTTACATAGTTGGCACCGTGCTAGGAAACGGGCATACACAGATGAGTAAGATGTTGCTTTCTTCCCTCAAGGATGAGACACACCATAAAGAGTTAGGAAGCTACATATAAGGCCAGTGGTAGATTATAGGGTATCATAGAAATACTGAGGATGGATAGTTAGACTAGCCCAGGAGCCGGAGAAAACTGCCTGGAGGAGGTGATATCTGAACTGAATCCTGCAGAATGAAGGTGGAGACAGCATGAGCAAAAGCACTGAGGTCAGAAATAATACAGGCATAACAGGAGCCGCAAGCAGTCCCTGGACCGCAGAGTGAGGGGCAGTGATGGGGAGGCTGGGCGGTGGACAGAGGCGAGATTGGGACCTATGGTAAGGACTCTGGGCTTTGTCCTGTATGTGATACGGTGCTACTGAAGGGTTTTAAGCAAGGATGTGTGGAGTCAGTTTTGCGTTCTACAAAGATATCTGAGGGATGGTTTCTTGAATAGAGGATAGATTTGAGAGTGGAACAAGTCCAGAAGCGTGGAGGTGTTTAATGTGGCCCACTGTAGTAATGGGTTTGGGAGTCGTTACATATGGGTGGTAGATAGGGTTGTAAGAGTAGAAAAGATCCTCCCCTTATGGGTAGAGGGGATCCCCCAAGAGCATGGAAAGGACCCCACACAGAGGTTGGAAGAGATCTTCCAGAAATGAGGGGTGGGACTCCCAGAGCAGGAGCAGAGGGGATTCCCTCGCAAAGGGCAGGTGGTAATTCATGAAGGGAGACCTGTTTGATTTACAAAGTTCACTTTTTTTCTGTCACTAAGACAAAGGTTTCCTCACTTCTTCCATCAAATAGGCTACTTGCCGTTTGCTTTCTTTTACAGTCACCTTTAAGATATTAACTTTTACAGTTTGGTGCCACTTTGATGAAAACATTTTGCTTCTGTGGGGGAGAGAACAGAAAGTATTATATGTTTACCTAAGACTGCCCTTATTAGGGATATTTTGTGTGCAGTTTATTTTTCAAGATAACAACATGAACAAAGTTTTACAAAATTGTGTTAATAGATGAAAAAGCATGAGTTTTTGGTAGGTTACTGTTCAGATGTTTGAAAATCACTTTTTGTCTATCATATGTGAATTAAATATTTCCAGTGCTGGTCATGTTTACATTAGACCTGTGCCTTTTTCATAAACAATGCAAGGAAAACTGTTTTTCCTGCCCAGTTGAATTATCCCAAATAACACATCTGCAGAGTACGAGTTAAGAGGTTCTGCTATAATTTAATCAAAAGAGTAGTATTTTAATCTGGGTTAAGTAGATACTTATATAGATTTTCTACCTTATGTTAGCATATATAATTATATTCAGAGAATATATTGAGTAAATACAAATTTAGGGAATGTTGGATATTGTGGAAGATCGGATTTTCTGTTTGTTCCATGTTCTGCCACTTTCTCACTGACTGACGTCAGGCAAAGTAATAACTTCTTTGGGCCTCAGTTTTCTCATGTGTAAAACAGAAGGACCTGGACTAAGTCAGTGGCTTTTGTGGTTATTATGATGATTATTCTTGGCTGGCTGACAGAAGCAGAGAAAGAGGCTCAGGTTTGAGTTGGAAGGTAACTGTGTGCCAGGGACTGACTAAGAGCTTAACTGGCCAAACGAAGGGCAGAAACTCTCCACCTTCTTCTCTTAGTCACTCAGATTCTTGATGATGGTCCACATACCTCCATTTGCCATTTAAATTAACTTTGTCAAAATATTTTACGAAGATGCATAATTGGATTGTAAATATGTGCTCCATTTTTTCTTCTAATTGTGTTTTATAGAACAGTGATTAGTGGCACTCAACCAAAGGAGTTCATGGTTAGATAAGTCTTGGGAAACACTACTTACCAGGCCCTTTCTTAGAAATTCCCAGAGCATCTCACATTTCCAGGAAGCTGTCCTGCAAACAAAAGGTTTTTTAATCTGGCAGTTCTCATATGAATTTATTAGATTCCTGTTTCACTCAGAATCTGTTACCATCCCAGAGACCTCAGTACATTTTATGGGGAACAAGGATGTGTTTGCCTAAGCTCTCCAGATGGTCACTGAAGGTACAGGGTATTAAATGCCAGAGAGAGGAGAGCTGTGCTAGACTCAGATGCATGTCTTACAATCTAAAGAGGCTTGGAAAATGCATATAGAAAGAAATTAACTAAGTGCTACCCCCCCCCCCCCCCCCCGCAAAGGTTTTATTTAAACTGACAAGTGCTGTGATTTTTATTCAGGTAGCCTTTAACTCCATGGTCAGCAAGATAATTGAACGAAAACTTAAGAATTTTAGGTTTTCACCTTTTCATTTTAAGGACAGCCTTAGAAATTGAATGTGCTTTGACTTGTGAAAATCCCACCTGGTTGGATCCATAGGTCTCTCGCCCTGTCCCCACCTCATTCCTGTCCCTTCTCCTTTCTTCAGGGAAAAAGGAAAAGAAAAGGAAGGGAAAATAGGAAGATGGGTGATTGTGTTTATAAAAGCCCTCTCCATGGCCTTTAGTACATTAGCCTATTCTATATTTTTTATAATAGAAAATAGTGTGAGGGGGAGCATTTGCTTTAAAATTGGAATGATTTGTTGTTGTGGATTGGCGATAATAGTATTTATATGAGATGTGCTAATATGATTATTTTGGATTTACAATAACCTTAATATTTGATTTCTTTAAAATGAAAGAATCAATAAGCAAATTCCTAAAAATAACTAATTCTAGCAAAGTATTAAAAAAAAAAAACTCCTCAAAGTTGATAATATTTTTCAAATGGTTTCATATATTTAATTAATGGTGAGGACAGTAGAGAGGGTGGGGTGGGAAGGAGATTAAAGAGAGGCTGTCTACAGCAAGATTTATTCAGACCACCTCTTCTCCACACTCCTGCCTGGTCTTTTCTCTCTCCCCTCTTCCTCCACAGCAGCCACACGTGGACTTCAGCACCAGCTTTTGCCATTCCTGTTTTGGTAGTGAGCCCCCTGACCTCAGGGAGCTGCATGCCTAAAACAAACTTTGGAGAACAACTTTGTAACGACAGTCTAATTATGTTGTCTGCCAGTCAAGTAGAAAAGAACATGGAATTCATTTCACTACATGTCTGTATTGTCTACAGAGAGTGAGGGGTGACACAGTTCCCAGTATCCTTGCAAAGCAGAACTTCAGCTGCTTATGGAGGGGATGAGAACCACCCGTTATTATTGGGTTTACAGGAAAGTGTTGCTCTTTATTCCCATCTGGCTTAACAAGTGTGATGAAAAAATAGCCACAGAACAATCAGAAATAGATGTAACTTGACCCCATTAAAATGATTTGGGGACATCTGCCTTTGGTGAGAAGTGCACTAGGAGGGAGCTGGCAGGTCAATACTGACAGCTGCACTGGGGAACAATCACAGAGAAGTTCAAGGTGTTCCTTGGTGCAATCTTGGCCTGGAGGTCAAGGTTCAAACACTTTTCTGCCTAACAGAAACACGTTTCTTCAGTCTTTTAGGGTTGAATTCTGATTAAAGGAGCATTTCCACTTCCCCATCAAGCCAATTCTTCTTTGTCCCTATTGTTTAAATCATGTGTAATATTTTTGGGGTGATTCAGGTGTTACCCAATAGTTCACTTTTTTAAAATCATGCATATGATAGAATGGTCACTGAATAATTAAAGTTGGAACATGAAAAGTTGCTTAGCAAAACTCAGAATTTAAAACCTCAAGATCTTCTCTGTCCTTTGCCATGTGCTTTTCCTTGGGTCTGTCTTTTCTAAATTGCATGACTATGCTTTGTTTTATTCTTTTGTTTTGTAAATATGTGATTTGCTTTGAGAGGTAATATTGTCATTATGTGCTCCTTGGACCATATCTGGTTACCAAAAAAGTTAGGAGCATCAACACTGTCTCTAAGTTACTTATAGCTGGTCAGAAACAGAAAGTGGATGTACAGATAACAACAGCAGAGAGCAGCAGTCACTTTTCATGCAGAAATTTCTTACTTGTGGAAGATAACTTTGACTCAGCAATCAGAAGATATGCTCTTATTTTAAAAGTCTTGCTGCCCAATCCTGCCCTGGTCTCAGGGAGAGGAGCATGACTTTGACTAACACTGTTAGCTCTTTCGAGCGCTGTGTTTGGGGCACCTCAGAGCAAGAGCATAAAGCATCACTATTTGGTGATTCATGAGGCCCACATTCTTTAGATTGGCGGTGATTATAAAGGCGCAGCTAGCCATGTCCTGATTCCTTAACCTTCAGTCATTTCAGGGAGGCAGGGTTCTTTGCAGTCATCTTTTCTGGCTCAGAGTGATTGATGGTTGCTTACTCAGTGGGAATGGAGACCCTATTTGGCTTTCTCGTAATTAAAATGCTTCCATTACTCCTAAATACCAGTCAGGAAAATATTAGCTTATCCTTTCCTGCCAAGGTCAAGTGCTTTAGAATTACAACTTAATAATCAAGGAAGTCAGGACGTACATCCCATGCAATAACATTTGAATTCTTGATATGCTAGAGAATGTTAACTTGTCGTGTCAAACACCAGAGTGTTCAGTGGTGGCGGTTGTCCTCTCTCCCTCCTTCTCCCAGGGGTTCTGTTGCCCTCCTGATGAGATAATAGAATCGGATAATTTTTCTTTTGTAGGGATCTTATATACGCTGCATTCATAGCAAGATGAAGCAGGGTAACTAATGTAAGAGTGCATTTCTTGCATAGATTTAAACAGAAGCTGTGTTTGTGAAAGAGATGGGGATAGAATGGGAGTGGAATCTTATGGTATTGGTCTTTCTCTGCCTGGCTTATTTCACTTAGCATAATACTCTCCAGGTCCATCCGTGCTGTCACAAAAGGTAAGATTTCCTTTTTTTTTTTTTTACAGCAAGCAGTATTCTATGAATCTAATGAACAAAATTAGCAAACAAAATAGAAACAGACTCGTAGATGCAGAGAACAGACTGACAGCTGTCAGAGGGTCAGAGGGGAGGGAATGGGGGGGCTGGGTGAAAAAGGTGAAGGGATTAAGCCAAGAAACAAAACAAAAAAACCCCAGCTCATAGACACAGATAACAGTATGGTGATTCCCAGAGGCAAAGGGGGCTGGGGGAAGTAGAAGAGGGTAAAATGGGGATAAATGGCAACAGGAGACTTGATTTTGGGTAGTTAACACGCAATACAGTATACAGATGATGTATAATAGGATTGCACACTTGAAGCCTATATAATTGTATTAACCAGTGTCACCCCAATAAAGTCAATAAAAGTTAAAAAACAAACAGCCCAGCTGGGCTGTAGCTCAGCAGTTGAGCGTCCACCTGGGATCCAGGAGATCGAGGTTTGATTCCTGGTCAGGGCACATGCCCGGGTTGTGGGCTCATCCGCAGTTGGGGGTGTGCAGGGGGCAGCTGATCAATGACTCTCTCATCATTGATGTTTCTATCTCTCTCCCTCTCCTTTCCGCTTTCTGAAGTCAATAAAGATATATTTAAAAAAACAACAAACAAAGGGAGGTGGAGAGAAAGAGAAAGAGAGTCTTCTTTTGAAGAAGGAAGAATTAGATAAATATGAATTAGAAACCATGCAGAATCTTTAAGTTCATTTTAGTTTTCAGTTGGATTTCTTCAAAAATCTATTATTGGGGTTATAATACAAAGGGAAACTTGACTGGTTTTTGTTTTATCTTTACATATGTATTTAGCATTTATTGAGGTTCTGTTATTGTGCTGGTCAGGGGTGATACTCAAATGAATAAAATATTTTTTGCTCAGGGACAGAAAAATAGATTATTTCATCAGTGTGTTACGATTGTGCTGCCAAGAAGATAGAGGCATAAGTGCTCTGGGAGTTCTCTCTACTGTGCTTTCTGTCCATTGGGTTAAAGGTATTGAAGGAACAGATGTCAGAAGGAGGGCAGAAGGAGAAACAAGGCATCAGACATATAAGGGAGGGTACGTAGCGGATGTAGTGGAGAGATTGGGCCCGTTTGAACCCGGCATTCGGGGCTCTGGGGGGCAGGTATGCCATTCCTATTTGTGCAGAAGCATGTGCTACCTTTCATGCATGACAGGTCCTTTGTATACATTTGATTTATTTAATTGAAAGGAACTGGTGAAGAGGCAAACTAGGCACTTGCATTTGGGCAACAGCAAAAGAACATGAAAAATGAGTCCCTAGAATCTTTTCCTGGTGTTCGCAGCATTATTTAAAAGACCTAATGTGATGTCGCGTATGATTTATGCTGTGTAGGTGTTTTTCTACTGTGTTCGAAGCAGATAGGTATTAGAGTGTAATATATTATGTAGTTTCAAATATAAAAACTGCTTAGTGATGTGAAGAGATAAGGTGTTGTACTGCTGATCAGATAGCCCAGAATAACTGTTTTCAGCGTCAAAGCTTATATTTGGACATTTTTATCCTAATGTTCAGGAGTTTAATTTCCTTTTTTCCTACTTGTAGCTGGAGGATTTGGTGCAATTCTTCCTTCTTTCATACATATATTTTCCCTCCCTCCCTCCCTCCGTCCCTCCCTCTGTCCCTCCCTCCCTCCCTCCCTCCGCCCATCTTTCTGTCTTTTTATTTTCCTCAGGCATTTGTATGGATGTGTAAAGCGTTGCCACCAATTTGCTAGAGAGCAACACCTGGACAGAAAGAGTCTTGGATCCCATTTATAGCTATGATATCAACTCACTTCTACTTTTGAGTATCTTCAATGCCTCTCACTTTGTCTTGGGCTTTCCCTTTTGCAAACTTGTGTTAAAAGTGCATTTGTACTCACAGAGTGCTATGTTGTCTGGTTGAAATGAATATAAGAAGATTAAGAGTCTAAAGTGCTTTTAGGAATAATAGAGCCAGCAGTCTTCCAATTTTTAATTTTTATTTAAAATTTGTGGTGATGTCATTTCAAAACAATCCTAACAGGTAGAATACAGAACACTTACTTGGCTCTTGAGTAATTTTTAGGAAGTGGAAGCATTTAAATGAGGATCCCAGCTTTGCTTTTATAGATACTGGTTTCAATTATGTTCTGGGCTTAAGTGGTAGGAGATGTTAGAGAAAGTAAAGAGTGTCCCGCCAAGAAGTAATTTTACACCTACTAGATTTCCAAGTGCCAAATACAGCTTCCCTAGAGTGATTTTCAAGATGTTGAAGCATAAAAAGCTACAGAACATGTCTTAAAATGGGGCAAAGCTCCTGTGTGACAGGTGCTGGCTCTCACTCCCTCTGCCAAGATTGAGCTAAGGGTTCCTTCCATTTAGTGTCTTCCGCAGAGTGATGGAGCTGCAGGACCTTGAATGTTTCTTCAGGTCGTGGGACAATTTTGAGAAGGCTGCAAACTCAGTAACTATGCTGATGCTCCTAGAAAGAAAATCTCTTTTGGCTCCTTGATTTTTTTTTTTTAAAGCCCTGCTTTATAATGGCATAACTTTTTTTAATAGGTTTAGTGCATCTCTTAGGTTTCCTCATAGAGATTCAGATGGATAGTGTCACCTTTGTGTGAAGCTGAGTGTAGCATGTTGAGAGTATTTCACAGTCAGATATGGGATTTTGCAATCATTCTTACTGCTTTTAGCATTTGGGTAAATGTTGCCCAATATTTTGGAATCTCAGGATTTAAAGAGAATTCCGTGGAAGATGGCTAGCTTCATAACATAGTAGCTTTGTAATCTTAAATAAGATTATCTCATTAAACTTGTATGTAGAATCACTGAAGTTACATAATTCATATGTATTCTGTTCTTACCAGAACAGTGGAAACGCTGCACAAAACTACCTCAGATGTTTTTATTTCACGTCTTGATATGTTCATATCCTCCCAGATACTCTCTGCCTTTGGCTTACTGATAAATAAGAAAGAACCGAATGGAAAACAAACCTTGGGTTAGCTTCTCTTTCCCTTTCTTTCTATGTCATTTTTAGCATAAATGGTTGGCTGACATTCAGAAAACTGTTCAAGGGTCAGTTGTATAATGTTTTATGTCAATTATATCTCAGTTTTAAAAGGGAGGCATTAAAAAGGTTTCTACATGAGGGAAAACTTGTGCCAAGGCAGGGAGGATTGGAAGTACGGACTCGCTAGGTTCAGGGAGCAGCCGTAGTTCAGGGCGGCCTGAGAAAAGAGAACATGATAGTTTTGTAGAACATTTACACTCCATTGCACAAAAATGATGGACTAAGATGCCTGCTTCCTTATTCTAATTTATATTGCATAGGATCTATAAATCTGCAGACATAGTCCTGAGAGGAATCATCATATTTATATATGTGATTTTTCAATAATAATGTAAGTAATTTATGTAAACTTTAGACAATTTCCCCCCAAATGAAACACTATTAATTCTCTGTTTTGCTTTTAGAATGATTACAGTTAGAGATATAAATCTTGATTTTTTTTCAAATATGCCTACTTGAAGAAAGGATTAGGCGAACATGCTGTCGTTCTTTTCTTTATATGTGAAAACTCCAGTGAATTGAAAGATGTTCTTATCATGTCTTAGAGATAGCGTATGAGTTCTGATACCGTCTTCAGAAGCCTGAAGCAGGAGGTCAGAACTGGGCAGGGGACTTACTCATTTGGACAGGCTAGGGGCTGGGAGGTGGCATGGCCAAAGGGTGTGGAAAGCCCTTTGTCAAGCCCTAGTCCCTCAGAGTTCTGGCTGCTCCATACCATGTTTTGAGGCTGTCCATACTTGGTAAGCTGCATTTGGGTCCTCTCGTGGTTGCTGCTTTGGATTCCTTATGTTGAGGTGAGGGCTTAAATCAGGAGTCTTTTCTCTGACTGCCTTGGGATTTGGTGAATAGTTTCCTCTCCCTTTATCTGTGGTCTTCTTATCTCACAGTGTCCCAGCCACTGTATTATGACCATTGGTTTGGGGAGGATTCGGGGGGAACCTGAATGTTCATTCAGTGCATTGAACAGCTCCGGCTCCCAGACAGAGAGGCAAGTTAGGGCAAGACAGTCACAGAAACCAAAGCCCACACATAGCCCTGAACATGTAAGTGCTGATTCATGTGTGTGCATGTGCATGTGAATGAGTGTGTGCTTCTCTATGCCCCTGTGGGTAGGTGTGGAGCACCACAACTCGGGGGGGGGGGGGGGGGGAAGTAAAAGTACCCAGTTATCACTGCTGAAGAACATCTGCTGTTCAATAGGCAGTGTAAGAGCTTAGGAATCTTGGTGAAAGCCATTATCTGGAAGAATGACTAGCTGCAGGTCTTCATGGAAGGGTGGCCAGTGCAAACTTAAATGCTAATTGTTTCACATTTAGATCAGCTTGAAATTAGACCCTGAGCCTTCAGGGAGAGGTGGAGAAGAGTAATGGCAGGAAAAAGAAATCAGCGACTAAAACTAATTTTTTCCTATGCATGAAATATTTTTCCATGAATTCATTATATCCATTATAGCTGAACTTGACATACTTTTAAAGTTTCTCCATAGAGGTCTTATACATTCTGAAGTTAATTTAAATATATTTTTGTTTTATTGTGCCTGTTATTATTATTTTTTATATTTTCTATTTGGTTATTAGAACAGTATTGTGGATTTTTATAAGCTGATCTTGAATTTAACCACCTTGCTCAAAATTTTTTGCTATTTTTCTATTTTTGAATCTATTTATGCATTGATTCTGTTAATTCTTATCTATTGGTTTTGTTTATTTTTTATATTGATGTTCACATTTTTTTACTTATCTATTGACTGTGTTAATTTTTCTATGTTGATAATTACACATTCTGCTAATCAGTTTTTCTCTCCTTCAATCGTTATGCCTGGTTTATTTATTTAATTTTTTGTTGCATAGTGTTGGCCTGAAGTAGTGATAGCAGGTAGCATTATGTATGTAAAGTTTTTCAGTTATGGTGTTTGGTGTAGATTTTGGCACATAATGATCATCTTGTTAAGAAGTTAGCTTCATTCTTCATAGTCTGAAAATTTTTAACATGAACCACTGTTACATTCCTTTAAATGTTATTTCTTCATTTACTGAGTTAATCATTAGATTTTATCATTTACTCTATTAATGCAGTAGATTACTTTAATAGATTTTCTGATGTCAAACTATGCTTGAATTACCAGGATACTCACTTTCCGGGCATATGATGTGCCTGGATCTCAGGATAAACTGTCTGATCATGATGTCTCCTCTTTCCCCTCCACCTCTGCCGTCATTATTTTAATACTGTTAGATTTGCATTGTCTTCATCAGGTTTTATGATTAAGGTATCATTGTTCAAAAACAAAAGAAAATATAATTAAGATGCCATTGTTCTCCTTCTATATGTTAGGCAGCGTTTCCTCTTTTCCTTTTTGTTGCTTAACAACTTATACAAGGTACGAATTTTCTGTTCCTTGAAAGTAGAGCTCACTAGCAAAATGATCTGGGCCTGATCATTTTTGGTGTGGAAGAGATTTTAAAAATTATCATTATTACAAATTTGATTTTTTATGCTTGATTTTTAATTCAAGGTTTCTACTTTATCTTAAGTAATTTTGACATTTGGTACTTTCAAGAATGTTTGACAGTTATTTTCTCATTTAGATTTTTTATTTGCAGTTATTTCTGTGCTTTTATCTATCTAATTGAGGTTTGGCTGACATATAACATTGTATTAGTTTCAGGTGTACAACATAATGATTTAATATTTGTATATATTGCAAAATAATCACTACAATAAGTCTAGTTAACATCCGGCACAATACATAGTTGCAACATTTTTTTTCTTGTGATAAAAACTTTTAAGATCTACTCTCTTAGCAACTTTCAAATATGCAATACAGTTGTATTAATTATATTAACCTAGCGGTACATCTCCATGACTTATTTGCCTGAGATATGTTTGACTTGGAATCGTTTTTAAAAAACCATCTTTTGTTAATCTTCTACCTTCACTCCCCCTCCCCCCTCCCTCCCCCCTCCCTCCTCCTCTTCCCTCCTCCCTCCTCCCCCCTCCCTCCTCCCTTTATACATACTTTTACATTGATTTTTTTTTTTACCCGCATCATTCTTATTTCCTTTTTGTGTGCTTGGTTTTCTTTCCAGTTTCTTGTATTGAATGTTTAACTTGTTTGCTTTTAGTATTTCTAATTTACTTAAAAGCATATTTAAAATTAGAATTCCTTTTAAGATTTTTCTCTGTCATGGTTGTTTCATGGCATGTTATTTGTTTTCCAGACATAGATTTTTTTGTTTGATTTTAGCTTCCCCTTTGTTACCAATCTGTGTTTATTACATATGATGGTCATAGAACATTTTCTGTATGATACTGACCTTATGAAATGTATTACTTCTTGTGGCCTATTCAAAATCAAATTTGTGGAATGTTCCAATGCACATTTCTCCATTTTCATGTAAAGACTTATCTAAATCTATTGTTTCAATTTATTCATTGGGCTATTCTATTCTGTTGTTTTGCTACCTCATTGTCTACTTGATCTATCAGTTTCTGAAAGTGTGTGTTAATATCACAATCATGATTTTAGATTTATTCATTCTCTTCATATTTTTCCAACTACTCTTTTGTATATTCTGAGGGAAAGTTGTTAGGTGCAATTATGTACACAATGGATTTATATTTTCAACTTACTCTTCCTTTTACTAATGTGTAATTTCTTTGTCCCATATGATTTTTCCTTGAATTCTATTTTTTTGTCAAATATTAAGATAGCTATGATAGCTTTCTTTTGGTTCATTTATACTTGATATATATGTTTAACCTTTTGTTTCTATAATTTTCTATCCCTTTTTTAAAATTATGATTTTTACAAACAAGATATTACTTGCTTTATAAAGTCATATGGGGAATATTTGTTTTTCTTGTCTGTGTGTTTTTTGGTGAGGAGAGTATAATTGACACATATAAATGGCACTGGTATTAAGTGCCAAATAATATTTATGTAACTATCACACCAATCAAAGTATAGAAAATTTTGATCCCAGAAAGAGTCCTCATGCCTTTTTCCAGTCACTTTGCACACCACACCTTTCTCTGAAGTACAGATACAATCACTTTTCCAGTGTCTATCAGTGTATCTTAGTTTCACCTGTTCTAGAATTTCATATAAATGAAATAATATTATATACTCTTATGTCTGGCTTCTTTTACACAGTGTGATATTTTTGAGATTTCTCCAAATTCTAGTTTGTATCAGCCATTCATTTCTTTTTTTGCTGTGCAGTATTTTGTGGCATAGATATACCATACTTTATCTGTCAGCCTATTGATGGGATTTTTGGTTTAGATTATCTATTGTAAATACACGGCTATAAAATTTTGTGTACAATGCTTTCTTTTGAGGGATGAGGGAAGATGTATATAAATACCTAGGAATGGATGGGTATATAAGAAACTGTCAAATTGTTTTCTAAAGTAGTCATAGTATTTTATGTTTCCATCAGTGATGTCTGTTTTTGTTGTGTTATCTATTTCTTTTTTTTATTGAATTACAGCATTTTAAAATATACTTTAGATATAAGTCCTTTGTCAGAGATGTATATTTTCAATATTTTCTTCCTGCCTTTTCAGTTTTTTAATGATATCTTTTGAAGAGCAGAAGTTTTAATTTTGATGCGTTTCATAAATCACATTTCTCCTTAGTGTGTTTGTGTGCAGAAAGAGCTTTGCCATCTTAGGGGACATAAAGGCATTTCCTTGTGTTTTCACCTAGCAGCATTACAATCTTAGTTTTTATGTTTAGGATTATGAAACACCTTGGATTACTTTTTCCATCTTTTGAGACTCATTAATTATTACAGATTTATAGTTTTCACATTATTTGTTGAAATGATTCTACTTTGTTGAATCATTGGATATTAATTGGTTATAGATGTCCATAAATATTTCTCAATTCTTTATTCCATTTCATTGATTTATTAGTCTGTGTATCAGCACCTCATTTCTTTACCACTACTGTAGCATTTTTATAAATTTTACAGTCAGGTTTGATAAATCCTAGATGCAGGCTGATTGGAAGCTGGGTCCTCAGGCGTGGCTGGGAAAGTGTGCGGTCACGGTCCTTCCAGGGACAAAGTAGGAGATGGCTATTTTTGCCTGCTCCCTCTGCACTGTACCCGATGTATAGTGCTGGAAGGTGGGGGTGCTCCTGTGCCCGTTACAAACTACTGCTTTGTTTGAAACAGTTCTGTGGAACTTATGAATGGCAGTTCCATTGACTGTCAGAGCCAGGTGATTTGGGTTTTTTCCCTTGGGGAGCATCTGCAAAAGTTGGGGTATCAGACTTGTATACAGGCTCCTTCTAGGGAGATACAAGCAACTGGGAGCTGGCGAGAGGGAGAAGGTAAGGAAGGTATCTGTCAGCTTTCCTGGTTTCCAGGGAGGGTTGCCAGTCTGTTAGCTACTTTTAAAATTGTGTTCTTTTTCTAGCTTTATAACTTGGAAGCACAGATTTTTGATCCTAAACAATTCTTATTTTTTAATACAAGCTTCTTTTAAAGCTACATGTTTTCCTCTAAGCATTCTTCAGTTAATTTCACAAAATTTTATATATGTGTGTGTGTGTGTGTGTGTGTGTGTTCTAAATACTTTCTAAGTGTTCTTGATTTCTTCCTTGGATTCATGGATTATTTAGAAGTGAGTAGCTTAATTTCCAAATAATTGGGTTTGAATTTCTCGACCTTTTATTATTGATTTCTGATTTAAATTCTTTGTGGACATATGCCATACAGGTAACATATTCTGTATGATATTTTAAAATTTATTGAGAATTATTTTATCTTCCAGTATATGGTCTGTCCTATTGAATATTCTTCAAAGTACTGGCAAGAATGTATATTATGTGTCTTCTGCATTGTTGAGTTTAGTTTTCTACATGTATTTCAAATTAAACTTGGTTAATACTGTTGTTCAAGTCTTATTTATCTATCTTATTTTTTCCTCTTTTTATCATTCCTGAGAGGGAGAGATGTTAAAAACTCTAACTATATGTGTGAATATTCTAATTTCTCTCTTAATTTCTGTCAATTTTTTTGCTTCATGCATATTAAAATTCTTAGGTGCTTACATATTTAGATTATTCTTTATTAATGAAATGGCCTTCTAAATAATACCCCTTTATTATTGTGAAATAACTCCGTTTATCTGGTAACATCCAGTGGTTTGAAGTATACTTTGTTTGATATTTATATAGCCAACTCAGCTGTCTTATGTTTCATATTACATAATGTATTTTTCTATTTTTTTTAACCCGTGTCTTTATATCTAAAGTGCATTTTTAGAGAGCATATAATGATTTGCTTTCTTATCTAGTTTAACAGTCTATGCCTTGTAATTTGTTGATTTATTCTATGTATATTTAATGTAACTATTGACACTTGCATTTAATTATGCAATCTTGATATTTGGTTTCTCTTTGTCCCCTCTATTTTTGTTTTGTTGTCCTTTTTAAGTTAATTGAATATTTAATACCCCCTTTTATATCCTTTATTTTCTCTTATTTATATTTTTGTATTATTTTTAATAGTTGCTCTAGATATCACAATAGTTAGTTTTATATCGTTGCAAACTGCCTTCACTTAATGTAATAAAACCGCATATGGAACGGAGGATCCTTACAATAGTATATTTCTGTTTTCATTTCTCTTTGCTATTGATGTCTCATACTTTTCTTCTATATATGTTATCAAACTCATAATACATTATTGTTGCTTTTGTGTTAGTGAGCTGACTTAAATTGAAATGAAGAAGTAGTATTTTATATTTATCCATATATTAATTATTTCAGTCTTCTTTTCATTTTTCATGTAGGTCTCAATGTCCAATACCCAAAATCTGAAATTATCTCAGTACCATTTCACTTCAGCTAAAATACTTCCCTTAATCTTTGTTTGTTGTGCAGACCTGCTGTAAATGGCTTTTGCTTACCTGAAAATCTTTCTTTTGTCTTCACTTTTGAAATGAAAGTTATTGAATGCTGTTTTTGGCAAAGGATTTTAGTTATGTTTTTCTTTCAACAATCTAAATATGTCATTTCATTGTCTCCTGGCCTTTTCTTTCTTTCTTTTTTTTTTTAAATGTCTTTGTTGATTTCAGAGAGAGGAAAGGAGAGGGAGAGAGACAGATAGAAACATCAATGATGAGATAGAAAGTCATTGATCAGCTGCCTCCTGCATGCCCCCTACTGGGGATCGAGCCCGCAACCGGGGAATGTGCCCTGAATGGGAATCGAACCGAGATCTCCTGGATCCTAGGTCGATGCTCAACTGCTGAGCCATCCTGGCCAGGCATGGCCTATTATTACTAATAGTAGACCTGTCACCATTCTTACCTTCTCCCCTGCCACCCCACCCCCGGTGTGTGTGTATGTGTGTGTGTGTGTGTGTGTGTGGACTATTTTTCGTTTCTTTATATTTGCTTTCTGGAGTGTGACTATGATTTTCCAAGCTGTGGGTTGTTGTTTTTTTATTTATACTGGATTTGTCATTGTTTTTTTGATTTGTAAAATTTTCAGCCAATATTTTTTCTGAAAATAGTTTCCCTTTTCCAGTTTGTTTCTTCTCTTCTCTGAGGCTTCCAATCACAAGTATGCCAGACTACTTTTTAATATCCCTCCATTTATTGAGGCTCTGTAATAATACACTTATTTATGTGTTTATTTCCAATTTCTGTGCTTTAGTTTGGGTGATTTCTGTTGGCCTCATTTCAAGCTTATTGATTCTTTCTTGTGGCCACTCTGCTGTTAATCCCATCCATTAAAAATTTCAACTCAGATACTGTTTTTTATTTTATTTTAGGGTTTCTATGTGCCCTGTTTTGTCATTCCTGCCTTTCCTGAAGTTCCCCTATAGTCATCCTTTAAACCAGTGATTTTCAACCCATGTCCCAAGGCACACTGGTGTGCCACAAGAATATTTATAACATGTAGTACCTGACTATTTAGTCAGGGGCACATGGGCTCTTTTCCCTTGGATTGTCAAATAAAAATATGATGACAGCCAACACAACAATAGCTGTCCAGTGTGAATTAATCAATATCATATCTACTTTCTTTGTCAGATCGGCAAAACATACTTTTTGCTGTGCCGCAGAATTATAGTAACTAGTTTATATGTGCCATGAGGTTAAAAAGGTTAAAAATTGCTGCTCTAGACCCAAATTCTCTTGTATAGCTTTTGTAATATGTTTGTCATGATACAAGCATGGTAGTTTTTGTTTGCCAATTCCAAAATTAAAACTTGCTTTTATTGACTGAATTTTCATGACTGTGTGTCACATTTTCTTATTTATTTTCATGTATAGTGAATTTTTATTGCATGTCGTATCATGGATGATATGTGGTAGATGTTCTGGATTTTTCATTTCCTTTGAATACTTCTGTGTTGTGTTGTGGCAGCCAAGTGTGTTACATAATGATCATATTAAACTTGTGGAGGCTTGGTATTAGGCTTTGTTAGGTTCAGTCTATTTTAGTTTTGTCCCATGAGAAATGAAGTTGTGGGTCTTCAGTGGTGTCACTAGAAAGCTCAAATTGTTTTCCAAGTCCCACCTAAGTAGGATTTGAATTGCAAATTTTGTCTCCTCTGAGATGCGCAGCTGCTGAAATCTATGTTTGATTCATTTAGGATTCCATTCATTGGTTTTCTCCTGTGCCCTTTGGAGCCATGCCCCATGCATGCATGCATGCACAATTAAGCAGTCAAGGACTTATTTGCAGGTTTTAGGTTTTGTGTTTCTCTTCTATGGATTTATTACCCCCACCCTGGCCGCTTTTAACAGGGCTTTGGTAGCCTCAGGCTGTCCTGTGACTCCTCAGACCAACAAGACAATGGATTTCTGCTTGAATGCCATCTCTACTGCCCCAGAGGAAACGATGTATGACACTAGATCTTATCCAGTGTGGTTTTTTCCTTTCGAAGGTCAGCTCTCCACTTTGTTTGCTTTCTCTTCAATGCCTTCAAAGAGTTGTTTTTATATTTGGTGTCGAGTTTGTACTTATTTTCAGCAGGAGGGTTAATCTGATAAAAGCTCCCCTAGCATTATTAGAAGTCAGAACTCCTCTGAAGGTCTTGATCAGTGGGTTTAAACTATTTATAATGATGTTATAAATCCTGCTATATCAGGATTTGTTTCTGCTATCTTATGTTTTATATTTACTGGATTTTTTGTTTATTCTTTTCTTCTTTTCAAATTTCCTTTGAATATGTAATTTTTGAAGATATATTTATTCAATTTATGTTCTTTAGGTGGTTCTCCCTAACTTATTAAGATATGGTCTCCTTCTTCATTTTTCTCTATGAGTATCTCAGTTTGAATCCTCCTTACCAAGCAAAGTACAATAGTATGCCTATCTTTGGTGTCTCCTAATTCCTGTCCTTTTGGTATTTTAGAATTTCAGTTCTTTGTCATCAAGGATATTGTCTTCAGTTTGAGCCTGGGGAGTAGATACAACAGCCTGTGTCTAGTTTACTGTTTTGCCATCAATTGAATATAATTATTTTTAAATAAAATATAATTCTATTAGATACAGGGTAATTTTTTAAAATGTAAAACTGAGAGACTAGTAAAGAAACCATTTCTAAAGGAAGACTGGTATAGAATTGGTTTATTTTTTATAGTTAGTGATTTCTTTGTGAACACATATAGTGGGGAAACAAAACAAAGCCTTCGTTTGGACTTTAAGGTAAGTTCTCTTAACTCCTAATATATCACCTGCTTATTCAATATTTTGCTTTGAGTGCCTCAGCTACCGAATCAAAATCCACTATCAAGAAATAATGTTGCGATATTCTATAGAACTAAGTTAAGAGTAGGCTCATCACTGGGCCTTTTGACAATGAGGAGATGGATACGTAACATTCCCAGAGAAGCCTTAAAGAGGTAACTGAGAATTCCATTTGCAGCTGCCTGGATTGATGGCCCTATAAGTTCCTCTACTAGGGGGGGAATACACATTTCTGGTTACCCACAAATAAAGGAGATCAATATAAAGAAAGTGAATGGGATGAGAGGAAAAAACGTTAAATTATTGGGTAGAACAATTATTACATACTCTTGGTGTTTCCTTAGAGGAGAGAAAATTTATACATTTGAGGAAGGAAGACTATGGAAAGAACACCACCCATTTTTCTGTGTCTCCTCACTCATCCCTCTGCTGGGTTTGAGGTTACCTGAGGGATGAGTTAGGGAATAGAAACTTGGTATGCCCTGGGCTTTGAGTTCTGCCCATCAGCAGTTTTCTAGCTATGCCGGTGGTAAGTTTAATCCTTTAGGAGAATGTTAGCCAGCATTTTGGCAGCAGATATAAAGCCATGTTTTCCAATCAGATCGAACAGTAAAACACCCTCATCTGCCTGCTTCATTGGCTTTTTTATTTTGTGTGGAACTTGAGAGGAGTCTTGTCAATCTTTTAAAATTCAATAGTATATTTTTGTACCCAAAGTCAGTTTGTATGATGATGGAAAATATAGCAATTTCTTAGAGCACTAAAAAGGGCTCAAACAAACAGGTAACGTTTTGCATGGATCTAAAGGGCATTTTGCTGAGTGGGGGGAAAAAGCCAATCTCAAGAGGTTACATGATGTATGAATCTAGTTATATAACGTTCTTTAAATAAGAGAATTAGAGATGGAGAACACATTAGTGGTGGCTGGGGGACAGGGATGGGATGAGGGGTGCGGCGTAAGAGAATTCCTTGGTGGAGATAGAATTCTGTATCTTGAATGTAACGGTGGTTACATGAATCTATACAGGGGAGAAAATTGCATGAAACTACACACACACACACACACACACACGAGTGCATGTTCAAGGTGGTAAAATCTTAATAAGGTCTGTAATCTGTAGGAGTATTGTACCACTGTAGTTTTCTGGATTTGATACTGTACCATAGATATGTAAGATGTTACCATTTGCAGGAAGCTGGGCTAACAGTGCACAGAATTCTCAGTACTATTTTTGTAATTTTCTGTAAGTTGATAATTATTTTAAAAGTGTGCAAATATTGTCACCTAATCTTAGTTCCTCATCTAAAAGGTAATAAGTGTGTGTGTGGAGTGAGCTAGAATTTAAAAGCCAAGCAGTAATATATTTTGTCCCAGCTAAATTCATCACACAAATAATCTTGAAAACCAAGAAAATACCCAGTAAATTGTGAATTTCAAAAGTCCATTTACCTTTTCCTGAGGATCTTTGAAAACTCAAAAGTAGATTTAGTTTCTGTCCTTACTGGATGAGATTGTTGGCTGCCTTGCTTCCTGGTTTAAAATCCAAGACTTATGAAACACAAACTCATTTGTGATTAGAAAAACATATTTTCATTTACCATTGGCTCTAATAAAATCAGGATGCTTTTTAAAATACAAACGATAGTTTTGGGAGAAGAAATACAGATTTAGGAACAATTAATGGTTTGGATAATTATCATTCGCTGCATTAACCAGTGTTCACTCTTTAGCAGAAATATATAGTACAAGCCCCTAAATATTCAAAACATGAACGAATTTTTCTTTATTATTGAAATCTCTGTATGCAAAACTAGTAGCACTTGAAAGCCAATATCCCTATGTGCCAGAGTAATTATAGAAAAGGAAATAATCTCTAGCATTCTTTTTACCTATAGTACTGGTTTAATATTTTATCTTTCAAAACTGGTTTTCAGCTCATTCAAAAACCTGAAAAATTCCTTAGTATTCAGGAAAAGGGTAACTTAAAGAATGCTCTGGCCCGCTGGGCGTGGCTCAGCGGTTGAGCGTGGACCTGGCATCCAGGCGATCGGGGTTCGATTCCCGGTCAGGGCACGTGCCTGGGTTGCGGGCTCGATCCCTAGTCGAGGTCGTGCGGGAGGCAGCAGGTCAACGACTCTCTCATCACTGATGTTTCTCTCTCTCTCTCCCTCTCCTTTCCTCTCTCTGAAATCAATAAAGATATATTTTTAAAAAAAAGAAAAAAAAGAATGCTCTGGAGCATGTTTCCCCTCTAGCAATTGCTGTTTTTCTGGGCACTTGCTCCACCTGAGGAGAGAACAAATCTCGTTGCTGTCTTTCCCTAGCATGGGAATGTGTGTTCCTTTGCAGAGCCCCAACTCAGAACTGTGAACCAGAAGCCACCGTATAAACATAAAGTGATTTGTTTGGCTTGTTGGTGATTCCATAGGTAGCATTCTTTCATCAGTTCATTTCTAAACCGATGCCCCAGTGTGATATTAGGGGCCACCAAACTTTCCCATGAGAGATTACATAGAGGATCTGAGCCTCGGGTGGATTTATTATCCCCTGGGATTTTTTTTAATTCTTTTCAAGGTTTGTGGTATTTGTCCCAGTCTCTGAAGATGTTCTGGAATGAGTCATTATGCAATTGCTTCACAAGTCATAAGGCAGTCATCAGCTGGGATGAGTTCTTTGCTTCTATATCTAAAATGTTGGGTATCAGGCCTCAAAGTGCCAAAGCGGTTCTTGCTTTTTAAAACTGTGAAGTTGTTTTTCACAGGCCCCTTCACTGGTGTATGGACTAGGAGCTATGAATTTTTACCTAAAAGGTTAAAACTGTGAGGAGAGCGTCTCAGCATGTGTGACTCACGCTCCTTCCAGAGCAGGATCACGGGGAGGCATTCTGTTTTGAATAAATATATCTCTAGTGAAGTGTGCAGAGACTTGACATGTGCTACTTGCCATTTTCAGCGTGTTATAATTTTGTGAAAAGTGCAATGTTGATTGAAATTTTCTATTTTTGATGTTGGTGTTAAGATGGTTTCTGTTTTATATTTAGCCTCAATAAAATATGAAGGGAAAAAACAACTATTCATTTTTATGAGTTTTTATTTATATTAAAATTGTAATATTTTAAAATTTCAAAAGATGCCTTATTGTAATATAGCTTAATTGTTTAAATTTTAGTTAATAACCTGTCTATTTTCTAAGTTCCGAGTTTTACATTTTGTTATTTATGTTGTGACTTGGCACTCTGCAGAATTCCTGACATTTTGCTGGCTACTCTAGGGGGGCTTTTGGAGGTCTACATTTCCAATTTTATATTATCCATCTTTTCTTTGCTTTGAAGATAGCTTCTAGGTCAAGATTGGACAAAGTCACCCAATGGTATTTATGAAGGCTTTGAGTGTTTCATTGAACCAAGGTGGGCTCTTTGTGGTTAGGCTAAAGGACTTACAGAGAGGAGGAAATCAAGACTCAGAGAGGTGAAGTAACCCTAGTTAGGATCCTGCAGTGTGCAGTGGGGATGGAACCATTCTGCTAAACACATACTTATTCCACTAATTTTGTTTCCTTCTCAGAAGAGCATGCACCTCATATCAGATGTGTTTTATGAACATGTCACTCTGTGAGGCCTGATTACTGAATTAGTGTGAAGTCTGGACGCACTCAGGACAAAGCCCCACCTATTGTCTGCCTTCTAGGTCCTTGGAGGGTGCTGTAGATGCGTGTGCTATTAGCTCCTGGGCTCTTCTCACTCCGTTCCTGTGTTTTCTGTCCTTATTGGAAACAGAGTGGTGGTTGCTCATCTCTATGAAAGGAGAGTGGTTGGGGCTTATGCTTCTGGGTGACTTTAGTTTCTTAAATGCACCTCATGAAAGACAACATGCATGTAAAATTCAGGAGAGGATTTTACTCAAGCTGTTGCAAGAGAATGTTCATTAATGACAGTGGTCTTAAAAAAGAGGGAGAACATTGTGTTTTACAAAACAAGGGAGCCAGTGCATATGGGTGGAATGGGGGTGGGTCTTATCTTGAGAAGGTAGGGTGGTCCTTTGTAGTTAGCTACTGCTTTAACCATATCTGCTCCAACATCAACAATATGTTGAAATTATGCTTCTACTGGTGTTACCAAGACTGAGGCAGTCCTGAAGTGTCACTTAAGGGAATATATTGTCCACTTTTCAAACAGTTGAAGTGAAACTCATTTAACTGACTATGGTCAGTTTTAAAGGAAGCTAAGAGAAGACCTGTGGAGAGCTAAAGAAAAGGAAGGACTGACTTGTGGGAACAAGTTCAGCTGGTAAATGAGTGTCCTGGTAAAGTAACTTTAAGCCAGCCAGAGCCACTGCTAGCTAGAAAAGCATAAACCCAGCAGGAGAGCAACATTGGAGTAAGGTGATGGAATGATTTTTCCTAGGAGCTGATGGAGTTATTTTTGAAATAAGAAGTGGTAAAAAAAAAAAAATCTCAGGTTTAGTGTTGTTAAGACTGATTTTGTTCCAGCACAGACTAGCTCAATAACAAATTAGTCTTTCTTAGTGTTTTTTTCCCCCCCAAGCCTAATTTCCATGATTTTACCATATGGAAACTCTGACTTTTATAAAGAACTTGCTCTATTGAGCAAGCTTGGTGCATTTTTCAAATGTTTCTTGACATTAACAGCTCTATTTCTCAATTAGCAAAGGGAATAAAGTTGATTAAGCATATCCATGGGGTGACAATTTACATCTGATTAGCCAGCTCTAAGGTAAACATTAAAAGGTCACTATAAATAACTTTTACTTCTTTTGTTTACAGAAAGGCCAGTCACTAAGTCCTAGCTTTCCCCTAGTCCCAGTGGTTGAAAAGCCCAATTTTAAAATGATGGACTTAAACTGATATTGGGTAATAAAATCTGTTGAATTTAAAACTTAGTTGACATTTTGTTTGTTGCATTTTTCCAGCCTTATGCTGATACCCATCTGTTTTGGGGAGAACTACAATTAGCTAATCATATACAAAAAGATTTAAAAAAGGAACATATGTAGCCTATGTATGGACTTGCAACATGTCCTGGTAACCAAGTCATGGCTCTATCCTTAGAGCTGAAAGGTCTCCAGCTTATTTTTTTCTTTCTAAGAACAGGCAAACAGAGAGGGAGGGAGCAAATTTGCTCTGCCTCCTCTATTATAGAAATGAACAGTTTATCCTTGTTTTATGCTCACAGGAGTCAGAATAGCTACATTACTGTTCTGTGTGTGAGAAAAATTCAGAAAAGTAAATTTATAGTGTTAATTTTTCAGGCAGTAGTTTAAGCGGTCCTATGATATTTTGTTAACTGGGTTTGGAAGACTTTTAGAGAATGAACTTTATGAGTGCGCCTTGTTTCTAGTCGATATAATTTAGTTAAAATGTCAGTTCTTTTAGGCACATGACCCTGCTCTCAACCCATTCATGTGAACACGTTTTATCTCCTTTGTCCATTTTATTCATTTGTTTTAAACAGTGGGAATAGTTATGTTGTTGGTAATGTTTTAATTATAAAAGTGTACATGTTCCTGATTAAAAAAAGTTAAATAATATAAAAGGACAAGAAGAGGAAAAGAAAGTATGAAGAGGGAACTCATATTCCCACCTCTAGAAAATAATGATTATTTACATTTTGGTGAATGATTATTTACATTCTTCTAAGTGTGTGCTTGTTTTTAGTGTTGCTGGGTTTTTTTTCATTTTTCTGTGCATATACACAAACATTTTAACGTAGGGCAATGTTACATATTGTTTTTGACCCAATTTTAAAAACTTTTGTAATGTATTATGTGTAGCTTTCTATGTAAATAAATATACATATAGCTTTGATTTTGATGGCTATCTGATGTTACAATATAAAGAGCTACTGTAATATATTAAGCAACTCCCTCTTAATGGACATTTAGGATGTTCTCTAGGTAAATTGTGGTGAAAATTCTGGGTCATAATTTTTGATAACCGCTGTTAAACTACTTTTCAGAACTCTCTTATCAACAGTATTTAACAGTGCTCATTTTTGCACACTTTCAATAACATATATATTTTTAAAATATATCTTTAGTGATTTCAGAGAGAGTAAGGGAGATGGAGGGAGAGAGATAGAAACATCAATGATGAGAGAGTCATTGATCAGCTGCGTCCTGCACGCCCCTCACTGGGGATTGAGCGCACAACCTGGGGATGTGTCCTGACCGGAAATCAAACCTCAACTTCTTGGATCCTAGGTCAGTGCTCAATGGCTGAGCCAAGCCAGCAGGGCCAGAATATATTTTTAATCTTTGTCATTCTAGTATGCAAAGTATCATTGAACAATTGAATTTATTTGATTTCGGAGTTTGAAAACTTCACATAAATTTAGAAATACTTTGTGTACCTATTCATGTCGTTTGTTTTGCTTTTTCTGACAGGAGGTTGGTGTTTTTGTATTGGTTCACAAGAGTTCTTTATATAGGGGGATTAACCCTCTGCTATCTAAATCAATTTCATCAAAATAAATTAGGTCCAGTCAGTGTGCCAAATATGCTTTTTTTTCAATTTGTTGATTGTCTTTTTCACTTGAATTTATAGTATTTCCACCAATTAAAAGGCTACTTATTTATTTAGTTAGTCAAATGTATTAATCATTGTCATGTGTTGGCTTTTAAAATCATGCTTGGGAAAACCTTCTTCACTTTGTATTATGGAAATTGTCTTTTATATTTTCTAGTTCTTCTGTGATTTTTAAAATTTACCCTATCTAGAATTAATTTAGGGTAAAGATACTTGCTCAGGATCCAAAATTATTATCTCTGCATGTTTAACTTATTACCCCAGCACCATGATTTCAGAGTCCATTGCTTTTCTGCTTTCATCATACACACAGTCAGAGATACAGAAATATATTATCATACAGCAGTGTTAGGTTTCCCTCCCAGTTTGGTAGAGTTGTTTTGTTTCTTTTTTTAATCCTCACTGGAGGATATGTTTTTATTGATTTTAGAGAGAGGAAGGGAGAGAGAGAAAAAAACATCGATGTGAGAGAGAGACATCGATCGGTTGCCTCCCATCCGTGCCCTGACTGGGGATCAGACCTGCAGCCTTTTGGTGCATAGGATGATGGTCCGACCAGCTGAGCCACCCCGCCTGGGCTAGATAGTTTTTGAAGAGCATTGAGAGTGACCCCTAAAACTTTAGGAGGTGTCCTCTGAATGAACTGTAGAGATGCCCTAGGAGTGAGCCAAGTGGGGGTCAAGTGGGGGTCAAGCGGGGTAATATGGAAGTGCATTCTAGGCAGAGATATTAGTGTGAATGGTCCCAGAACTAGCAGGATGTGTGTATGTGTTTGTGTGTGTGTGTGGTGAAATATGAGGCAAATGTCATGAGAAATTATGAGGTCATAGACATGGTCAGGTACCTAATATTTGGGGGTCTTTCTGCCGTGTAAGACAGATTTATTTTCAGATGGTGTATATTGTTAATGCTTTAAGCACAGGCCTGACACTGTCTAATTTATGTTTTAGATTGATTTAAAAAAAAATTCTTGCCCGGCCGGGCATGGCTCAGCGGTAGAGCGTCAACCTAGGATCCAGGTGATCAGGGTTCGATTCCCGGTCAGGGCACATGCCCGGGTTGTGGGCTCGATCAATGACTCTCTCATCATTGATGTTTCTATCTCTCTCTCTCCCTCTCCTTTCCTCTCTCTGAAATCAATAAAGATATATTTTAAAAAAAAATAAAAAAATTCTTTTCATGTATACAACCATTCTAGAGAAAATAGCTTGTAGGCAAGGAGATCGCTAGACATTTCTGTAGTAGTCCAAATAAGGGTGACAGGGACCTGAACCAAGGTGGGAGTGGCAGAGGGAGAGAAGGGGGGAAATGAGAGGCCTGTCTTGGTGATTTTCCTTGAGGAATGGTGGATGGTGCAGGTGCAAAAGCGAAGGGTGGCTCCATGTTTCCCGGCACTGGTGAGTGTCCTCACGACGTGGGGGAGACAAGTCTGCCTTGTGAGGATGAGGAGATGGCAGAGTAAACTCGGTGGCTTCCGTGAATGACAGGGTTGAGGAAAGGATCTGACCAAACAAAATTGATGGGCTTCCCTCCCACTTGCCTTTTGAAGGCATTAGATAGTATTCAAATTGTGACTTTTACATCTACATACTCCTTTTGAACAGATGCCTTTGACTTCACAGGCTGCATACACATCATATTGGTGGCCTCTTGCCCTTCTCCTACACTCTCCCTCAGACTAGCCAACAGAGTCCAGATTTTTAAAAACTACATATTTAACATAGCTACTGGGAAACAAGTTGCTGTTTCTCAGTTTCATACATTATGTGCATCAGCAGTGAAATTTCTAGATATGCTTTGCAGATGATGTTTGAAGGAAGTAGACTTTGAATAATGATAACCCTATAAAAGTAGCAATAAGAAAGACATGTTGCCGCTGACAAAAAATCTTGTCACAGAATGCAAGAGAGAACTGCTGTTGCAAAGTTTTTCTCTGCTTATACACACAGGCTCATCTCTCTCAAGTAAAGAAAGAATTAATTTTGCTAATTAAAAGCCTGTTTCTAATAGATTCACATCTGATATGAGTTACAATGTGAACATTAGTATAGGAAGAATGAAACACACATGATTCGTGCCACTAACCCACCAACTTTATCATTAGGTAAGGAAATAACATTGGTAGCGCTTGTCACCTTTGTCAGTGTATATTTATCGAACACCACCATGTTTGAGGGGAGGCTTCTAAATAGCCACTTGGTCAGGTTGAGAATACTAATAATTTATTTATGCTGGGCGACTAGAAGAGGTTACTGATTTTTCTTTATTTATCGTCTGTGTAACTGCTGGAAAGATTATTATTCAAAAATAATTTTTAAGTTATTTATAAGCAAGGCTGTTTGTTCTTCTGTGGAAAAGAACATTCCAGATACAGAACCTCAGAACCCCTTTCCTTGCCCCAAAGGCTTGCCATTCTGAAAGGAGTGAAGAGGGTGGATTGGTGCTCACAGCTCTGTAAGTGGTCAGGTTCTTCTTTTCCTAGCTGCAGTCTCCTTGGTTCAGGATTGCTGAGGAGGGGGCATGGGTGTACAAGCCTGCATTTTTTTGTTTAAGCTTCAGGCTCTGTTGTATTTTGTAATAATGAAGCAGTGCTTAAAATGTTATCAACGTGGAATCCAACTTATTTTCCTTGGTCTTCTCATTGGGAGGAGAAGCCTTGAGCAAAGAAGAGAGCGTGGAGAATTGCACAAAATGGAAATGAAAAAAAAGGCATTGTGGTAATGAAAGCTGTGAGTGCTGACTGTGTATGTATATGCAGACAGGTATACATTCATATTTATATTCATATATTTACATGTGTATAAGATGAGATCACATAAAATATTTGATGCAGAATTTATAGGTTTTACCTGTTAGGTTGATTTATGGACACAAAAGTGAATGGAAGAAGGTGAGTATTGTACTACATAGCCCTAAAGCAGCCCATCTGAATGGTAATGGAAACCTGGCTTTTTTGAGGAGCTGGTTTTTACCATTTTCTCTTAAAGGCAATTTGGCTCATTTTTCATCTAAATATCAGAGGTCAGCTTGTCAGAGATGGGCTCAGTTCTTAATGACTAAATGTGTACTCATTTCTACATCCACTCATTAAATACCTAACACAGTCTCCAGTTTTGTTTCTTCGTCTTTGCCGGACCCCCTTCCTCCTCGTTTCACCTCCTAACATTGGCTTTCTTCCGAGCTCTGGACCTGGCTTCACGCTTCTCGGTTCCCTCAGTCACTTTTATTCACCCTCACGCCTTCGCGGCCTACGGATATATTTTGACTGCGGCAGTGGGCCCTGGCTAAAATCCACTCTACCCTTACCCTAGACCAGGGCTGGGGAACTCATGTGGTCCGGCCCTGCCAAGGCAGCTGCAGGTGGGATTCAAAATTCAATAAAGCTAGGAGCTTTTTTCATAGCTAATTTTTAAGTCGATCATTTTGTATAGCCAGTGAATGACGTTATAAATATCCAAATGGCCCTTGGCAGAAAAAAGGTTCCCCACCCTGAACCTAGACGCACAGTTCTGCTGCGGCATTTCCCAGCCTCTCAGGCATTAGGTGGCCTTGTGAGCAGGATCTCTCCAGGGCAAGGTGGGTAGACATGATTGTGTGCTTTTTCTAGACCTGGCCCATAAAAACCTCCTCCAAGTGCTCGTCTCTCAGCTTCTCTCCTTTTGGCTGAGTGACATGGGTGCTGCTATTGGTCAGGCTCCAGGAATGACTGCCGTCCCGCCCCTATTCGAGTTCCTTGAATCACCGTGCGAGAAAGAAATTAAACTTCTTATTAAAGAGCCACTGAATGCTGGTGTTCTGTTCATACAGTTCAGTCTCACCTAACTAAGAAAACTCACAAATCCATGTGTCTTTACCTAGAGCCCAGGTCTTTTTTCTGAAACCAAGATCCAAGTATCTAAGTGCTTAGTGCACATGATTTGGGTAATCTCTCAGGTATCTAAATTTGTCCTTTTGACCTGCTTTTTGTATATAAATTTTTATTGGAACACAGGCACACTCATTTCCTTGCATGTTGTCTATGTGTGCTTTCTCACTAGAGCTGCAGGGTTGGGTAGTTGTGACAGGAACCATATGGTTGGCAAAGCCTAAACTTTGCCTGTCTGGCTCTTTATAGAAAATTTTGCCAATTTCTGATCTAGTCGATTGCCAAACTCTGTTAATTCCGTCTTCTTACTATTCTCTTGAACCCACCCACTTCTTTCCATTTCCACATCACCGTTGTCGTCCTTGTCTGGACTACTGAAATGGCATCCTGAGTGGTTTCTGTGACTAGTCTCACAGTCTTATAATCCACTCTCCATATGGTGCCAAAGTAATCTCGCTAAAGGAAACCATTGAAGATCTGTTTATTACTACACTTAGCCCACTCTAATAATACAACTCGCAAATCTACATGTCTTTACCTACAACCCAAGCATCTCCCCTGACACTCAGATCTGTTATCATCACCTTGGTTAAAATGGGTGGCTTCCCATTGCCCTTAGAATAGAAGAGCTGAGGCCCAGACTTGCGTCTTCACTGAAACCCGGGCTATTCTTAACTTCTTTAAGTGTTTTGCTTACTCTGGTTCTCCGCTGTCTCTGGGTCTTCTCCTCCTCTTTCCCACATTCCCCTTTCACCAGGATAGCCTTGCTTAACCTCTCAGGTCCAACATAAAGGGAAGTCCTTATCTAGGAAGTCCTTCCTGGTCTCCAGATTTAGTTTGGTCTCTCTGCTATGTGTTCTCATAGCACTCTGTGTCGCCTCTGTCATCACAGTTACTGTACTTTACTCACCTTATTCTCTCTCTCCCCTCCTTCCA
Source organism: Miniopterus natalensis (assembly GCF_054644295.1). NCBI lineage: Eukaryota > Metazoa > Chordata > Mammalia > Chiroptera > Miniopteridae > Miniopterus > Miniopterus natalensis. The sequence continues at coordinate 72,573,427 of NC_142082.1, read as the reverse complement.
CTGACTGTGAATTCTGCAAGAGGAGGGCCATGTCTGTATTGAGTCTTGCTGAATATCCGGTATCCATCATACTTGGAACGTGGCTGGCAGGTTGTGGGCGGCACTGTGGGTAATACCAAGTCACATTTCCTCCTCTTCCCTCCCTCTAGGAACTTCCAATAAGAAGTAGAATGCCTTTTTTAGAATAAGGATTCTAACTGAATTAATTCCAAAGATAATAAGCCATTAAGGGGGCAAGTTATGAGCTAAGCAAGCCTGGGGGGTGCAAGGTGGGAGAGAGATAAACTGTGTAGAATACAGGAGCACAGTCTGCGTGTGGTTCTGTGTGCATGCAGACACTCATTCATTAAGTGCCAAAACATGCCAGACACCAAATACTACAAACAGACATGATCTACCCCCAGTCTAAGTGTGACGGTGTCAACCATCTTCGGTCATAAATAACGGAGGGAAAAAAACAATTCTTTTTGTCCTGGTTAGAGGGAGCCCTTGAGCAAGTTGTCATTCATTTATTGTTACATTCAATCTCTCATTTGTTTGCTTAACAAATATTTATTAAGCATCATATTAGGGGCATGGGATACAGATATTAAGAGAAATAAAGGGGCTATTACATAAATAGGAAGACAGACACCTAAAATACAATTACAGGACAATATGGTCAGCACTGTAACTTCGCACTTTGTGTAACGTATCATGAGAGCACACAGGAAAAAGCAAATTCTGTTTTTACCTGATTCTGGCAGGATGAAAATGGGGATGTATGTACACTTTCCTGTCTGAGTGAAGGAAGTGGGTGGTGGTCACCTCCCTTGTGGTTTGGTTTTGCCTGAGTAGTTTCTCTTTGCTGCCTTTCCTACTTTTCTTAGGGGATTGGGATGGACATAGGATGCTGTTTTCCCTCTGAATTTACTTGGCAGATCGAATAATTAATGCATTGCTGCAGGATTAGTAATAGGAGCATTTCTTTGACCTATACGACTGAGTCATAGGGGAGAAGACAGGCACTGTTCTCATGATGTCACCACCCCCCTCCTCCCCAAGGAGGAGACACAGAAGGAAAACTCACTTTCTGGGCGTGGACCACTTGAAATAGAGAAATGGGGACAAATCACATTTAAATAAGAATGATACCATGCGAATGAGGTTTGAATCTACATGGGAAGCTTTTTAAAATATATGACTCAGTGGCTAAGAACAAACCCCCATTTTTGTGGGGAAACATACATATGGTTTGACATTAGAATCTTTTCTGCCTCCTTAAGCCAATTAACACAGAAATGAATTGACAATATGGTTGGAAAAATTCTATGTTTTCCTCAGGTTTTTTTCCTCTTTATTCTTCTCAGTCTTTTTTTTTTTTTTTTTTTAAGAAATTCTTGTTTTTCCTGCTCACTCCTTTCTTTCATTCTCCAAAATTTTTTGGAAATAGACTAATCTTGGAAAAAAAATCCCACCACCACCAACACCACACAGATTCATTGGCCACTGCTGGTGTAAGTAATCGATAGCATGTATTCAAATCCCATCTCTGACATTTACTAACTGGGGAGACTTGGATAATTTATTTAATTAAGCTGGCTAAGCCCTGGTTTTCTCATCTTAAATAGGAGACTATTAATACAACCATCTACCTCAAAAGATTGTTGTGAGGATTAAATGATGTAATAGAAATAAAATTTTGTTACATCCTAAGAGCTCCTTAAAGTTCTCTTTCGTTATTAGGTCTAAAAATCTAAGGCTTACCTATTGTTTCTTCTCTCTTTAGAATGTCAGACACTTTCTCTTTGTCATTTGAACCATGACTGTGGCAAGAGCCTGCCGAAAGATTACCCTCAGGCCTCATACATGACTTTTGACTCCTTGGTTGGTCTGTGTTGACCGAGACTTCATTTAATTCAGGAGATTTCTTTAAAACTATGTGGTGATGACTCCTCCCCCACAACACCCGGGCTGATTCCTCTAAAAGGCTGTGGCAAGTTTCTTCTGTTCCTGAGATGAGCTAATCTTATGAGTAAGGGCATGCCTCTCGGCAGGCCAAGGTGCTGTCATTCCCCAGGATGCCTGGGAAGCAACACTAGCTGGGTGCAAAGTGAGGCTCCCAGTCGTCTAAAAGTTCAGAAAGATGAAAACAGCAGAAGAATACGGATGTCCTTAATTTATTAGCCTTTGTTCCACCAGCAGCAACCTAAAGGAAAGAAAATCTGTCACCAGAATTTCCTTTTGAATTAAGGCCTTACATAGCTCAGGTCTGAACTGCCAAGTACACTGACTCATTTTATTATGTAAGCCATTAACAGGTCCCTGCTCAGATGCTGGAATCTCTGCTTTAGGCAAACGGAAAGGTGCCCAAATGACTCTCAGCTGTGCCCTTACGCTTGCGCTCGCCTGCGCTCCCAAGAGAACTAAGGCTCAGAGCCTCACTTTAGCTCTGGGTCCTGCACTGAGGCCTCATTAGTATGAAACAGCTCCTCCTCTCTGGTGCCTTCCAGGCAGTGACCTGCCCAGGGGAATGGAAGGAAACTGTGTAAGAGGTAGATTGCAGTTACTGGAAATGAGACTTTCTGCAGAAAATGCAGATCAGCTAGGTCTGGATGTAGGGAAATGTGAAGAGACCAATGTGGGAAAGTGTCATCTGAGTGAACTTCAAATTGAAAGCCAAGGCAGAGTCTTTGGCACCAAGTTGTTTTAAAGCAAATACCATAGAGAGTGACCTTTGGGATCCTGGGAAATTGAGGAAGAGTAGCCTCATGGTTTACACAATGAGGCTAAAAAGAAAATAAATGCTTAAAGCAGTAATTTCTAAAAACTATCAGCTCTAAAGAGACACTCTGAACACTATTTATCTGAAAACCATTTGAAAGCTCAAATATTTATAGTGATACCATTTAGCTATGCTGATGAAATTTTTTGGTTTGGCTGATACAATGTATGTATTCTCATTTTGTAATTATCTAGGGAAAATATTGTTCCAAAATGCCCATAAAAAGACATATCTTGTCACTGTCTGTGCTTGGCTGTAGCTACTGTGTATAAGCCTTCTCTCCTAAGAGGTCACATTATTCATTGTGGTAAATGCAAACTTGGGAATTCAATTGTTTCTGAAGATTACCTGTTCTCTGAAGGATGATGGTCCTCAGAGGAGTTCCAGGGCTTTAAAAACGAAGGCGTTATTATCCCCTAGTCTTTACTATCACGGGGCGGGTAAGGAGCTCTATCACGGGTTTGATGGGATTTAAAAGGACTTTTGATTGCCCTTTATGGCCACTCAGAGGGTCATCAGAACCTACCACATTTTAAATTTGTATGTTAGGAGACATCCTTAGACATCAGACTTTTGCTTATTTTTGTCCTTAATTTAGACATGGTCTTTATACTTTCCTTTGACAATTTAACTCTGGTGTTCACTGAGATACTTGTCTCTCTGCCACACAATCAATAATTTGACATTTACTGATATATTTCGCTCCTCATCATTAAAATATGATTGTTCAAAGAACTTAAAGAGGCCATAAGACTAATTACATAGATGAGTAAAACACAGCATTGAAAAGGACACAGGAACTCAAGTGAGGAAGATGTTGTTTTGGTTAGGACATCAGAACAGCCTCATGGAGCAGGTTCTACTTCAGGTAGACCCTGAAAGAGATCAGGTTTTGGCAGGTGAGTTGCTTCTTGCACAGACATGTCCATCTTCATTAGCTTAGAGCAGAATCTCCATGCAGGTAGGATATGAGTTCTCTTAGTGTTCTTCCTGAGATATGGTCAGTGCTTAACACAGAGTAGGTGCTTGATACATATTTGTCACCAGAGGCAATGAAATAACCATTTCTTCTAGGAGAAGGGTTGAAGTGATGTGACTGAAACATTCAACCACAGTAGAACAAAAGCAGTAGAACAAAAGCATGTCCTTGCCCAGTAGCCCTGGGGTGTTTTTCAAGAGGACATGTTTCCTTTGAACTCTTTGTTGGATTTTTTTGACACAATTATTTTGATGTCATATTAAAGATAAGGTGAGGAGTGAATGAGGGTCTAGGGGGTAGAGCCTGGTTGCTTTTACAGAATTATCTTTGGAGATGGATCTGTGGCTACTTTATTCCGGAACAGAGAGAAACCATCATAGAAACTCAACAGAATTGGTGTATTTTTTAAGTCTTACTTTGTGCCTGGTTCTGTTGCATTAAACACATCTGCTTTACATCTAATTAAGGAAGATTATACCTGGTTCACAGATAGCCATTGATTAGTATAGTGAGCACTGGAGAGATCCAGGAGTCTGGGGACCCCAGGTCCTCTGTTCCCACCACCAGCTGGAACCTGAGTGGAGCCCAGCATTCAAAAACAGTTGCAGAAATCAAACACTGGAAGAACTGAACCACAATTTAAAAGTTTCTAAGGAAGGAAAAAGAAAAAAAAATATTGCTGCATCCTTCTGCTCTGCATGCTAACCAGCAGTGGCAGCCCAGTCTCTCCAGGTGCTTTCTGCCACTGAGGTGACACTTGCTGTCCTTTCTGAAAGCTATTCCTCTCCCCCTCCCCCCAACCCCGCCCTCTCCTGCTGTAGATTATTAAAAGGTCATAGAGAAGCTCCTACCGGGTGGGGGAGGGGGGCACAGGATCTGAGAGCTTGCCGTTCCTTGCAGGGCTGCCCCCACCCTCTCTTTGCTAGACAGCTGCAGGAGCCTCAAAGGTATACACATCCAGCCACCCGGAGGAGAGCTTCTCTGCAGTTATCTGCCTTTGACCTTGGCCTAATTTGTCTTGTTTTGGCTGATAATTCCAAAGATGAAGGATGAGGTACCTATTAGACATGATGTGCCACATCTTCCTCTGACGCTGTTTGTTTTACTAGCTAATGATTCTATTCTGTTATATTAAAAACCCAAGGTTTATTTTATAAGTGTGACAACTTGTCATTATATAAGTGCTGTTCCACAAGCCCGAAGCAGAACATGTAAAATGTCATTGCAAGTGCCAAGTTTTTTTCTAATTTATTTATTTATTTATTTTTTACAGAATTTTGAAAGCAGCTTACATCTAATTGGCTCCCCCAGGATCTCGGCTCCTGTTACATTTGTGGGGCTTCTGTTTTTGAGAAGCATCTGGAGAGACTGAGCTACCACCGCTAACTGGCATGCAGGGTAAGAGAAGGCAGCAAGGTTTTTTTCTCCTTCCTTAGAGACTTTCAAATCTTGGCTCAACTCCTTCTGAGCTTGAGTGTTTGATTTTGCAATTGTTCCTATAATGTTGGGTTCCGCTTTTCCTATTATTGAATTTCATAAGAGTGAGAGTGGCAACCACAACTGCCACCAGCCAAGGTGGCCAGCCTATATTTACTTTCAAAGAAAAATAGAAAACGAAAACTAAAACACACAGTCATAGTAGAATATAGATCCATGTAAATAATACTTACCAAACACAGTCCTAATAAATAGGCTCTAAGTATGTCTAGTCTACTAAAGTAAACACCTATTTAGACAACAGAGCTGAGTTTTTTTTAGTGGCCCAGATTCAGATGTTTCTGTAGTCTTAACAACCATGAGAAAACTGCCAAAATCTTTCCCTTAATCACAGTGAAGCCATACCTTTGAAACCTCACGTGGTCAAGCAAATGGGAGAGAAGATGCCACCCTGATACTAGGGAAGGGAAAGGGGGGAGTGTAAGCAAACCAGGGGCTCTTTCTTGTTTCAAAATGTTTATTTTAGCCAGATAATTATACTTAAGGATCTGAGGTATAACAACAACAGAAAAACATACAATGTCCATTTTTAAATATATTATTAAAAGGTATTAAAATATTCTGATTTCATAGCCTCAGTCTTCCATAGTGGAACTGAAAGCTGGGCATCAGGAAACATTTAGGAGACTATTGACCTGGGTTGGACAAACTCTACTGAGGACACCCAGGAACCAGATATGAAAGCTGTTGAATTAGGCTGCCTTTTGTTGTTGAATTAGAAATAGTATATGGAGAAATAGCAAGAAACTTGTTTCTCTTTTGGAAGATAAATTATTTGAAGTCTCTATATTAGGCGAGCCTTATCTTATAATATTTGAGGTATCTTTCTTCTAAACACAGGCCAGAAGAGAGCAACGAGAATGGCCTCAAACTTTAAATGCCTCTTGATTGTGTGTGTGTGTATGGCTCAGGTGAGAGTATCTGTTTAATTGAAATCTGATTGCCCTGTTATTGGTTAGGCAGGACCTGCCCAAGCATAGGAAAACCTAATTTTAGGCTTAGTAGGCAATGAAGTTAATAATAAAACACACTTATTGAATTAAAAACAGTAAGCTTCTTGTTAATTCATTTAAAAATATTTCACAAGATTTTCTTCCCAAGATAAAAATTTATGTATCTGCCAAATGGGAAGAGAGCCAACCGGACACCATTTTGTTGTATTAAGGGAGACAGCACAAACCTGGGGCGCAAAGAGCTGGGTTTTAATTTCACTTGTGCCATTACAGAGCTATACGACCTGGGGCAAATGGCTTTGTCTCACTGGCCCTTGGTTTTTCTCATGTATAAAATAAGAGAATTGGATTAGGTGACATCTAAGATATCTTTCTGCATCTTCTATTCTCTAAAACAGAAGTGTAAAGAAAAGCATAGATGTGTTAAGGAAAGGCTAAGTGTGCTCAGTGCTTGAGGACGGATTTTCTGGGTAAAGGAAAAGAGTCACTACAAGGCTGCAGCAAATGTTCTTTTCTCTCCATCTTTAGTTTCGTTCCTGCCTCTCTGATGTCCTTAGATAACTCAGAAGTGCTCCTCCTGTCTGCTCCCTCTCTTTCTTCTTTTCTCTCCTCTTTCTTGTGGCTCTTTGTTTATCTACATATTTCTCTACACTCCCACTCATCGTTATCATTATGTTTCTGAGGACTGATTATGTAAGGATTTGTCAGGAAGATACAAGAAAAATGATGAATCTTGTAAAAATCGTTTTCAACCCCTCCCCCCGTTCAATTTCTAGGACCTATTATAGATTCAGTTTTACTAAATAAAAAAATGAAATGTTTGAACTAATGGATTGTAAATTCATAATCGTGATGATGATTCTGACCTTGAATGTTGACTGTGTGCCAAGAACTATTCTTAGGGCTTTAGGAGTAGTAACCTATTTAATCTTCATATGACACTGTGAAATGGGGCCTGTTATCACTGTTAAGCAGATAAAGACATTGGATCAGAACATTGAGTAACTTGCCCAAGTTTTATAGCTAGTTATGGTGAAGTTGGGATTCTCTCCTCGGCAGTCCTTTCCCACGGTCACTGCTCGGCTCTTACCCACTCGGCCTTGCATCTCCTCCACTTGCTGTATCTCCTCTAAGGCAGAGATAACACCTTTTATTCATTTTTTATCTCCTTGAGAATTTGGTACAGTGTTTGAGGAAAGTGTAGTTTGAATTTGTGTGGCATTGAATTAAAGGAACACCATCCTACCTGAAGGAGAAAGGTGCTCCAGGCTTCCCTTGCCTCAGGCCTCCAGTGCTCATAATGCCCTCCTAAGTGAGCTTGTTGACTGATACTTGACTTGTTATTTGAAAGCACTTTTTCCCGTTTTGTGTGAAACTCATGGACTCTTTTAATTTAGAAGTTTCAGTTTTAATAGAGTTAGACTGTAGTTTGAAGACATTAGATTTCTAAGCAAAGAGTAATACTATAGTATTATTTAAACAAATGCAGCTGATAAGTTAATATATAAACCAAGTGGTATTTGAAGGAATAGATAGGAACACAGAGTAAATGAAAGCACTAGAATTAGTTCCTAGAAAAAAAAATTCCTTTAAAGAAACTACCTGAACTCAGTTGACTTCTTTTAAAATATACTAGGCTTTTAATTCATTATAAACATTTGACACAGAAAAAAGATCAACATATTTATACTCTAAGGTCAATATTTCTACTCTTATATATGATATTAGGGGTTAGAGAAAGAAATATCTATTGCAATGGTACAATAATACCTTTTTGCTCAGGTTTTGTATTAGAGGGCGAAGGAAGCACTGTTTATTTATTATGTTCTCTAATGCCTCTCTTATCTGGTGGTCAGGTTTCCAGCAACTCTATCATCTGAAATATATATAGGTGCCCAGAAGTATAAGATCATCCATTGCAAAGAATCTTAAGGATAATTTAGTCCAATTGTTTTCTTATGCAGATGAAACACTACAGTCCCAAATGAGTAAGGGGCTTAGTTAGTCATGGAATGGAACACAGTCTCCAAATAGAAAACAGTGATTACAAAGTTTGCATACTGTTTACTCTATTCATTTACTTTATAAATATTTGTTTGTTACCTACTATAAGAAAGACATTAGGAATGGATCAGTCCTCCTTGGACTGACTAAGATATGGGCCCTCCTTTAAGCTCTTACCAAAGGTGTATCAGTGGGCCACAGATGAGAATTATCTGAGAACAATTTGTGGTCAACTCTTTGAAGACAAGGACTTTGTCTTGTTACTTCTCCAGTGTCTCATGCCTTCAGGAGATGAAGCTGCTGACCACAGGAAGAAAGGAAAGGAATGATTACAGCATATAAATCTGGAAACATTTGGTGTAAGCAAATCTACTGACTTGAAAAGCCTCCAAAAAATTATAACTTTTCATTCCAGTGTTAAGTCTTAATAAATTCATGTTGATAATCCTGAGTCAAGAAAAGGTTAAAGTTCTTTCAACCTGCTCTTTTAGCCAAGTAGTTAAGTGTATAATACATTTTTAGAAAATTTTCAGATAGAAAGAATATTTGTGCATAAAAGGGTGAGCTTCATTTCTCTGAGACATTTACGCAAAAGTCATCAAAATTTGTTGAACACCTGCTTTGCACAATAACTTATGTCTAGACTGTGAACAGATAAGCTTGATGTTAGTGGAGGGGAAATTGGTCATCATTGTAAAGAGTTGATGTTTAGCATTAACTTTACCATAGGGTGTTGCATAGTGAAGCACCATTAGAAAGGTTGGCGTGTAAGGGGTCACCCTAAATGTGGCAAGGGTCGGGAACAAATAAGCTACAGCAACTTCTGCAACCTAGGAAACGTGCCAATCTGTGCCTTCATTTGATCCTCAGAACAATTCTGCTTGGTACTCAGTGTTATTCCCATTTTGCACATGAGGCAGTTTAGAATCAAGAGGTGAGGTAATTTGCCCAAGGAATGTAGCTGCCAAAGAGTAGGATTTGAATCTGCATCTATGTGATTCCAAAGCCAAGGCTTGGTCCACAGGGTCTGAAGCAAGTGGCATTCCCCAGTTGACAAAGAGTGTAGTCTGATGGACATGTATGTTCATTTATATATGTCCATTCGTATACTCAACAAATATTTAAAAATCAGCCTTCATGCTGGACTCCTTAAGGAAAGGCAGATATGAACTAATAGAAATCTGAACTACAGGATAGTATAGTAAATAATAAAGGTACTCGACAAAACCAGTTTTTTAATTTTAAAAAACATTAATTATGAAAACGTTAAATCATTTGTAGTTAACAAATCCATTTTTTAAAAATTGCATATACATGCTAAGTTGGTGATGTCAGCCCTGATGACTAAACAGAGGCAAGCTTGTTCTTCACCTTAGGGTGTAGCTTCTCCATTCGGCACCCTGTACCTATATTTCATGTACAGCATTTATCAGAGCACCCCCCAGATTTCCAAGTATGTGAGGTATCCAATGATCATATTTTATTGCCTCACCAATTCTGAATCACTGGAGTCTAAATTAATGAAATTTTCAGCACATACCATTCAAAAACAAGAAATATACTAACTGTATTCTAGAAAGCACAGGATCTCAATTCAGGAGGTCTAAGTTTGTATGAAGGTTCTTTTACTTGTGTGGCATTATTACAAGATTTCTCTTTGAGCCTGCACTTATTTATTTAATGGTGCTTATGTCACACACTATTATGAGAATTAAATAGCACAATAGATGTGAAAAATGCTTTGTGAACTAAGTTTTAGTGTGTGCTTGTGTACAGATCTTTACCGGATCATCACTATGGTAATTGGCAGGCCAGGGTTTCAGATGTCGTATGAGGATAATAGGGTGTTTGACGTTGGGCTCAAGCTGTGAAGGGAAGAATATAGAAAACAGAAATGCAGAGAGATGTTGTTTGGACTATAAAGGGAGTGGAGTGTCAGCAGTATTTGCCTTATTTTTGCCTACTCAGTTTCTTACCATCTCCAGCTAGATGCCACTGGCATCCACGGCCTGTGCTTCAGGCCTCTGGAGTTGCCTCTGAGATGCCTCATAGTGGTGTCTAAGGCCCACCACCTTGAATACCTGCCTGGTTTCTTTTCAGTCACTCCTACCTGGTCCACCTTATTTACTGACTTAGAGCAGACTCTGAATCAAGTCCCCTGTGAATTGCCCTCAGTTTGCCTTCACTCTTGCCACCTGTCTTTCCTGCATTCTCTTTGCAAATATCAATCACCATGCTATCAAAAAAGAAAGAAAATTTTAATGATTTGAGAAAATGTAGTTAGGAAATGATGCGTCCATGCAGCAGAAAGGGTTCTATGGGCAGAATGGATTGGGATATAAGGCCTAGGTGGGTGATCTTGATGTGAGTGGGACTGTGGGGCAGGAGTCATAGTTTTAGAGGGTGAGCCACCTGAGTATTTGTCTAACAACAAGGCAGTGCTGACTGTCCTCTGTGTATGCTGAGAGCACACCTTTGGGAAAGCATTTGGTAAGAAAATCAGAAGGAGAGTAATTCCCATGTTAACATATGTGACCATCATGGTTTTCACCCTCAAAAGTGATTTTTTAAATCTCCAGTTTGGAGGACAGGGTACAGCTGGCCAAGCACCTTATACTCCTTTTCCTGAACTCCCGTCTTTGGCTGTTCTTGGTCCAAGTATTGTGGGAGTGCTGCCTTTGACCATGTTGTCTATTAGTGGGGCTGTGCCTGCAATGTAGGGGCCTTTGGAAAAGCATTGTTAGAGAAAAGCAGCAGAGAGGAAGCCTGCAAATCAACAAGAAAACAAACAACCCACATTCAATAAGAACAGAAAATGTATGACTCACAGGGGCAAACATAGAGGCAGACACCCCCTCACCGCTTCCCTTTCAGACTTCAAAACGTGGCGAGGTGGGAGTCCCGCAGCTGGGTGAGAGCCTGGCAGATGAAAAATAGGACCTATTTTTGAAACTTGTGCAGGTAGTATGCAGACTAAACAGCGTGTTCAGGACTCCCAGTCTGCCCCCAGTCTTTGTCTGCTTTAAATATGTTCTGAACTATTTTAGTGTTAATTTCTCCCAGTTGAATTTTACTCCTTTAAATAATGTTGTGAAGACCAGACCTGTCACCTTAGGTTCTAGTGTTTTTATTTTTATTTTTCCTAAAATCTGTGTTAGTGCTTTTGGTGCTCTTTGAGAAAGCTGAAGGATAGGTGAGGAGTTCCGAGTGAGGAGGATGATGAGGTCCCAGTAAGCCTGCGAGTCATGTGTTTCTTCCGTTTGCCAGGAAGCTCCATCTGTGTGGCCCTGAGGAGGGTTTCTGAGGGGCTTGTGTCTGAGAGGCCTTGCAGTTCATTATTCAAGTGTCTTTTTAAAAAATCTATGTCACATTGCACTTTAATATATGATATGTTCTCTGTAAGGCCTGCTTTCTTGTTACTGATTTTTTAGTTTTGTCAGCCACATTGTATAGACTGCTTAAATAGCATCTAGTCAGAATGAGTAAGGGAAGGGGGCAGCAGTCCTCCACCCCTGCCGCACCCAGCATGTGAGCTCTCGCGTGGAGAAGAGTGTCGCGGGGCTCTGTGCGTATTCTGGGTGATATACAGAGGAGTGTGGTGTATGCGTGCTCTCCGGCAAGGAAACCTGATTCCTGGTTTCAGCTCGGCTGACAGCTTGCTGTGTGACCTTCAGCAAGATTCTTCACTTCATTTGCCCTCAGCTTCTGTGCAAGTTAATGGGAACCAGAATAATAACAACTCTTCTCTTTGGTCTTTGAAAGGTTGTTGAAATGATACCAATGTGCTTGGATTGCAAAAACCATCTATTAAATATTCTATATATTTATGTGTCCCCAAATATGTATCACACACGCATACATTTGCTATTTACATTAAGGGAGAGATCAAGCAAACCAAACTTGCGTTCTCTTGGTGGACCTGAACACTCCTACCACTTCCAGAGGTCGGCCACGTGGCACAGGGCACATGGTGCGGCCTTCATATGTAGTCCCCCAGAAGGATCTTTCCATCTCAGTAAGTGGTATCTCCTTCCATTAATAAATCTTATTTCTCTGACTCCTCTACCCCTCATATTGAATCTATTCATCACCAATCCTGTCAGCTCTTCTTTCAACCTGCCCATGTCTACAGCGATCATACCACCCTAGGCCAAACCACCATCATCAGCCTGTGTTGATTGCCTCTTGGTTTTCCACATATTTCCCACATTGTAGCCTGAGTGACCTTTCAGAAATGCAAAACACATTCTCATGAGCTCTGCTTAAACCTAGTCAGCGGCTTGTGGTGCTTTTAGAATGAAAGTCCAACTCCTAACCTTGACCTCCCTGGCTTACCCTGATGTCATTCCCCTCCCTTCCTTGTTCACTCTACTCTAGCAAAGCTGGACTCCTTTCAGTTCTTCAGTGCGCTCTTTCTTCCCTTAAGGATTTTAAAGAACAATTTTTTTAGAGTAGTTTTATGTTCACAGAAAAATTGAGCAGTAAGTACAGAGAGCTGTCATGTATCTCCTGCCCCCATGGACCGAACATGCACAGCCTCTGCCACTATGGACATCCCGCACGGGAGTGGAACATCTGTTACGACTGACGAACCTATATTGACTCATCATTGTCACCCAGAGTCCATAGTTTACTTAGGGTTCACTCTTGCCCTTCTACATTCTAAGGCTTTGAACAAATGTATAATGACCTGTATCTACCATTATTGTATCATATAGAGTAGTTTCACTGCCCTAAAGATCCTCTGCCCTCTTGTACATCTCCCTCTCCCCAACCCCAGGCAACCACTGATCTTTCTACTGTCTCCATAGTTTTATCTTTTCCAGAATTTCATTTACTTGGAATCACATAGTATATATATAGCCTTTCGGATTGCCTTCTTTCACTTAGTGGTATGCATTTAAGGTTCTGCCATGTCTCTTCACAACATTAAGTATCTTGCTGTAGCTTTTTGCTCTGTTTGGCTTTTCCCATCCACCTTACTTAACTAGCTTCTGCCATCACACCGCCCTGTTGTTTGTTCATCACAGCACTTACTGCTCTCTGACATTTCTTTTTTGTTTACTGTTGTTTCTGCCACTAGATCTTAATCTGTGTGGGAGTGGAGGTCTTGTCTGCCTTATTCCTGTCTGTACCCCCATTATCTAGAGCAGTTCTTGGACCATAGTAGGTGCTCAGTAAGTGTCTGAGGAGTTGAATGCATAAATGATCTGAATACCAATTCCCTTTAGTTTTTACTCTTCTCTCCTACTTGATTGATAAGTGACAAACTCTTTTATTCACAGGATCCAAGTTTTGTTCAGAGAAAGAGACAGACATTCATGTTAAATCACTGAGTCTGAGAATTATTTCTTGTTCACCTGTGACTTTGGAAGCTCTCCTGGTTGTCTGCTGAATTTAATGGGTCTCCAGGCGCACAGCAGTTGGTAGCCCTGGTGGGAATCAGTCACATTGTAAGGGGGAACAGAGGCAGTAGAAAATGATTAAGGGAAAATAACAGAAAAGTATGATTTAACATTTATTGAGTCACACATTGTACTCAAAGCTGTGTGTAACATAAAAAGCGAATTAGGAGACAAGTCAGATATAAAATGAGTGAGCACACACAAGCAAACAAATACTACAGAGAGGAAGGTATTTCTTCAGATGCCTTCTCTCATTTACCAGGGAGTAGTCTTAATACAATATATAGGCTAGTTCAGGAGGGAAATAATGCAGCCAGTGTTTGTGGCCCAGTCATGCCCTATGGGGCACAGACAGGCCTGCAATTTCATTACTGCTTTTTAAAGAAACTTTCTCTAAGGATAAGACTTTCTGGGGAGGCCAAACCAAGTGAAGCAGAGTTTAATGTTCTCATTAAAATGTTAAAGAGACTTTATTCATGAACGGTTGAAGCTGTAATTGCTTTATCCTTGTAAACTATGAAAATAGTGGTGATCTCTTGTGGAGACAGTCACCCAGTCCTCTGTGTCAGGAAGGTCTGTTGTTGTTTTTTTATTGATTTTTTTCTTTTTCTTTTTTGAGAGAGGAAGGGAGAGGGAGAGAGTGAGAAACATCAATGTGAGAGCTAAACATCAATCAGCTGCCTCCTGCGGGCCCGTACCGGGGACTGAGCCAACAACCCGAGCCTGTGCCCTGACTGGGAAGGGAATCGGACCAGCAGCCTTTTGTTGAATGGGACAGTGCTCAACCAACTGAGCCACACCAGCCAGGGCAGGAAGATCTTTTTAACGGAGAACTTGCCTGGATCTAGAAGTAGATTAACTGGGTTGTATCTTTCAGGGATGTAGGGGAAGTTTTTGTGAGACTGAGCAGGGAATTTATCTGGAAAAACTATCATGTGAATCATGGGGGAGAAGGCACTCAGGACTAGCTTTGGGAGGTAACACCTTTCCCGCACTTGTCTATGCCATTCTTAAAGCCATGCAAAACAAAACATAGGTAGTGAATGCAGAAGGCAAATACAATGATTTTTCTTCCTGGAAATACTTATAGTGAAATGTAGACAAGGCTGAAATAGAACTGTGGTTCGTATATAGTTAGGAAACCATATTTCTGGAAACCTCAAAATGAAATTTAAGGTGGGGGAAGATTAAACCACGCTATATTTTCTTCAGTTTCTGATTAGAAAACCCTTTTTGTTGAATGGTAACAAGCCAGGTCTCATGATACGCAGTGCAGTGATTCAAGTTGTTTCTAGGGGTTGTTTTAAAATAGTTATTTTTTTCTTTTTCCACTGATGGGTTACTGAGATACTTTGTAGGTTACATGTCCTAGAGCTGTCAAAGTTTTTTTCTTTAAGGAGTTGGGTCCTTTTTTTCAGATGTGAGTGCAGGACATTTGCTAAAACTGGTTTCAAGTCTGAGTGGGCAATGGTGTTGAAAGTTAACAGAGGAAGTTCTCTCTATCTGATAGATTGGATAGGTTTCTGAAGAGTTCTTTTCTCTCCAGAAAAGGAGGCACGGCCATCTCAATCCAAGGTTAATGTTAATATCAATAAACCTCTCATAGGTTTTAACATGAAGAAAGTGAATTCCAATTTCTGGAACTCTGTTGATTATACAAAATGAAATACATTTTTAAAATTAAGAGCTTCAGAGCAAGAGATAGCAAATTACCACTGCTGGCTGGGCTAGCCCAGCCTTTAAACTCTTATTTTACTGATATGGAATGACTTGCAGTCCCTGTTTTAGGGACCTACTAACCTGGTTTCTGAATTCTGAAGTGGATCCAGAGAGGTGGAGACTGTTAGGGATCAGCTCAACTTATGTCTACTCCTCCCCTTATTAAAGATAGGGTTACAATCCCTTTCCTGGAGTGAGTCCATTCTGGAGCCTTCTTGGCTTGCTTAGAAAATCTTGGTGTCCTGTGATCAGATCTTCAGCT
Organism: Miniopterus natalensis; assembly: GCF_054644295.1. Lineage (NCBI taxonomy): Eukaryota > Metazoa > Chordata > Mammalia > Chiroptera > Miniopteridae > Miniopterus > Miniopterus natalensis. The sequence continues at coordinate 72,557,844 of NC_142082.1, read as the reverse complement.
CCCTACATAACTCAGGAACCACTGAAGAAGTATAATGGTGTGATGAAACCATCAGTAATAATAGTGTATGTACAAAGTATCATAGGAACAAATGGAAGGATTGAATAATTTATCCCAGGCTACTGTATTTTTTTGAGAAGTTTTGTCTGCTTCTAGTGTTTGTTTGTTTTTAAATTTTCTCATTTGCTATTTGTGGCGTAAATCGAGGATGTAGCCCAATTCCCCTTCCCAATCAGTGGAAAGGTGTCCGCCTGGCCAGCGGCCACAAGGAGCAGAGAATCCCAGATCCCAGCGTTTCCCACATCCTTGACAGCTAACAAGCTTTGCCAGACCCTCTGTTTGGCCTTGGCATGCAGGCCATTCTCAGCATGGCCTCCTCCCCCTCCCCTCTGGTAGCTGCTGGATAATCCCTGAGGTCAGTCATGGAGTCACTTTGTCTGGTTTTGCTGCTTTTCTGGGCCTGGAGCTGAAACACAACTGAGGTCTAGATGTTATTTCTAGCTTGACCAAAATTCTATCTCTGTGGCCAACAGGCCCCAGGCTTTGTTGCTAAGATTATTTGATGCCGATCAGAACCTCGTTGTCCTGAGGGCTTACTGCTTAAGGGAGCGGTCCTGCAGGGGAGAGTAGCCAGGCGAGTCAGGGTGTTGGATGAAGCCAGTTTCAATCAGTTATCTGTCTCTTTCCCCATTCCACTTACCAAGGAATTTTCTTAGTTTCTTACTATCCTGCATCACTTAAGAGCTCTCCATAGGTGCATTTCATGTGGGAAGTGGCCCCAGACATTTTCTCTATTACAGTAATTTTCATATATTTATTAAGCTGTTACTTGTCAGGCTTCCTCGTGGGGCATTAAGTGAGCCTTTTGTGTGCTGCCAGCGTCTTCGTGGAGAAGCACTCTGTTACCTCCGCCCTGTGCCATTCATCTGCCTTGGGCTGGTAATGAGGTACCTTTCAGTCATTCCAGGAGGCTTTGGGGAATCTGCACAAAGAGGGACAAGACTAACAAAAGGGTGGGATTCATGGCAGGCTGGAGGGACTGCACTTAGGAAAAACGGGATGAAATAAAATCTTGTTGCCTAGTATATTTTACATCTTTGTATCCTTTGAGCACAGTGGCCGAATATTCAAGAACTGTCCTGCATTTTAAAACATGTTAAGAAAATCCTAGCTTACTACATTTTTAAAAGGATTATTTTTCCTCTCAGTTGTTGACCTGGCACCAGGTTAGGAGAACCCGAGAACTCCAGGTAAGACAGTAGAGGAGTCCAGCAATTTTCCTGTCATGCTGAGCTCCCTGTTTGGGGGGACTGGCTCTGTACTGATAAGGATTGGACTCTAGGGAAGGAAAGAGAAGGAGGGAGTGGAGAATAGGTGTGTGGGGAACTGGCGAAGTAAAGGGAAAGGGACCGTGGGGGGGAAGTCGAACGATATTTGATTGCCCTTGCTTCTCTCCCCTATCTCCCCCTTCTCACAAAAGGAGGGTGTGGAATAGCAGGCAGATTGAAAGGGGAAAGGAGAGAGTTGAATTAGAGATAGGAGGGCGCTTGCAGGTAGCAAGGGAGGAAGAAAATGAGTCAGAGAAAACACAAAAGTGAGGGGGAAAGAGACGGGAAAAGAACTATTTAAATGCAAGGACAAGAGGCCGGTATAGAGGGGAGTGCACCAGGTGGTCACGCAGAGCGCCTTCAATTGCTCTCAGCGGTGCACCTGCCAAATAGCCAGTGCCCCTTCCCAAAGACATTTTCCTGACTTTTGTATTAACTTTAATGCAATTCTCTTTATGGTCCCTGTATTGCTGGTTGCAGTTTCTGTGACACTCTGTGTGATCAAATAGCAAGCGTGGAGGCACAGTTCTGTTATGCCTGCCCCCTTGCAGTGTTCAGCAGACTTCTGAGTCAGTGCTTCTTGCATTTGATGTTTGCCATTCCCCCTTGTCTACAGGTAGGCAAGTTGAAAGGGAAAAAAATGTTCCTAAGGGCTGCCTTTATAGCTCATGCATTTATAGCTCATGCATGCAAATATTCAAAGCAGTTGGGAAAAAACCTGTAAAATCTTGATCCGGTATTTTTTCTAAATAAGGTAGTTGATCCTTTCATTGCTGGTCTGGGTGTTTGGCCTAACCCAACACCACATTCACTGTGCCTTGAAACACTCACTCCAACTTGAAGTGAGTGTTTTCCTCTTCTTTTAATCAAGCTCAGCTCAGGAAGCCTTCCCCAGTATTCCAGGTCTGGGTCAGGCGCTCTCTTAGTGTGCACCAGTGCCCCCCTCTGCACCCTGGCTTCCTGTGCTGACCTTTCCCTATTAGAGCTACCATTCTATGTTGTAATTTCTGTCCTCCCACCAGACTTGGAGCTCTTGCACAGTGTTGGTTATTATGGAGTACCTAACCATTATGGATGAATGAATAGCCTATGATGCTGGTTTTTTTAGCGTAAAACAAAATTCTAGAATCAGCTATGCTTTTAGATATCAGTTTACAATCAGCCTACATGTTCTGGAAAAGGAAAGTTGATTTAGCTAGCATTAAGGGGCTTTGGGGGAGTTTAGTATGTCTCCGGATTCCATACAACTGTAACAAAGGGATTATGATTTCATAAACTCCTGGACACCAGAGAACAGTCTTAAAGCTTCAGGCAACCTATTACTTGTGATTCTAGTAATCGTGGGCCAGATGCATAAGGCATTTCAAAGCAATGCTTCTCAGCCCTGGCTGGGTGGCTCAGTTGGTTGGCATACATCGAAAGGATGTGAGTTTGATTCCTGATCAGGGCACATACCTAGGTTGTTGGTTCAAGCCCCGGTCAGGAAGCGTATGGGAGGCAATCAATTGATTTTTCTCTCTCTCTGAAAGTAAATTAAAAACATATTCTCAGGTGAGGATTAACAAAACAACAACATGCTACTCAGACTTTAATGTGCATAGGAATCACCTCAAGATCTTGTTAAAAAATGCAGATTCTTTGTCAGTTGGTCTCCAGCCGGTTTTCAGCTTCGGCACCTCAGCTCTCTGGTGATGCGATGGTGCTGGTCCATGCACCTGGCTTGATTAACTGGGCTTCAAAATACTTTCTTGAAAATAAAGTTCGAATTTATTCTATGAAAATATCTAGATGAATTTTTACAGTTTGCAAAGCAACAGATTTTCTGAGCGAAAACTTAGAAGTATCTAAATCTTATTTCAATTTGGAAATTTGCAAGAAGCCTTTCCCTCACTTAAAAATAATAATCCTATACTGGCCAGCTCCTCAAACTGCTTTTGAATGGTAGTTTAGGTTATACTGCCCTTAATTAACATACAGCTTTATTTATTTAGACTTTCTCAGATTTGGGAGCCCCTGGCCCTTTTACTGGCCCTGGTGTAGCTACTTCAACGACAAGGATGACTTTTAAAGCAGAAATACTCTTTGGAAGAGTGACAGCTCCAGGGCTGTGTTTATGATGAGATCTTCACATTTATTGATTGTTACCAGATTAGCACCATGTGGAGACCTTCTCCAAGGACAGTGAGTTGCAATGGCTGGAAATAGGAAAGAGCAATGTTTTACTTGAACTTGGCAGCAAAACATTGCATCTGCTTACATACATTTAAACAACTCTCTGAATTTGGTGTTTGAAGTTTTTCTAACAAGATGGCTTTTATTTTGTAGGCCTTTTGCAACCAGCATGGTATCATATTTATAACACGTGGAGGAGAGAGAGCTCACCATGCTCAGGTAAAAGGATGGTGTCTACAGCAAGTGACAAGCAGGACTAATGGCAGGATGTTCGACATTGTATGAGAAGTGATTCAGCTTAATTATACCATTGTCATTGTTCTCTTATGTGCATTTTACTCACTTATTCCTGGGGTGCAGAGGACCTATCATAGGTGATCTCAGTGAATTAATCTACAGTTGGGGAGCCTTGGCAAAGTACGTACAACAGGGCCTCTGTAAATAGCCAGTAAAGAAACAGGATGGTCACCTGAAATCTCTTGCCATCTTCTCCAGAGTTAACATAGAATTATTACTATTGTTCATGTTTATCACCTTATCAGAAGGCTTTTATCTTTTCAACATTTATGTAAATAAATGAATACTGAAGACTTTTTTTTTTTTTTAATATATCTTTATTGATTTCAGAGAGAGGAAGGGAGAGGGAGAGAGAGAGATAGAAGCATCAATGATGAGAGAGTCATTGATCGGCTGCCTCCTGCACGCCCCTGACTGGGGATCGAGCCCGCAACCTGGGCATGTGCCCTGACTGGAAATCGAACGCTGATCTCCTAGATCCTAGGTCAATGCTGAACCGCTGAGCTATGCCTGGTCAGGCACTGAAGACTCTTTTAATTAAAGCCTTATCCCTGTCCCCTTATCTGAAGTTGCTGTTCTAAATATTCTTTGCATCTTCTTTTTAAAAAAACACATATCTCACAACTGTGATTTGCCCAAGTAGGTCACCAAGATTAATTTTTCATTAAACTTCACTGCTTCTGTTTCTTTCTAATCATGTTTTAGAGGATTAAACAGTCCCCATTGGATCAGCCTCTATATAGAATATAAACCATTATTTTCTTTGATGGAACTGACATAGAAGGTGGTGATCTGTGGTCCAGTGACTGAACCTGGCCCCATTAACTGAGTCAAAGCATCAATAGCTAGATCCACATGAGGAGTTCTGTTGACCATGGCAGTTTTGTCAGTCTCACTTCTTTTGTGACCTAATCTGGTGGCTTGAACAATAGACATTAATCTCATGGTTCTGGAGGCTAGACCAAGGTGTTGTTAGCAGGGTTGGTTCCTTCTGAGGAGTTGTGTGGGAAAATCTGTTTCACGCCTTCCCCTCATTTCTGGTAGCCTTATGTGTTCCTGGCCTTAGATGACCATCTTTCCCTGTGTCTTCACATTGTCTTCCTTGTATGTATGTCTGTCTCTGTATTCAAATTTCCCCTTTTTATAAGGACACCTGTTATATTGGATTAAGGACCATTTAAATGACCTCATCATAACACTACCATGTGCTAAGACTCAACTTCTAAATAAAGTCACTTTTCATATGTGAAAAATTAGGATCTCAACCTCTTTTTGGAGTATACAATTCAGCCCATAACACTGTCTAAGGGAAGGAGACTGAATTCCTTTTGGTATCCCCTAAGGAAAATAACACAGTATCTATTGCTTAATAATTGGTTGACTGAGTGATGGGAAAGACTATAATGGTCATGGTAAAATTTGATTTTAAAATGCAAAGTGCTGTGACTAGAGGTGAACCTAGATATTATAATGCTGACCTTTGTCCTCAGTGAACTCTTACTTTCAGGATAGTCCAAGTTAAACAACATTAAAAATGTGATAAGACTTTTTTAAAAGCAATAACAAGTAGCATTTTTATAAAACATAGCCCTCTGTGAGAGCAAGACATACTTTTTCTGTTGGCATCGCAGGCTGAGCTGCCAATTTACATGCTGCTCTATCAGTACATCAGGATATCTTTCCAGCTAATTCAATACCATTTAAATCATACTTAGGCAGGCTATTCTTCCTTTCCAGCTGCATCATTTTGTTCTTATTAAATTTAACGTTTCGTTCCCTGGTACTAATCTATAAATGCTGTCCTGAAACAGATCTGTTGTCGCTGTGTCTTCGCTCTTCTCTGTGCTTCTTTAGCACAAAATTATTAGAAGTTACATATTTTGAGTGTTTAGATTTAAGTGTTGATAAAATATAAGGATACTGATCTCAAGGTAGCATGTAAATGATCCATTTTTTAGAGATGTTTACTTAGAAAACCCTATTTTCTGTAAGGGGATAGCTTTCTGAACATGTCTACTCTGACTTCCCAGAAAGAATTACCTTTTTATACCAAAAGGAAGCCTTCTGCTGAGAGAAGCCAAAGGCCAGTGGCAGATTTTCTTCTGGAAGTGCAGCTAGCATCTTCATTTCAGCCCCTGGGTTAGTGTAGGTGGGACAAAGTCTAGATGTTGACTCTGTGGCTCAGTCCCTGGCCTCCTCAAGGCTGAACAACAGGTGGCCTGGAATAACAGACTTACTAATATCCCCAACTCCACAGAAGCTTTCTTATCCCCGAGGGTGGGACTGCAGGCTGTCACATTGCCAATTGATAGTATTGGCCTAGATAGCACCGTGTTTATGAGATGATGACAGGTAGTAAAAAATAAAAATTCATTTTTCATACCAGCATTAGTCTTAAGAATATTGGTAAATCAAACGAAACATTTATGGAGTGTGTGCTGCATTGAGGTACGATTCTACCAAATGCCTTACGCGGATGCATAACTTCCTCCCGGTGCCTCCACTGCTTACTTTTCTTTTCCATTTTGTTCAAGAGCTTACTGCCCTCTATTAGAGGTTTTCTGTAACTTTCCCTATGAATCTCCTTCTTTGGTTTGTGGGAATATCTAGGGCTTTATTAGAATTAAAAAATTAATTTGTGTTGGCCATACAGTGAACAAATCAGAGCGATGGTGGAATAGCCCTTTGAAAATTACGTGTAGAGTTCAGTGAGCAATTGCATACTGGCCGTTAAATGGACCTTAAATATCTTGCTAAGTGCTCCAAAGTGTGCACTACTACAATCATAACAGTCTAATAAATTGTATCTTAATAAGTAGGTTATTTTATTTGTAACTAATACTTCTCTACTATTAAAGAGAAAATAAACTAGAAATAAAACCTCTAATGCCTTAAAAACTTATTGTTGCTCAGTCTTTCCCCACTTTCATTTTGCATTCTCCAAGAATCTTAGTGTTTGTTTTTTCTGGATTCTTCTGCCTCTGTCTCCTGATGGTTCCTTCATTTCTTTTAAATCCATGAGTTTATGTTCAGTGCTTTCTGAAAAATTTTATTTATTGATTTTAGAGAGAGAGGGAAGGAGAGAGAGAGAAACATTGATTTGTTGTTCCACCTATCCATGCATTCATTGGTTCACTCTTGTATGTGCCCTAACCAGGGATCAAACTCACAACTCTGGTGTATTGGGATGATGCTCTAACCAACTGAGCTACCCAATAGGGTTTGTGTTCAGTGCTTTTAATATATTTTTTAATATGTCTTTATTGATTTCAGAGAGAGGAAGGGAGAGGAAGAGAGAGATAGCAATATCAATGATGAGAGAGTCATTGATCGGCTGCCTCCTGCATGACCCCACTGGGGATCGAGCCTGCAACCCAGGCATGTGCCCTGATCAGGAATCAAACCACCATCTCCTGGATCGTAGGTTGATGCTCAACCACTGAGCCACGCCAGCCGGGCATGTTCAGTGCTTTTAAACTTATAATATAGAAGTAATGAAGAAAAGTAGTGGGCTTCTGGCAGAGTGCTCAGAAACTTGGCCTTTTCCTCCATCTCTTGCTTCCTCTACATTTAGTTATCACTAAACTCTATCAAGTTTCTATAATTCTTTCATATTTGTACTTTCCTTTTCCTTGTCGTCTATGACCAGGCTTTTCTTTCCTTTTTCTTTTGTTTGTTCTGCCATATAGCTTGTTCACTTGTTCATTCATTCATTCATTCATTCATGTATTATCCTTCTCACATGTGCTGAAAGTTGCTCTGGGGATAACATCAAGGATGTTCTCATTTAAGTTGGAGATGATGATGCAATAATTGTTGCTGTGATGGAGCCATATACTAAGCATCCTTTCCACATAGGAAGAACAACTGAGTTGGCTTGGGGGAGTCAGGAACTGCTTTATAGAGAAGATGGCACTTGAGTGGAGATCGGAAGGAGTAGAACATTGCCAGGTGGACCAGTGTGGTTGACAGAGAACATTCCAAAGGAGGTGGAGGGTGGGAGGCTTGGCAGGGAGGGACGAGGGAGTGTGGGGGGTTGTTCGTGTATCCCTTGCCATTTGGGTGATACTGGAGCATGAAGTGGAAAAAGGATGTTGGACCGGATGAGGCTCTGTGGGGGAGGAGGGAGGAATCAAATCTTGGAGGCCCCTTACATATTGCTGAGCCTTCCTTTCTACCTCATGCCTACAAATTGCAGTTGCATACAGTTTTAAGGTTCACAATCAGTTCATCTTGTATGCCGCAACCAGCCCGACCATGTCCAAGGCTCCTTGTCTTCTGCCAAGCTCCTGTCAGGTCATGCTGCTCCTGAAGGGAAGTCAGGCCTTCCTCACCTAGCGCTTGAAGATCTCAGCCTTTTCTTTCCCTGTTTACTCTGCAAGCCAATTACTTAAGCTAGAGTTGCCTCCTTTGCTTCTCACACATGGTTCCTTTCCCCCCAGCTTCCATTTTCACAATCTTCCCATCCTTTAAGATCTCATTCAAATTAATATTATTGATGAAAATTTTTTCCACTCATCAGTAATTTTACCCCATCTGAACTCCAGGAGAACTTTCTATGGACTCTTCACATCACAATTGTCACATGCTTCTTAATATCACAAGTTATTTTGGAACATTTAGAAGGACAGCCACATGTTGAAGGGAAGGGCTATCTACCTATTATGTATCCTATTTCTGCTGAAAGTGCACCTTCTTGCGTATAGTAGACACTACATTGATGTTTGTTAAAACAATGGAGGGAGACAGAGTTCCTTACATTTGTAAGGCTGCTACAGAGGTGAATGGAGAGATTGATTAATTGTCACATGGAAGAGGCAGTGGTTAATGTAACATCCAGATGAAACTCCTGCAGGACAGAATAACTGTCGGTGAAGGTAGAAGGATTACATTAAACAAAAAGCAGGTCTGTGTACAGAAACGAGATCCACTTTGAAAACTAGTTAAACTGCCCTGCAGCTTAGACATGGAAGGGAGAAATTTAGAAAGCCATTAAGCCACATGTGACCAGTCTTGACAGTGACAAATGACATAACAGGTAAAAGCACCTGTATTGCATTACTATGCTCTGCATCTTTATCTGAGATGGCCTCTGGAAAACTTGATTCAATTTAAGACTTCTCAGTGGCAGATCTGGAGACAGTCAGAAATTCAGAAATATATTTATGAAAGTCTATTGCCACTGAGCTCAAAAGACCATAATCCTATTAGTTGTGATTTTGAAAAGGGTAACCATGAATAACTGAAAGGAGATATTGATTAAAGAAGTGATATGAACAGGAACAATGGAATTAAAGTAATTGAGGCGATATTGGGCCTAATGGACCTTGTTCTCTTAATGCTTTCCTTCTGCTCTTTGTATTGAGTTGGCCCTGAAGTCGATTGTACTATGTGCACAGAGAGAGGGGGACATAATGGAAGAATTAGTATTGCTGACTATAAAAAATCAATCTGTTGTTCTTACGGAAGAACATCAATCAGTCTGTGAAATCAATTTACTGGAATTTTTTATATTTGGCTCATAAGATAATGAGATGAATGATGAGAAGAGACTGTATGCTGTGCACACGGTAGATATTCAGTAAATGTTTTCTGAATTAAAAAACTGAAAGATACCATGGATTTAGTTTTAAAACAACTTCAGTGTAAGTCCTTTGGTCAGTGCTAAGTCAGTCCATTCCTTTTACTTGACTGTCTAACAGTATCCTAAATGTAGATTATACAGTTTCATTGATCTCTGAAGCGAGTTCTCTCACATTTCTACTGCTGGGCAATCCAAGCCAGCTTCCCGTGACCTTGGATCTTTGCATTAGTTAGAGTCGGAACTGTTTTTTGTCCTAAACTTGCTGCGCTACATGGGCAGATTACACTTTTGAAGCATCACTTTAAGTCAGATGCTTTGGTGGAATATTCCCCATTCAGGAAACTTCAGTGTCTCCTCTTTGTCTACAGAGTTACAGGCTCGTTTTTCTTTCCAGTCCGTTCCCCACTAGATGGCTTTGAAGAGCGTTTGCACTCAGTCACCTCCCTCTCCCCGTCCCCACTGAACTCCCCCGCCAGCCTCCTACCCGGACATGCTGGGGAGGACAGACTGGTCTCTTCATGGTGTCACCCCATTTTCTGAACGTGCACAATATTCTCCTTGGAATCCTTCCTCTCGTATTTATATCTATCCAGTTAAGAATCAGTTCTGCCCAAGGCAATAGTTATATTTCTGAAAACTGTGCATTATCAAAAACTGTTATGAAGATAATTGTTTCAGTGGTATAAGTGGTGTTAGGGACTAGAGAGTTGCAGGTGTACAGTAACAAAGTTGTTTTACCTGCAGTTATTTCAATAATGATGGTGTTTTCAATCTCTGTAAGAGTATAACATAAAAACCTGAGCATCACTGAAAAAAAAAATGCAGTATTTTACGATATCTCTTTTCACAAATTTGTAGTGAACTACACTGGTATTTTAAAAAATTATTTCAAAATCTTAATGACGCACTATGGAAAAAGAGAATAAAGACTTAAAGCAGCTGCATTGTAAGCATGAGGGCTTTCTTTGCCCCTTATGCCCGCATCCTTAGTCTGCATAAAATAAATTTTATTCCTCAGTCAGTTGATCACTTTATATCCAATACACATTATGCAAACTCTGCAGAGGAAATGTCTGTAATGTTTATTTTTGAAAACTGAGTTTTAGCCGTTTTTTCTCCCTTGAGTGTGCCTCTTACCATTTCACTCTTGCCTGGTGGCTTTTCCCCATGAATCCTCCTTTTTAGGTTAATTATCAGTTTGAGGACTCTTAGAGGCTGTTCTGAAATAAGGACAGATTTTTATTTCCCGCAATGCCCAGTGCATTGTTAAGACCATGGCATATATTAGCTTATAAGGGCATGCGATTATTAAATTCAGTTTCACCTAAACCCTCCAATTAATATTCTCCTCATGCCCTCTTCCCCCTGAACAGTGTGCCTTGTTTTACTCTTTAAAAAAATCTGAGTAATTCTCATTTCAGTGTCAGTTTGAAAGGATGAAGCGTGACTATTGGTTTCAGGTTAAAGATGAATACATGTTTTAGTTCCCGGCCATTCCTGAAAATCCATTAAAATTATGTTTAAGGGATTCTTTTTTTTTAAAGGCACACACTTAGAAGAACAAAGAAATGAGGCAACAACCACAGCACTTTGGAGTCTGGGATATAGATGGATAAGAGAGAGCTCACTGAACTGGACTGAGAAAGTAGGATTTTAATCTGGCAGACGAGAAAGGAAGAAATAGCCCAGTTTACACTGATGAACTCTGCAAAGCTCAGGAATTTTCAGCAGCAAGAACCTCTTGGAATTGAGAGTGAAGGTGGGATTAAAACTAGGAGTATTGGTTGAAAGTTCAGATCTTCTTTCCAACTGTATACAAGCAGGTAACTACCTCTCTTTCACTCCCAGAGAAGAATTGAGACTATTTTTTCTATAGAGATGATAAAATAGAAGGTTTCTAGATTAGAAGGAAACTTAAAAGGTGGTTTTATATAGCCTTGAAATCAGGGACGTTGTATTGATTTACCAAATCCAGAGAACCACAGCTAACTCCTTTCTCTTGCCTCGTCACCTGAGGGTAGCCAGAATAATGCCTTACCTGTAGGAGACAACAGGAGATTTCCCTACGGTTCTAACCTAAAAAATAAAACTCAGGGATACTGATATCAGGTGTTTCCTCCAAAATGAGGCCTGACAGTCCTCCCATCCTTCCTGATGACTCTCCAGCTCCCCATTCTTAAGAATCAGCAGATAGCCAGAGATAATCAGACATTTAAGGAAAGTCTCTATCATAAGAGAAAGTAACTAAAAAAACAAAAACAAAAAACAACTGGGAGGAAATAGACATTTTTCAGGAAAAAGAAATCTTAAAAAAGAAATCCATATCTTGAGAGAGAAGGAATGACATTGCAACCATGAAACAACAGAATCTGGAAGGGTTACCATATAAAGTTAAGGGCATTTCCCAGAATATGGAGTAAAAAGAGAAAGAATAGAAAATAATATAGAAAAACAATAATAAACTTGCAGGATTGGTCCAACATCCTTTAAGTTTATTAGAGAATATAGAAAACAGAGAGCAGAAAACCATCAGGCAAAGATAGGGGTTTCCAGATTGGAAGATGTTACCAGTACATCATCATGAAACTTTACAACACTATGATGTGCCCTGATAAATGATGGGGTAAATCAATAAAAAGAAAGACCCAGGATCCCAGCAACAGGACCATCACAGGAGTCAGTTGTGCAGCAAGACTCATGATCAGCATATTGGAGCAGGAAGAGGTTTGGGAGAGACTTTTCAAGATGATGAAATTGATAAAACACCCGATGTGTTTGTGCTGAGAGGAGATTTATAAATCTGGGGAGGCTTTGCAGATAACCTGATAAGTATACAGGAAGCTAACCCAAATTAAATGTAGCAAAGATGAACTCCCAGGAAGACAAAAAGTAATACAGAAAAGGAAATGTATAATCATAAATTGTCACATGACTCAGCTACTAATAGTGTCTCTGTAGTTATAATGGTATAAAAATGGGTATTTAACATCACTGAAATTGCGGTAGAATTCTGGGAGGATGAGAACAGGGGGCACGTAGAACCCTCGTCTCTCTCATCGGGAGGCCAGTGGAGAATACCTAAAATTGAAAAATCAGGAAGTAGTAATGTTATTTAAATTTCAGTTCTTCTCAATTTTGCTTCACTTAGGGCACACTTAGAAACTGATAGTTAATGTAGTAAGCTGGGAACATACATTTGCGGAATATTGTATAGATATGAGACTTTCAAATCAAATCTTTTCAAATTTTGTAATGAGAAACCTGATCTTGTTTTCATAAACATAACTTCTTTTTATGTTTCTTTTATGCCTGAAATAACGAAATATAATTATTGATCAAGATTCAGTGATTCACCTCTTCAAATTCTTGTTAGTTACTGTCATATACTACTCAAGTAATGACAGAAAATTCAAGCCATTTCACCACTATTTCAAATTTTACAGCAGTTAAATTCTATTTTAAATCTTCAATAGCTTTAATCCTTTCCTATGCTATAAGTGCAATACTCTGATACTTCCCATTGAAGTTTTTCCTGTGCAGTAATTAAAAATAATAATGAGGCCCTACTTATAAAAAGTACATTTGTCCTTATAGCAGGCGTCCATGGATGTCAATAAAAGATCCCATTAGCTTTAAATGGGAAGAAGTATCTGAGACCCATAAAAAGAGAATTTGGGAAGTTGCTGCCTGTAACTTTGCCCACCAGTTCCCCCTCCCCAATTTCCCAGATCCCCACCTTCAGCCAGCTTACCTTGTGCATCTGGAGCGCACGCTCCTCTGCCAGCCGCATGGGGCTGCCTCTCCGTGAGGGCAGTGGTGCCTTCTGCAGTAGCCTGTTGAGGCAGGTGTTCATGGACATGGTTAATGCCTTTCAGCAGAGCAGTGAGTACTGTGTCTCCAGACTCTGGGGAAGACAATGGCCAGTTGTGAACTGTCCAGAAGTCCCAGCTGTCCCGAGCCTGCCAGGTTCCCTGAGGCTGAGGGGTGTCAATACCTCACAGCAAACCTGAACCAGGTCACAGCACAGCAGTGCACCAAGAGCTACCAGTTGGGAAGCACTGATTTCCAGGTGTAGAACCAGAGTCTCAAATAATTAAAGAACTGAAAGCAGTTAACCTCTGGGCCTAGTATCATTTAACAGTTGCAACTGTGTTATGAATAAATTTTGACTTATCCAGGCATTGGAGAGAGCTGCTTTCAACTCTGTTTTTATGAGATGAGACAATAAAATGTATACAATTGTGGAATATGGTCTATATCTTAAATTCAGAGACTACTTATGGATTATCTACATGCTGTATTCTACCATTTTGTCTCAAGAATTAAGATAAAGAAAATGACAATGCCTCTGAAGATAGCAAACTTCATTTTTTAATAAAAAGAAATGGAGAAGTTGAAATTAATGGGGAATATAGCTCGTGTTTTGAATCTTTAATTGATTATTTTCCCGCTGTCCCTTTAACACGTCCTAGGGAAGTTAGTCATGATGTTTTGGGAGAAGAGTTAGGAAATGGATAGTCACTCTCACTGAATTATCTGCAAAAGAAGAAAGGCGCCTGAGAATATTGGTGGAGAACCCGCTCCGTCTGCAGAGGGCACAGGGAGTGGTCCATCTGGTGCCCTCTGCGTTCAAGGCTGACATTGAAAACAAAGGTGCTTCAATTTGCCTCCCGGTTAATGGGCTGCTGATTTGTTCTCATTTTTCAGTCCTCTAATATGTCTTTAAAACCCTCTCAAAAATTTTATACTGTGAGCCTGAGGTCTTGTCTCTGGGCTTCATTTTTCCTTTTGTTCTTCACTCTCATTGTGTCTTCTTGTTTTATCTTCTGCGAGGTTCAGAGCAGCGCATGGTATGCGCTGAAGAATTTGAATGAAGCTTGTGACATGTCTTGATGATATTTAGCCACTAAAATCCTAGAAAACAGTCCCAGCTTGCATTAGCACTAGATTAATGCAGGTGAACTTTAGAGTCTTAATTTTTAAAAATTTACATTTTTTTACCAGTTATGATTGAAAATACTGGCATTCTTTTTGCCCACATTACTGATTACAATTGCAAATACTTGCAAAAAGTATTAAAATTAGTTCTTACTGTTCTGTAAGGAGCACAGTATTACTTTATCCATTTAATGGCTATTTAATATTTAAAAAACAGTTTTCCAAATATATGTCCACAACTATACGTAACCTGTGCATAAATCACAGTGGGAAGTATGTTGTGATACGCATGCCTAACAATTGTGTGATAGGCTTGCAAGTCTAAGAGAATTTGCCAAGCGGAAAGGTTAGTTTGGGGGAGGTTCCTCGTTTGAGACTTCATTATAAAATGATAAAAATAGGATGCTTTCAGGTGAAATCAAGGTAGTGATTACTCAGGTAGTTACCAAGTTTTTGCCCCAGGATTTCCTGGATGTGAGCTAGAGGTGAACCCAATTTTATGATCTGAATCAGGAATTTTGGAAAATCCTGGTGACTTAGTTATATGGGATCAAGGAAACCCATCAGTTGTAGATTTTTCCAGTGAGAAATGAACAGGTGTCATTTTCTATGTTAAGGGTTATCTGTTCTGAGTGGAGATTGGAAGGAGAGCAGGAACCTGTTAGGGGAGGAGTAATGGGAGAGAGGGGTTTGTGAAACATCTGGAGAGCAGAGGAGGGTGCAGCAGACTGGTGGGCAAGGGAGCAGGCACACAGCCAGGAAGGAGAGTCAGGGAAAAGAAAGGAGTCAGCTGGTGGACTTTTAGATCTGAGGTAGAAATTTAAGAAGAAACATTTGAAACATTTGGGACGTTTGACAAGTGAGATGATGAAAATGACATTTGGAGGAGATGATTCTTACTGTGACTTATAAAGTAACTCAGAGGAGGAAGGCTGGCACATATTAAGGACTGCAGCAGAGGGAGAAGGGATTGGACTTGATGACAGGATTGTTAGAAAAGAGAGAAAATAAAACGCAGTTACAGATATATTTCAGTCAAGACTGGATTTCTGCCTTAGAGAATGCCTCCCATTCTTAACAATCCAAAAAAAAAAAAAAAAGGAAAAAGAAAGAAAAGAAAAGAGAAAAGGAAAGAAAAGAGCAAGGCATCCAGAATATTATACAGCAAATGACCAAAATGCCTAGTGGAATAGGTCAGTTTTCTTCCCATTTTGCAAGTCATGGAATAGTGGAAATGGATCAGTTTGCAAAAGATAGAAATTTAAGTTGGTCATTTTTCTGTCACATGTGCTTGGCCCTTACTTCCATTCGACCTGGCTCCCAAGAGGCCCTAGGACGATAATAAATAAAGGAGTGTGATCAGAGTTAGTGGTCAGGAAAGGAGGCTTGGAAGCAGATATTGTGAGCTGCTTTGTGAGAAGGCTAAGGGAGAGAAGAACCAGAGAAGGAGCCGTCAGATTGGCATTAAACCCGTGAAATTGTTTGATCTACACTTGAAATATATATTTGCTCCATTAGACCTGACAGTATGACTTGTGCTTTTAGGCCATAAACGAAGGAATAGGTTCATTCCCTAAGACAGAGAATTCACAATCTAGATATAGCAAAGTGAGCCCCCAAACTGGCATGACCAAGGAGATGTTCAGCCACCAGAAAGATTTTCACGAGCCTCTCCTCTTTTACAAATGTAATTCACCTTTATTTTTCTTGGAGCAGACCATGAAAATGCTTTAAAAGGGCATAAGAAAGGAAATTTTTAAGAAAATCTTGCACTCCACAGTGGTGGAGCTATTTTTAAACAAACAAACAAAAATGGATAAAGGTGATCAAAAGATGCAAACTCTCAGTTATAAAATAAATAAGTCCTGGGGATGTAATATATAGCATGGTGACTATAATTAATATATCATATTGTATATTTGAAAGGTGCTAAGAGAGTAGACCTTAAAAGTCTTATCACAGGAAAAAACATTTTGTAACTATGTGTAGTGGTGGATGTTAACCAGACTTATTGTGGTGATCATTTCACAATATATCTATACATTTAATCATTATGTTATACACTTGAAATTAATATAATGTCGTGTCAATTTTATCTCAACAAAAATTTTTAAACAAGAGAATACATTAATTTTTACATGTAATAAAAATCAAGCAGCACTCACCACAAACCAGGATCTATTATAATACTGTGTGCTTGGTTAGTTCTAAACTGGAAATCCTTTGGAATCTTGTACTCGTCTGGGTTTTCCAGAGAAACAGAATCCAAAAATACGCATATATGTGTGTATGTATATATATGTATGTATAGTATATATGTATTAAGATATTTATTTTAAGGAATTGGTTCATACAGTTGCGGGAGCTGGCAAGTCTGAAACTCATAGGGTAGACCAGCAGGTTATGGAACAGCAGGATTTCCATGATACAGTCTTGAGGCAGAATTCCTTCTCCTGCAAACTCAGTTTTTTCTCTTAGGGCCTTCAACTGATTGGATGAAGCCCACTAGGATTATCCATGGTAATCTTCTCTACCTAAAGGTTAGTAATGTTTAAATCACATCTACAAAGAACTTTTATAGCAATATCTGTGTGTTGGACCACATAGCTGGGCACCATAGCCCACCAAATTGACACACAAAGTTTTATCATCACAAATCTCTTTCTTTTACTATAGTGAAAGAGCAGAGTCAGATGTATTTTGTCCCATTTCCTCAATGCTGAAATCTTTACAATGGAGAAAGATTCTGTTAATGATTCGATGGTGGCAGTTTTCGTGGTACTTTTTTGTCTCTGTCAAATTATTAAATAAAAAAATATGCGTTTGAAAATCTGGGTGACATTAGCACCTTAGTTCTGTCCCACATGATACGAAATGGTATTTTCTGCTGTTCCTGGTGAGTGGGTGGCATGCAGGTGAGGGGGATGCCAGTTATTGAGTTCTCAGGCCGTGCAGTGAGACTGATCCCCCGACTGTAACAATCACATGGGATGTGGGGAGTTAATATTTTCTGGGAAGAATTTTAATGTTAGAATTTACTGTCTTTTGCATATATAATATTGCAGCCTTAATGTTATGCTCTTCTGGTTATTTGCATTTAATATGCATACAAATTCACAATGTATACTATAAGCTGAGAACATAATTTATAAATCGGTACTTTCCCTGGTTATTAGTAATTTTGGCTGCTTTAAAAATTAACACTTTTAAGAAAAATATGATGTCAAATTTATATGTAGTATCTTGGTTTCCAGGGAAAAATATGTAGTGCATTCTTTACTGGACGCGTAGATCTCTGCTGTGATGGTCTCAAGGAAGTTGTGCCTGATGCTAAAGGCTAGAACAATTTTATTTCTTTTGTATGAGTGGTTTGGATTAGGTGTTGCAGATGTTTATCTCCACTAACAATGCTGCAAAATCTGTGTTTCTGAAGCCTGATTGCAACCTGGTACAATTGGGGGCAAGTCATTTTAGCTGATAAACACACCTCACATAACAGAATAGCGTACTGTATTTTTAGGTGGGAGTTCAGCTCAGACAGCAGGAGCATCCCTGCGAGACCCTGCAGCCTCTCTGGCTGCCATTTAGGCTTGTTGTCTTGGCAACTGAAATCCGGGAACGCCAGGCATCCTTAACCCCACCATGACCTTTCCTCGTCACCCCTTCCAGCCTGCGGCTGGGTCTGCCTGGCTGCTTCCAGGCAGCCTTGAGCCCTCTCCCTCGC
The DNA here is from genome assembly GCF_054644295.1 of Miniopterus natalensis. NCBI lineage: Eukaryota > Metazoa > Chordata > Mammalia > Chiroptera > Miniopteridae > Miniopterus > Miniopterus natalensis. Next base: position 72,539,801 of record NC_142082.1, on the reverse strand, counting down.
TCATCTCCAGCCACTCCTGCTTCTGTTCTCTCCCCTTTGGGCAACTGAAACCTTGTCTCTGTTCTGGATTCTCAGTGTCTTTCCTGTCAGTCCCAGCCGAGGCTCCCGAACCTTCCTTCCCGCTATTGAAGAAAGTCATCTTTCCGCTGAGACCTGGGGGGTTCAGCATTCTCTCAGGGAGCAGACGCCCCTCCTCAGCTTCAGCAGTCTGCCCTGGAAACAGGTTTTTAACATTCTCCGCTGGGAGCCGCACGCCTCCATCGCTGCCGGCCACCCCCCCACCTCACAACACCGTGACCACTTGACACGGAGGCTGTCTTCATGTCTCTAAGTTTTCTTCGCCCCGCTCACAACCAGCCCTTTGTGATAATTAGCAAAGATGCCAGCTGATAGTATTACTGGCACCACCATCGTCATCGTCATAAATACCATCACCACTCCCTGTGTCAGCACAGTACTAGTAGCTGCACAGAATGGACTAACGCCACGTAACCCTTGGGCACTGACTCAAAACCCAAGCCAGGGCGTGCGTGTGTTGTGAAGCCTGGTGGAGGACACAGTGGGGCTGAGAATCCTCTTGGCTCTGCTCACCGTCACGCGTGTCCTTGGGCACGGCTGCATCTGCCAGGTTAAAAGGTGACTGACCTCCCGCCACTCCCCTCCCCCAGTCAAGGCACCTTCAGCCGGTCAAACTGCCGGGACACAGAGCTGAAGGGGCGCTATTTTCTAATTCACTTGCCGGCGGAGGGGACACCACTTACTAATTTGCAGCTGGGCGCCCTCTGAGCTGGCGGAGGCCTTGTCTCATGGTATGTATGGGAACATCCAGAAGAAACAAAGTGAAGTTTTCTGTTAGGAGGGGAACGCCTTAAAAGAAAGAACAAATCTACTCCCTCTCCTTTAGGAACCGTGAATGGTGGGGAATCTTGCTTTTGCTTTTGCTTTTGAATTATGTGACAGTGTTTGATGACTCGGATAGAAGTACCAGATGAAAATAATTTTGCAATAATAACAACATGCAGGCGAAATACTTTGCCGTAGCTTCTCTTCCCGTCTTCCTTTCCCCTTCTCATCCCCGTTCCTCTCCCTCCTCTTTCCCTCCTTCCTCCTCTTACTTTTTTGGTGATAAGTATAGCAGCTAATATATAAAATACTCTGGGTGGCTCAGAGGAGCATTTTTCTGGGCTGGATTGTGTCATGAGTAACTCTGACCACAAGGCCCCATGTGCTGTGGGCAGAATGGCTTCTAACTGTCATAGAATGTTTAGGAAGGTGGGCGCTTCCTGCCTGATTTGCATGGAGCTCAGAGGCCGTGACTGTAAGAACTTGAACCTGGTGCACTTTTGGAGTTCAGACATGTACTGATCTCTCCCATGGCTTAGGATGTCCCGAAAGAGCCTGGATCGAGGGAAGCGATGGGGTCCCCGAGAGAAAGTCATGAGTGAAGACATCGCCAGAGTGGGGACCAGACCGAGGGACAGGTTCTGGTCTGGGCATCTGAGGGAGCAGTGGTTCCAGGCACCTCCCCTGACCTAACTAGCTTTCCCCGCAACTCCCCTTACCAACGACAGATGCCTCCTCACACTCGCAAAACAAGTATGTTGTGGCATAAACGAGGGTCATGGCATAAAGCAGGGGGTCAGCAAACTCCGGCCTTTGGGACAAATCCAGCCTGTGGCCTGTTTTTGTATGAAACAAAGGTTAAGAATTGTCTGCACATTTTGAAAGCATTGTAAAAAACAAGCAAAGAAAAATGTGCTGCAGAAACATATTTAGGCTTACGAAGCCTAAAATATTTATTATCTTGCCCTTAACAGATAAAGTTTGCTGACCCCTGCAAAGAACTGGGAGGAGATGCCTAATGACTCTTTCCTGGTGGCCCCTTTTGCAAAGAGGAAGGCCCAAGAGTGTAAATGGTTTCCCTGATGCCTGGGCCTTGAGGTTGGCGTTCGAGGAAGTTATTTGTCCAGAGAATGTTGTCAGAGATTTAATTGTGACCTGTAGATGGCAAGTGAAAGGTCAGTGGAGCAGAGGAAGAGCATAAGAGAGGAGGGGAGGGCTGTCAAGCAACAGGCCTTGGGTCTGTTCCAGTGGAGGACACCCACTGCCCCCACCCACTGTCCTCCATTCTGGAGGGAGTAACTGGGTAGAGTGAGGAGAACTGGGACTTAGGCTGTTGCCTTAAACACAACACATTTATAGCACAGGAATTGAGGAGGCCAGAGTTTTAGGTTTGCACTTACGTTCTGTAGTTCTCCAAGTGTGTCTCATTTTGTTATTGTGAGAACCCTCTGAAGCAGACAAAAAGGGTGTTGCTTTTGACCTCAATTTATAAAGAAAAAAAGGATTGATGCCTCAACAGAAATATGTCCTATTCAAGGTCATATAGTTATTATCTGGTGGAGCTGGAAATCAAATTCAGATATTCTGTCTCTAAAACCCAAGCACCATTCTCAGTGTCAATGAATTATCACCAGCGAGTGTAAACTTCACATCCCTCTCCCCCAGCACAAAAGCTTTCTCACTCAGTAGTAAGTCTATTTGTAAGTTCATTCTATTGACATATAAAACAATAGAAATCATTAGAACTGGACACTTTTGTGTATCTCAGCTTAGCCATCTTCTCGTGAGAAGGTAGAGGTAAGAGAAACTCCCCAGAGGGTGCGTGGTGATGTGCAGGGCTCCGGGGTCATATGTGTGCCTGGGAACTCTGGGCTAACACACGTTACCTGGACAGTCTAGTTCTAGCTTCATAATGAACCTCTGAGAGGAACAATTGTGAGGAATAGTTAATGACAACCTTAATCAAAATTAGAGATGTTTTCACCGTCTTCCACAGAGCAAGAGTGCAATAGATAAATCAGGCGTCCTGTTCTGTGTATGTATGCCTTGCACATCAAAAACCATCCTTCCTACATGATAGGACAGGAGAATTTTATACATTTACTCACTGCGTACATACTTGGATACTTCTTGTCATAATTAAGTGTGCAAGGGGGCCAGCTGTGGTCTGCATAGGCTCTAGTTCTCTGGCTCTGTCTGAACCTCAGTCAGCAATGGATTTGATCCTGGAGTCAGTGTAGCTAATATATACAGCAGCCAGCCACAGGGAAGTCATCACAGTAACAGCGATCTAGCCATCTCTGGGAGGAATCTAACCACATCCACATTCAGATAAGGAGAGCACCGGGTGCTCCCACTGAGAATGACATTGAGAGGCTCTGGGATAATGCTGTCTGCACTGCTCATAAAATATGGTAAAAAATAAAGCCTGAAAAGTAATGCTTGTAAGAGTGAGGACAAGAAAATGAGCACAGCAATTCACACGGTGCACTTTTCCTCGGAGCAACAAGTGTCATTTTCTCAAAGTGGGGTTTTCATCTCTTGCACTACCCTTAAGGCGGCAGGCCGGCCCTGGGTTAGTGGCTCGGGAGCTCACTTGGATCTTTGCCTTCCTAATTCCTTGTACCTGTTGGATTTCAACCCCAACGTCATTTCTTAGAGAGCGTTCCCCCCACCCAGTCCAGGGTTTCCTTCCCCCCAGCTCTGCCCTGTGCATTCTCTATCCCATCATCCTGCTTTATTTTCCTCATAGTGCATCACTCTTTCAAGTGATTTTTAAACATTTATTGGCCCATTTTGTCTCTGTCTCTCTTAGCTCTGGAGTGTAAGCTCTATGGAAACAGGAGCCAACCATGACACTCTGTTTTACTGTTGTTTTCTGTAGCACACAGAACAGTATCTGGCCTATTTGTAGGTGCTCAATAAATTCAATGAGTGAGTCAATGAATGAACAAATGAATGAGTTAATATGTGCTTTTCTGTTGCTCAGTCCCACAGTATCATGCCCAGGTATTGGGTTGTGGTCTTCTCCTAGTAGAAGAAGCCAAAGGAGTGTATTCATTTTCTGTTTTTGTAGTAACAAGTTACTACAAACTTAGCAACTTAAACAGTATAGACTGACATTATTTTAAAGTTCTGGAGGTTAGAATTCCAGTACAGGTCTCAGTCTGATAAAATCAGGTTGTCAGCAGGGCTGCATTCTTATCTGGAAGCTCCAGAGGAAACCCGTTTTCTTGCCTTTTTCAGCTTCTAGAGGCTACACACAGCCCCTTCATCTTCAAAGCCAGCACTGGGAGGTGAAGGGTGGGGGTGTTGAGTATTTTTACGCTGCCATCCCTTTGATTCTCCACAGCTGGAGAATTTCCTCAGCTTTTAAGGACTCATGTTTAGATTGAGTTTACTTGGATAATTTAGGGAGATCTCTTATCTAATTGTCCTTAATGTTAATCATCTGTAAAGTCCTTTTCACCATGTAAGGTAACATGTTCACAGGTTCCAGGGAGTAGGATATGGACCTCTTGGGGGAGAGGGGAGCTGTGGAGGCACCATTATTCTGCCAAACAGATGGACTTACTCACAAAAGAAGTGGAGGGATGGTCCAGCTCAGAGCATCATTTCTCTTCCAGAATATATATCGTGAAAGACCAAGTTCCTAATTCATTTATTCATTCAACAAGAAATATTTGTGGAGCATGTCACATTCTCCTTGACGTATTTTTTCTGGTGGCAGAGTAGGCCAGACTAGATTGTTGTTTTGTAAAGATGTGTTTGGGGACTCGAAAAATTTACCTGAATTCAGAACCAGGCCTGACAGTCAGAAATTGGGTTGCTAACCAGAATGGGGACTTGGAGCAGCTATAGTAGTGGTGATAGTGATGACATATAACATTTATTGAATACAGGCTCCTTTGGAGAAATTGATTTCATATCATGTAATCTTTGCAACTATCCTACAATAGAGGCATTATTATTTATTCCCATTTTACAGATGATGAAACTAGGCACAGAGGGGTTAAATAAGTTGCCTAATATCACATAACTAATAAGTGACTGAGCTAGGATTCAGAATCCCAGGCATCTGGGTCTAGACCCTGCTCCCTCAGCACCATCCTGCCCTGCCTCTCATGCGACCTATTATAGGGTGGCCGAAGGAGCCAGTGAGAGGCCCGGGGTGGGTGCTGGGAGCAGAGCCTGTTTCTGTGCAGCCTGGGGGGCTGTTACTTGGACCTCACTGTTTCTGCGTCAGGAACACAGGGCAGACCTCACTGTGAATCGGGTACAGCTTCCTGCCTGCCGTGGGGAGACGGGAAGATGCTGCTGGTGCTCAGGAGGATGCAGAACCACGAAGCCCACAGGCATCCCTGCGAGGGGTCGGTGAGGGAGACATTCTGGATGCACAGCGTTCTGGATGCTGAACCGTCTGTAGGGCTTCTGGTTTTCGTGAAGTACAGAGAGCGGAATGTACGGAGAAAAGCGTTCAAAGCCCTGAGTTTATGTGTCTGCTTCCTCTGTTACCAGATCTGGGTCTGGCTCAAGCCACTTGTCACTGAACTTCTATGAGGAGAGAATACAAATTCTGTTTCTCTATACCTCCAGGGTCAAACGACTGTGGGGGAGTGCTCTTTAAACGTGGGTTATTACTGTCCACCCTCTTCATTTTAGTAGCTGTAGGGTGGCCAGGCAATCCCAAGAATTTCTTGTACGCATGTGGTATTCTTCAGTGGGTTTGCCGTAACTGTGTGAGCACAAGTGACAGCTGTGAGTTTCAGGCTTTATAGGGAGGTACAAAGTTAGTGAGCCTCTGCAAGTACCTCTGCACATAATTGATTATACATAATTCTCAAGAGCAGGGAAGGCTCTGAGATTTTACCCTGCCTGTAAGCTAATAAGTTAGCCTCACAGTCTCATACATACTGGCAGGAGACACGAAACTCCTGGGTTGAACACAAAGGGCTTTTTCCTCATGGCATAGCAGGCAACGTGAACTTCATGCTTATATCGGTTTCCCTTGTCCCCCAGCTCTCACAAGGCCCTGCAGGGTAGGCCCAGGTGGGAGCTTGACACACAGTAGGTCTGTGTCACAGCTGAGGAACAGAGAGTTTAGGAAATCAAGTGGCTTATACAGGGCTGCTGGCAAACTTACCTGCCCTTTTTATTCTGGTCAGAAAGCACAGCGACTACCTTTATCCTTCCAGGCTGTCTGCTTTATAAACATCCTTGAAATGACAGTCTGGGATAAAAGCTGTCAAAAGGCATGTAGTAAAGCCACCCAGGGGAAACGAATGCATAATTAGCTAAATTCTTATTAATGACTTACAAAAGATGTTTGTCTTAAATATACATAATTGTGTCAGTGAACTGATATAATCTGAATTCTGTTTGAGAAAAAAATCCACTTCTTATTTTCTTCACTTAGTGAGTTCTACTCATATTTTTAGGATAGTGATTCAGGCAAACTTGTTGCTTAAATACTCAATTACCATGGAGTTCCGAACTTCTAATGAATTGTTAATTAAATGATATTTTAATTAAAATTATTTACATAAAGTGTTCAGAAAGCATAGGTTGATTGTCTCTTTGATCAACTTTAGTTACAGGAGTAACAAAAATAAGAATTTTATGCTTTGATAATGGGTAATACCGATAGAAACTTATACACACATGCTTTTCTTTGATTTGCACGATAAATTTCTAGGGAAATTCTTACTGGGAAAATTACTATTTGATGTACAAGTTTCTTAATATTGGATTTTTCAGTTAATTTCCTAAATATGTTAAAGCTTTATTTATGGTCGTGGTTAAACACTGAAGACCTATCATTGCCTACTCAGTGTGCAGTCAGGACAAATTGAACCCAGATGACTTGGATAATTGATAAGAACTTAGAATTTGAACTCTGTTTTTTAGGTTTAAACTGGATATTTTAATTTATTAAACTGATATTGTAATGTCAGGCAGTTCAAGGCCCCAGGTCCAGCATAGGAGTTGGTGCAGCACTGTGGACTCAGCTGGATCTGGATTGAACTCCAGCTCTGCTAATTCCCAATTATGTAATTTATCTAAAATATCTGAGCTTCAATTTCCTCATCTAAAAATTGTAGATAATGCCTGTTGCATCTAGGATAGTTGTGTGACCTAAATGAAACAGATTATTTAAAGCTGATTCATTCCTTTAGTAATGTAAAGGAATGTTGAAGTCAGTTCAGGACCATTATAAAGTTTTTTTGATTACTTTCAGCTTGGGTGAAGTTTTAAATTCTTAGTTAAATTCCTTTCTAAAGTACTCATTTATTGTCTGTTATTTTTCTAGTTATCTAGGTACATTGGGGAATTAAAATCATTCTTTAAAAATCATTCCATGATATCAAAAGCTCATAAATTGCCAAATGCTAATGGGAAAATCAAAAATCTGCTCCAGCTTATTATTGCAGGCATACACAGAGCTGTCTGGGGGGAAGCAAGGCTGGCTTAAAGTCCCAGAATAAGATGCATTGCAGACTTCAAAATATGTCGCTCACTGTAAAATTAATTCAATTATTTACCAGCCACACACATGCTAATCAGGGTTGAAAATATGACAGACCACAGGGAATACTGGACAGTTGCCTTTCTATTACCAGTGCTGGAATTAAGAAGTAATGACAGCTCGTGTGTGTGATGCCCTCAGTTTTACGGACAATCAGTAACTGAACATTTAAAAACTAATTATGATTAATTAAGATGACTAGAAGGGCTATGGCAGTTTGGGGGTCTATTTTTGGCAATTTAATCAACCTCTAGGAAGGAGAGTTTAGATTTGACAAACAGCTTAAAAGCTTTGCAATAAGAATGGAATGAGAAAGCACAATGGAAGATTATTGAGTTTTATGCTTTTAAAAATAAGCGGCTACTACATTCTATGAAGGCAACCATGACTGAAGAGGGGAGAAAGGGAAAGAAAAGTTGATGTATTTCAGAAGATGGGATGATGGAAGATAAATGGTAAGGTGCTTACCTCCTTCTGATGTGTAAATCTCTATTTTCTGCTATCACGAAAAAACAGCACTATATGAGGAGACCAGCTTTTATACCAAATGTGTATGTATTTATATATTTTTTAAAATTTATTTTTAGGCGTATGTCTTCAGATTGTATACAAAATGCTACTTTACTTAGTATAGATTGGGTTTTACCTAGTTTAGATTGGGTTAAATATTTACTTCTGGCTAAATATTACCATATGTAAAACTTTAAAAATAGTAGCATTCTAAATGGAGAAAACAAATGAACAATTTGCAAACTGTGTCAAAGCTACTCTAATTTGGTGTTCATGCCAGTAATTGGAAGACGCTGACATTATTTCTATTCGGTCCAACTCATTTAATCAGCACCTACCATGGGCAGGGTTCTCTGCTGGGTCCAGAGTGACTAAACTGGCCGTCATCATTAGCATATCTTCTCAGCTCATTCCCCACCAGGGAGTGGGCAGGGCGAGCACAGGCACTATGGACCCACCTCAGGCCTTGGCCTCCCACGTCAGAGACTAGGTTTCCGAATCTGACCCTTGCCTTTCAGAACCTGATAATATGGTAGGGAAACTTGCACACTGATGAGACAGGACACATATATTTAAAGCAGTTCCTTATTTTTATTGCGATTATTTATAAGTAAAAAATGCTTTGAGTTAGTTTTTATAGGTGCTATTTTTCCTATTTAATTGTACATTTTTTACTTTAAAAGGCAGTGAAATGAATCTTTCTTCCTTTTCTGCTTGTATTTTTCTTTGCCATGGACTATATATGATTGGACACAAGTGTCCCACAAACACAGCTGTAGCATAAATGAGGAAGTAGATTATCAGCTCAAGTAGAGGAAGTTTAAACTCTGGGCTCTACTAGACAGGAAAATGGATATGCCAATAAATAGAGTTGTTGAGGCTACAGCAAGTTATCTGCACAAAGCTGCAGGGTCGGCATTTTTTAGATAGTATCACGGATGAGTAGCTAATTTCGTAAAGGCATCCAATCCCAGTGGAATCTCAGGGAAATGAAGTCTGTGCTTTCTTCTCCTTGAACACTGGGCCAAGTTGGTCTTTGACTCCATTGTATCTATCTCTTGGCCATTCTGTCCTAAGTTCTGCTTCTATTACTTTGAAAATTCTTTTTGTTGAGATGACCTTAGTGTCAGTGACACCATAGGCTAAGTTTAATTGCTTTTTGAAAAATACTGTTTTTTACCCCTGTAATTTCTTCAAATATCAATTAATTAAAGCATAAAGTGTTAGAAACTTTGGTTTAAAAATCTTCCTACTCTTCCCCTTGTTGGTTTAGTTACTTACCACAAATGGCAAATGGCAGCCCTCTCAGCTTCCAGCACCTAGCTTTCTCCTGATACTAAATAAATTTTAGGATGTTTAAAGCAAAAAAACCTATAGAGACAGATAAAACTCTGTGTGTGTGTGTGTGTGTGTGTGTGTGTGTGTAGAGGTTGTTATCCCTTTTTAAAGAACTATTTATAGGATAGTGGCAGGATCTTTTGAAATTAAAGTGATGATTAGCATATGTAAATTTGGGCAAGTTATCAAGTAATTCTCTAAGCTTTTCTGTTCACTCATCTGTAAAATTAGGATAATACTAGCCTATAATGCTCCCCTTGTGTATTAAAATTTGAAAAGCCTTTAAAATAGCACCTAGTACATAGTAAGCGCTCAATAATAAATGTTACCACTGTGGCTGTTATCATTCTGGTATTTTTATTGCGATTATTTATATTTTAGGATTTTGTCAAATCAAAAGCTTTTTAATTTGAGATATCTTAAGAGGCACGTTAGACTTCTATTAAAAATTTTTCTGTTACTAATAGTGTCTCTGATTTCAACTGAATTGATCTAAATCATGCAGTTGGTCATAGAGACTCAGGGGCCTTGCAGGCAGGAGTATGTCTCACTCTTTTGTACATCACTTCTGGCATGGACTTCATTCAGAGCTGGCGATAGCGCATTTGGACAGAGCTCTGGGGGCTGGATTTAGTGCTTTTTTCTTAGCAGCTGTGAGGGTACTCGGTTTCCCTTTCCAGACTAAGGATTTCAGAGGTCCTAAAGCCAGATTTGGAGACAGAAAGACATGAGGTTTGAATTCTGGTTCTGCTGAGATCTGGTCCAAGGTAGGTGAGGGTTCCTAACCTCACCAAATCTATGTGAGGTTTTTTGGTTTTTTTTTAACATTTATTTAACGGAGGCATGGGAGAAATTATTTGCAGTAATAAAAATACAATATATTAACAGGTTTATTAATTTATTTACTCTCTCTGGCCAAGGCAAGATCAACATTCTGGAGATAAAAATAGTGAAAGCTTTTCATGTTTTCCTTTTTCTTGATTTCACTGTAGACTGTGTGTGTGTGTGTGTGTGTGTGCGTGCCTGCATGTGTGTGTGTGTTTTCTAAATCAAACAGGTAATGGGGAGGCATTTTAAAAGGTGTATATTTTAGATAATAAAATACCTTGTTTCAGCTAAAGAGCACAAACCATGCTCATCTGATTTCAGAATTTTAGCTGGCATAATGTGGTTACTCCCAAGAGAGACAGGTGACTCTGGGCAGATTTTCTTTCTATGAGTGGGGAATGGGACAGGCTTTTCCCTACTTGAGCATGCTGTTTTTATATTTTGCTAGTTATATAAAGGGTTACATTGATGAAATTTGAGTTTTTTGGTACCTATTACTCAAGTCACATTTTACCACTAAAAAAATTGGCTTTTAACAAATTGGCCAATTGTCCTGGGGGTGGTTTGCCTCTGGCTCTGCCACTTACTGACTGCACTGTTTGGAAGAGTTATTTATTTATACTAACCTCTCTTAGCCTTGGTACCATCATCCTGAAAGGGCAGGCGGGAAGAAGGGAGGAAAAAGGGGTCACACCTCTTTTTTGCATTTAACTGATAAAGTTAAATGCAAGCCTTCTTAAAACTACTACTTCTCTGTTTTCTTCCCATTGACCAGACTGGATCACATGATCACTCTTTGCAGAAGAAGGAACTGGGGAAACAAGTATTTCACTTTTCTGTTTTTTAAGGGGCTGTTGGTGCCACCCCTTTTCTCCTCTTAAACAAAAAGGGGGTTGACTGTGGGTAGTAGGCCACAGGAACATCAAACTACTTCTAGGGATTTCTGTTTGTTAGAAGTATTGTTATATTAAGCATCTAGCTGAACCTGGTAAACAGAAAAGCTGTTTGAAAATTGTGTATTTTTTCATGTCTAATATGCTCCGGATTGCTAGATGCAATAATAGTGTTTTAGAATTTGAAAAAGAGCATACTCACACTTAATGTAGATGTTATTTTAAGCTGTATCTCATTTTCAAAGATATTAAAATGTGAAAAAGCATATATCCTGGAATTGAGGAGTTATGAAAGTAGATATGATTATGATGAACCTGAAAATTTAATTTTTTTTCCCCTAATATGTAAGACATTTTAAATAGAGAATAACATATTGCATGGTTTTAAATACTCAGAGATAAAAACAGATGTTCTTTTTAAAGGTATAACTTTGCTTTGAATATAATAAATTTGGGGAATTGCTTTAAGATTAATTTTGCAAGACTGCCAAAATATGTATTTTTATATAATAATATCAAGAATAAGATTTTCATTTATTTAAAATGACATTGAAAATCCTCTAAATAATCACTTATAGATGTGAAGGGCATTTTTGAAAACATAAAAAGAAAAGCCATGTTGGGTCAGACTCCTGATCTACCTACCCAATAAGATGTATTATAAGAGGGTACTGTAGTCAACTCCAGAGGTTAAATGCTCGCTCCTGACTCGGACTTTCCCAATCAATGTTGTTTATTTTCAATTCAGTGCAGTTTGTAAGCATGAATCAAATCAGGTGCTAGTGATCTAAGACTAATGTCAATGTATCTTTAGTACAAATCTTCTTAAGAAAATATAGGGTTCTTAACAATTTGATACAATAGCTAGTTTGTTGTCATTAACTAATTTTACCTAATTTCTCAATCTTTTTCTTTATGTGCAAGAGTTTGTATACGTCACATTTTTTTGTAGTGTTAATGTTCATGCCAACTTTGTGCTGTTTATAATTCCTAGAGAGGTATTAATACTCCTACAACAAAGAAAAATTAAAACTAAAAACCCAGGTTTGTAGAGAGGTGTATTCTGAGTTTGAGGCCTCAATGCATCAATCGCATAATGCCAAGCATCAGCAGTGGTTTTAAAATTCAATATTCACATATATTACACATGAAATACATAACATCCTTTACTTACTGTTCCACCACAGTCTAAATTTACATGAGCCTGTACACACATACACACATGTATAAATGCATATAAACATATATACACATATAAACACACATAAACACGTATCTTTCATATATATATAAACACATATCTTTTATATATATTATATACAAATAATATATATGTTTAAAAAATACATTTTAACAGATTGTGAAACATTCTTGGACAATAAAATATATAACCATAAATTAACAAAGACCCAGCTAAGCAATGCTGCTGGGGGTCATATGGATTAAAAACATAGCCATTTGTTTCTATTATCACTATGTGCTGCACAGATTTAAACTTTTTGGTTTAGTTGGCAAAAAAGTTTATTAGGTAAGAAATCAGTTCCTTAAATTACAGTCTTTGCTAAAGTATGGTGCATTTAAAGACACTTTCTCTGAGTTAGGGGGTCACCTATTGCAGTTTTCTGAAAAAGACTAATAGTGTGATAATAGTGTGAGTTAATTCTGTTTCCCTGGGTGAGGTCTCTCTAAGAGGACACAATGCACCACTTTGGCTAAGATGCTGTTTCCAATAAATATGGAAATTATGGCTTGCAGTGCTGTGGCCTGGTGTGTAATCTCATGGGAAATAACTTGAAACTATGTGATAGGTTTGAAATTAATTCCTACCCCCTTCCTGAAGTAACCAACCTATATTTACAACATGTACTATTATTTCATGGCCATCTAGAAAGATAGGACAATGTAGTCCTATTTTGTAGAATGAAATAGCAGCGATAAAAATCTCCTAGTCTATATATATCCTTGTTGCATAAAGCAGGCTCTGATTTTATGAGTTGAACACAGTGGCCTATGCTACTGTAAGTTCAAGAGTTGCTCTTTGCCCCCTTTCCCTGCTTTTTCTTTGGCTTTCTCTAATGACTCTCAGCATTGGTGTGTTTTTCTTTGCCACATGAGGATGGTTTTGTGATGATGGATTTTAAAATAAGCCTGTGTTCTCAATCTTGTGAAATCCTGGCAGGACTAAGGTGAAGTGTGCCTGCCCTTCTCAGGTTTTCTTTTTGAGCAACTGTGAGAGACTCATTACACTGTACCTGTTGAGGAGGCTGTTACGAAGAGTGGAGAGAGGCGATGAAAGAGAGTTTTGAAAATCGCTCTAGGTAAAGCAGAGACACTTAGTGAGCATTTGTTAGTGTTGTCCTTAAAGAACTTGAATTCAAATGTGGTAATTGCCTACTGAGGTCAGAAAAACCTACTATACATGCTCTGAATTTGCCTCCTGCTGTATTAGTACCTGAGAATAGGAAGGGCTTTGGGGAGGTCTGGCCTTTGACGGATGTCTGTGGGCTGGGGAGCTTCAGGGGACAAAGCCTTGTGGATATGACATTGATTTTTCCCCCCTCCTTTAAGGACAAGTAGTTCTGAGTATCCTCCTTAACTTTCTGTATCATCTATGGTAGATTCTGTTCTTTTTTATTTTATTTTTTTAATATGTCTTTATTGATTTCAGAGAGAGGAAGGGAAAAGGAGAGAGAGAAGCATCAATGATGAGAGAGTCATTGATGGGCTGCCTCTTGCACGCCCTCTACTGGGGGATCGAGCCCGCAACCCGGGCATGTGCCCTGGCTGGGAATCGAACCTCGGTCTCCTGGATCCTAGGTTGATGCTCAACCGCTGAGCCACGCTGGTCGGGCTATTTTCTTAAATCATTTAACCCTGCTTTGTTCATTTCTAAACAAGATTTAGTAGATTACTAAAAACAAATACTTGTGTGCAGTATTTTAAACTCTCGGGATGTTGATTCTGAATGAATTTAAGGCATGTGTGTTTTGCCAGGGCTGAGATTCTATGAATGATGAGGGGCTGTGAGCCGAGTCACTGGGCTTTATGCAGCGGTGCTCCCAAGCGGCACCATTAGAAAGGTTATGCTGTTCTCCATGAAATGAGACAAATACGGTGCGCGGCTGTGCTCCATTTGTCTCATAGTTTACAAAGTCCATTTATTCTTAACTGTCATCTCAACGGTCCTGACTCCTTATCTTACATATAGAAACCCAAGCCTTGAAAAGTTGTAACCTGATCAAGGTCTCAAATTGAGCTATGGCATGACTTAGGATCCAAGCCTTCTGTTCATGGTTCTGTTTTCCCCAGTGGACCATTTAGCATAGAATATCCACTTGCTTACGTGATTTATTAGCTTTGCTTGGTATATTTTATAAGCTTTAGCTTTTTCCCCAGTAATTGATTACTTCATCCTAGTATTTCTGCAGTGACTGATCTCCCGTCTTCCCTCAGCTCTGTTCCTTCCTGACTGTCTCCTTGGATCTCTGCCGCCCGAGGCTTTGGTGTGCTTATTATGTATACTTTACAAAGGACTTTGGTGAAGGAAACTGCAGTGTTCATTTTTGAGTGTGATTATCCCCTCTAGATTTATTGCGTAAGTAGCAATGTCACAATATAGGATACTTTTTACTAAGAGAATATTAGTAATAAGAGCCTCATAACAAAAATCATGGGCTTGAAGAGTTTCCAGAGGTGGCTGTAGAGTGGGTTGGGATGAGAAAACTGAGGCCCTGGAAGGTTAACTGATGATTCTCAAAGTTAAATAGCAAGTTACATTGGAGCCAGGGTAGATACTAGATGATCTGCGTACTTTCTGGGAGTCATTTTCCCATAATTCTGTGAAAGAATTATTAACTACAGACTGTAAATGCAAAATTTCACCTTTGAGAAGATTCTATCTTTTGAATTTGGGTGTGATGTTATGCTACTACTCATAGTAGGAGAGAGATCCTTTTATAGTGTTTGCTGTGTGCCATTATTGCTTGCATGACTCTGGGCACAGTACCCAGTGCTCATGACCCATTGTCAGTGTTGCCCACTTGACATTAGCCTTCCTGATGTCTCTTAGCAACAGTGAAACTTCTGTGCCTGGCTTCCCAAATCTTAAGCAGCTTGAAGGTGGTTCATGTCAGAACTCTTTTCTTATTCAATTATTTGGTCTCCATTCTAGGAATGAGGCCCTACCTAATTCCACTGGCTGAACTTGCTGCTGTACCTGGACTGTTACCCCAGATGTCCAGCCCAATGATAGAGCCCTGCTGCTTCCACAATGAGAGATAAATGCCTACTGACCATTGCAGGAGAGCTTCCAAGGATCACAGGCCCAATTCCTGCATATTGTCCTGGGTCCTGGAACTCTTTAGGTTTCTTTTACCCTGAAATGAGGTCAGTGTGAGCATTATGCTTTGCCCAGCGCACGCGCGCGCGCGCACACACACACTCGCTCCAACTGCAAGTCTGGAAGTCTGGTGCAATTTCTGACCTCTCCTTTGTTGTCTTACCTTGCTATGAGTAGCTGACAAGAGCCAACAATATCCTGATATATGTCATGTTTTATCGATACTGGGTAATTTTAAGTACTGTTTCTCACTTCTCACATGTGGAAATTACAGGAAGTGTATGAACTGAACATGTATTTCTACATTTAAAGTAAAGAGTGGAAGATATCCTTCTAGCACATTTATCTCTGACAAAAGGCCAAAAAACTCACATATTCATTCTTTTCATGTTATGTTTTTTCCTAAGTTTCTTTACAGGGAACATCACTAGAAGCCAAGCTGTTAATTCAGTTGTGACTTTTTAAAAATAATAGTCATTTGTTCAAACAAGGAAATGCTTATCAGTGGAAATGATAACTGTGATAAATTGCCTCAGCTTCCACGCTTACCTACTATTTTCTGGTGGCACTAAATCCAAGTTTTAAGTCCAAAAGAAATTAAACTGACTGTCTTTTCTGTTTCTCACCGATAATTGGAGTTTTTCTCTTGCACCTTCCTGGATTCTGTCCTTTCTTCATGTCACAGGTATTAGTCCCCTACTCGCCCCCCCTCTGTCTGCCTTTATTCCCACTCACATGTCAGCCTCTTGATGCCCTTAATGCTTTTCTTCATTCCTTTCTCTCCCTTTGCTCCTGCCACAGAAACATTTTCCTGTTCTCTGCACACACAGACAGTAAATGGTTATTTGGGCTTTGGGAGAACTCCCACCCTGGAGAGCCACTGTGCTTGATTAAGTGCAGACATACCCACCATGGTGCTGAAAAGTGTTCTAAGGGTTGTCTTTACCCACATACACCTTTTCTGTTCATGGTCTCTTTGGTCCATTAATGTTGTTCTATTATGTGCTGGACTTTATTTGTATTTGCAAATGAGTATGTTTATAGTGCCATGTGGCTGATAGGCCCTGGTGCAGCCTCTCCCATGAACATACCAGTGGTGACCCAGGAAAAGACAAACAAATATAACACTGGTGGGAAATAAGACTGATGATAGCCTTTTGCAGGAGTCCTGCAGGAATTTCTACCGATTACAAGGTTGACAGAGCTGAATTGAGAATAAAAATCATTGACTAACATTGGATTTATGTACCAGTGAGAAGGCCTGAGCAGCAATCTCCTGTGGGCCATGTGCTTTTTGATATATTGAGAATCCTTTAGCCAGTATTCTCTTCTATACCAACTTTTTATACATATTCATAGACTACAACTCCCAGAAATTTACTCTCCTTATATAGTGGGTGGCAATGGAGGTGAAGAGTACAATCCAGCCCTGGTGGTAAGCTCTCCCTCCACCCCCCACAATGGAAACACACCATCAGACTATGTGAGTAGAGGCAGGAAGAGCTTGTCTAGCTGGCGCTGAGTGCATGGATTATGGCTTTTCTTGTACTCCTTGTTTGATGGGGTTTTGGGGCTGAGAAATATGCAATGATAGGGGGAAAAGAATCTTACCCAGTCACTTAAGGTAGTCCAGGATGCGTGCTAACTAAACACCAGAAGTGTCCAGACCAACTTGGACCACAGACTTAGAATTGAGAAGCAGATTCAGAAACTATCACCCATGGAGCATTGCCAGCCAGTAGTCACAGATATTGTCTATTGGCCAATTCCTAGTATGGTAAGTTACCCCCAGTTCTAGAGCCAATAAACAAAAAGATCCCCAAAGTGGCAGTCCAGGAAAAAATAACGTTAATAGTGAGTAGTTGTTTTAAAATTTTTTTACTTAAAACATACAAGTTGTACACGAACACAAACTTGTAATGAATAAGTAAAATAATATAAAAATACTTAAATTAAAAATTATAATCTTTCTTTATACTCTCTAATCGCACTTACCTCCCCAGAAGTAAATACAATTACCCTTTTAGTATTTGTCTTTCTAAATAATTTTTATACATATACACACTACCTACCTACCTACCTACCTACCTACCTACACACACACAAACACACACAGAGGCAGATAGATATTTTAAAACATATTGCATTATGTTGGTTATATTGTTCTGAAACTTGACTTTTTATTTAATAATATATCTTAGAGATTTTGTTTCATAGTTACATATATATTTATTCTTTTTAATAGCTGTGTAATATCCCATTATATGGGATATTTTCCATCCATAGTTTACTTTATTCCTCTACAGGTGGAGTTATGTGGATTGCAATACGGGATTATTATAAACAATGTTACAATGAACTTGCCTTGTTTATGTGCACATGTGTAGACTGTCTATGGGACAGATTCCTAGAAGGGGAATTGTTGGGTCAAATGGTACACACATTTAGCATTTTGATAGATACAAACAAATTCCCTCTAAAATAAGTACCAATTTCTTTTCTCATCAATGGGCTATGAAAATGCCCATAACCCCCATATTTAGACCACCAGTGGAGATTATCAAACTTCAAAATTTTTATTTACTTGTCAGATGACAGATAACTGCAATGCTGTGAATAGTAGTGAAACTGAATGCCTTTTTATGTGTTTTACTGTTGTAAACATCTTCAGTAACCATAAAATTTAAATCTTATTTTTAAAATCCAAGATGAATTTTATTTTGGGACAAATTACTGATTCAAAAATTTATTAAGAAGAATAAACGAGTGAGATACTGACAGTTTTGAAGAAAAGAACAAGTAAGTGGTAGTGAAAGACATAATACTTGTCTTATGAGATATTAAATATCTGATACAACCCCAGTAAGCAATCTCTGAATCAACAGACAACACAATGCTACAAAGGCAGGGCTCTAAAAGACCCAGTGCATGACATTGTCTAGAATATGATACGATGACATCAAAATCGGTGAAGAATCTGGCCCTGGCCACGTGGCTCCGTTAGTTGGAGATTGTCCCATACACCAGAAATGTTGTGGGTTTCATTCCTAATCAGGGCACATACCTAGGCTGAGATTCGATACCCAGTCGGGGAGTGTGTGGAAAGCACAGATAGATGTTTCTCTCTCATATCGATGTCTCTCTCGCTCTCCCTCCCTCACTCTCTAAAATCAATAGAAACATATCTTTGTATGAGGAAAAAGTCAATGAAGACTCAAATAATTTCTCAAAAGTCATATATTATTGTTGAAAATCATAAAACTAAGTTGAAATAATAATGAAATAGCAAAATTATAATAGAACTAGAAGAAAGTATAGCTATATGTATATATAAGCTATACTTTCTTCAAGTTTTATTTATATATAGAATATAATATAATTTATTATATATATGGTTCTGGACTTGGGAAGGCATACTAAAACAAATGCTAAAGCAAATACATATTTTGATGTACTAATTTAAACATTTTTTATTGAATTTATTGGGGTGACACTGGTTAATAAAATTATCCAGGTTTCAGGCATATAATTCTATAACACATCATCCGTGTATTATATTGTGTGTTCACCACCCGAGTCAGGTCTCCGCCCATCACCATTTAACCCCCTTCCCTTCCTCTGCCTGCCCTGGACCCCTCCCCTGGCAGTCACCATACTTTTGTCCGTGTCCATGAGCCTTCCTTTTTTCTCTCCTTAATCCTTTCACTCTTCTCACCCAGCCCCCATCCCCCTCCTCTCTGACAGCTGTCAACCTGTTGTCTGTATCCATGACATACATCCTCACCTGAGGATATATTTTTTGTGCCTCCACTATGTTTGTTAGTTTATTTTGTTCATTAGATTCCATATATAAGTGAAATCATATGGTTCTTGTCTTTCTCTGTCTGGCTTATTTCACTTAGTATAATACTCTCCAGTATTTTGCTGTTGCAAAAGGCAAGATTTTCTTCCCTTTTTATGGCTGAGCAGTATTCCATTGTGTGAATGTACCACAGCTTTTTAGCCACTCATCTACTGATGGACATTTGGGCTTTTTCCAAATCTTGGCTGTTATAAAATGACACTGCAGTGAATATAGGGGCGCATGTATTCTTTCAAATTAGTGTTTGAGTTTCTTTGACTATATTCCCAGAACTGGAGTTGCTGGGTCAGAAGGCAGTTCTATTTTTAATTTTTTGAGGAAACTCCATACTGTTTTCCACAGTGGCTGCACCAATCTGCCCTCTCACCAATGTTGCACGAGGGTTCTCTTTTTTCCACATTTTGGCAACACTTGTTTGTTGACTTGTTGATGGCCATTCTGACGGGTGGGAGGTGCTATCTCATCGTGGTTTTAATTTGCGTCTCTCTGATGATTAGTGACATTGAGCATCCTTTCATATGTCTATTGTCCAACTGTTTGTCCTCTTTGGAGGAGTGTTTATTCAAGTCCTTTGCCCATTTCTTAATTGGATTGTTTGTTATTTTTGGTCTTTTTTTTCTTAATCCTCACCTGAGGATATATTTTTTCATTGCTTTTCAGAGGAGAGTGGAAGGGACAGAGAGAGAAACACCGATGTGAGAGAGACACGTCTGTTGGTTGCCTCCTTTGCGCACCCTGACCGGGGCTGGGGATCAAGCCTGCCGGCAGCCGAGGCACAGGCGCTCGGCCAGAATGGATCCCGGGACCCTTCAGTTCGAAGGCTGATGCTCTAACCACTGAGCAGACAGGCTATGGTATATTTTTGGTCGTTACTTCAAGTAATACTTGACAAACGAGGCAAAAACTTACAATGAGGTAAAGATAGTCTACTCAATAGATGGTGTTGGGAAAATTGGACAGATATGTGCAAAAAAACCAAAGAAACTAGACCACCACCTTACACCATACACAAGAATAAACTAAAAATAGATTAAAGACTTAAATGTTATACTCAAAAGCATTAAAATTCTAGAAGAAAACATAGGCTATAAAATCTTGGACCTTTCTGATAGCAATATTTTTTCTGATATATCGCCTCAAATGAGAAATAAAATTTTTTAAAAAAGGGGACTACATAAAACTAAAAAGATTTTGCACAGCAAAGGAAAACATCAACAAATTTTAAAAAAACACAACACTAAATGGGAGAACATATCATACCTCCAATATATCTTATAAAGGCTTAATATCCAAAATTTATAAGGAACTTATAAAACTCAACAGCAAAAATAAACATTTCTTAATGATAAAAAGGAAATGCACTATATAAAAATCAAATGGCACTGAAAACTGGGAAACCTATTTGACACAAATATGGCAGACATGGGGGTTAAGTTCATCGATACTTAAAAGAATTTCTCAAATCCATAAGAAAAAAAAACTAACACCTCAATAGAAAAAATGAACAAAGAGCATGAATAAATAAAATGTAAATCCTTTCCTGCTAAGACTGCTCCAAGAAGAGCGAACAGGTAGGTCATGGAAATTGGGTATTTCAAAGTGAGTTGACAGATGAGTACTTCTTTAGTGTAAAAATTACTGTTGTTTGTCTTGACAGTAATGGAAAACATTCTTGTTTTAAAGAATATAATGTTGAAAGGTAGTATATAACAGGCCACATTTTAAAAATTAAGTAACTTACAAGATCTATTAAGAAAAAGAAAGCAGATTCAAAAGTGCCTTATGGACAGGGAAGTATGGTCAGAGGTACAGCACTGCAATCACAGTGTGATGGAACCATGTAGCTTCTAAGTTTTAGCCAAATAAAAAAGACAATGAAAGTTTTCTTACATATAGATATTGTACCCTTAGTTTTGTTTTAAAGATACTATTTCCTTATAGCATGGAAACTTTTTTGTTTGTCCTGAAATATATTAGTAAGTAGGGCTTCCTGCAAAAAATGTTTCACACTGTCCTGCTGACTCACACTCCCATCCTGGTCCTAATACTCCCGGGGTGAAAAGAGGCAGAGAGCAAACCAGAGGAAACACACACATGACTCAGTTTCCCTGATTCCCAGCAGCTCTTCTAAGGAGAAAAGGAGACAAATATGTCTGTGCAAGCTGGAGGAGCCTCAGGTTGGCTTGGCCACACTAAGGCCCAGGAAGTAAGTACTCTGAAGAGACCCCTAACAGTGTGTTGTCGGAAGGATGCAGAATTTGCAATCTCTTTTCAGTGCTGTGGCCAAGAATGAACTTGGGTCTGACCCACAGCAGTACTTCCTGCTCTAGGAGGAGCCTTGTGCTGTCAGTAGCTGCAGTTCATTAATTCAAACTCTAACAGTACACCCTAAAGAAAATAAACAAAAGATTTATGTACAAAGATACAACCACAGCATTATTAAAATGACAAAAATGTAGAAACTTATCTTCAATTAAAATAACGTTTAAATAAATTAAGGCACCTTCATAAGGAAGAATATTATTATAGCCATTTAAGACCAGCATTATAAAGACCATTTAACCAAATAGGAAAACATTATTATGTTAAGTGAATAAAGCAGGGTTCAACGTGGCATTTATAGTATGAGCCCATTTTAGATAAAGAAAAAAAAAGTGCATAGAAATATACTAGAGTGGACTATTTCAAAGAAAATCTAACAGTAGTTTCTAGCTAGATGGTATTATATAAGAAGTGTGTATATATACACACACATCCTCACATACTACATTGAGGTCCACAAGAAGTTAATTCTTTTATTTCATGTAATTCTTTGTAGAGAAAAGCAAGAGCTTCAATTAATAAAAACAAGCAAAACCCGTTATGGTGACTATGTATTAGTGGCAATAAGCTTACCTGAGGGAGGCTGTTTTAATCGTATTCCTGTTTTAAATGATAGGGCTCCACATTTTATTGTCTTGTTCTTGGAATATTCTATTTCGTACTAATGTTCAGAGTAGCATTTAAGGTCAAGGAGGCAGAAGTGTCTGGGAGGTAAACACAAGGTGTTATCAAGCGTGAGGCTAAGTGAGTGTGGATCCTCATCTGACAAAATTGCTGTTGCTCATTCTTAATTTTCTCACATATGTTGTGAAGGTAGTTTCTGAAGAGAAACTAATGAAAGGTGTCCACTTGAGACTTCTCTGAAAGGTGAGAGTTCACATATTATACACTCTCCAAAATGTTGACTCAGACAGTGAGAAGCGTGCAAGGTAGGAGGGATGGTGAGACTGGAGGATACTACCAGTGTCAGTAAAGCTTTGTCAAATATAGTCTAATTTAAAAATAATTAAAAGGGGACACCAAGAATCGGAATAAAATTTTCCTTCTCAGGTTCCTGTGTAGTGTTTATTTCTGTAAGTGGAAGAGATTTAGCAAAGCCCTGGTAATAGCATTCAGGTTAGATAAGCAGGGACTGGGTGGAAGGCAGGCAAATGAAAGGAGAGCACCTATTGAAGAAAACTTACTTCTAAATGGCAGTCATTAGTTCTTTTCTACCCGATAAGAAAGAATTTCCTATAAGAAACTTTTAGTTGACTAAAATGGCAGGCATGGGAATATTAGATGTGAGGGCAAAAATTGATGTCAGTTTCTGTAATAAAAAGCAATAGCATAAAGCAAGGTCAACTCCTTGGAAGTGTAAATTGGTTACAACACCTGTGGAAGGCCATTAAGTAATAGCTAATAATAAACTAAATTAAAAATGCAGACTTTTACTTCTGGGTAATTAGAGTAGATAATTTTTTCCTATTCCTTTCACTAAGTACAAATAAAAGCCCTGGACATTATATATAAAACAAA
This sequence comes from Miniopterus natalensis, assembly GCF_054644295.1. Lineage (NCBI taxonomy): Eukaryota > Metazoa > Chordata > Mammalia > Chiroptera > Miniopteridae > Miniopterus > Miniopterus natalensis. The sequence continues at coordinate 72,516,822 of NC_142082.1, read as the reverse complement.
TACAAGATTCTGCAAGGTGAAGAAGAGAAGAAGGCAGACAGGTTAAGGGACATCAAGACCAATAGGATGACCAGGGGTGTGTTCTCTATTTTTCCTTTTTGCCTCATATATCCAAAACTTGATGCTGAAGAAGCCAGCAACCTCGCAATTCCAGTGGCTACAGACAAAAAACTGCAACAAAGTCTACTCTCTTCATCCAGAAAAGTAAGAGATAGCATAGCAAGATAGAACAATTTTAGAGAATAACCTCTCCACTCCACCAAACACCAGGAAAAAACTGGCCTCCTCCCACTCATGCCTGGAAAAGCTGAGTGAAGAGTCTAGACTTACCCTCCAGAGTCTGTATCAATATTCCTGCTGAAGTGGTGTCAGAGACAAAGTAGGGAGCCAGGACTTTCATCCCCACTGGCCAGTAGTGAATTTATCCTCTCCTCTTTCTTGCTATAGTATCAATGGAGACCACTTAGGCATCTTGACTTCCACCTCAATCTGGTAAATAGTAGGTACCCATCCCTCTTCCTGCTGAGACTGTGACAGAAGAGACATTGTGGAGACTCAGGACTTTCACTGTTGTCCAGTGGTAATGAAGCCACTTTCAGCTCAGTGTCTTTGGAGACCACATGGGGAGCCACAATCCCTAACCCACCCAGCAGTAATGAGAAACTCCCACCTGGGTGTCAATGGAGGCCAAGTGAGGAACCTGGACTTCTATGTTCACTTGGCAATAATGTCAGATTGGTGTCAAGGAAAGCCAGTTAAAACAGAAAATTTAAAGAAGATCCAGAGCCTCAGAACATAATATAAAAATGTTCAGGTTTTGATTGAAAACCAGTCTCCATGCCAAGAGCCAGAAAGACCTTTAATTGTATGAGAAAAATGTATTCAGTAGATGCTAACATTGAAATGACAGTCAGAATTATCCTAAGGATTTTAAAGCAGCCATGATAAAAATGCTTCACCAAGCAACTACGAACACTCTTGAAATAAATGAAAATATAGAAAGCCCCAGCAAAAAAATGTAAAATCTCATCAAGGAAACATAAATTATAAAGAAGATCTATATAGAAATACTAGAACTAAAAATATAAAAACTGCAAAGCTCAATATTAGAATGTAGGGGAGAGGAAAGAATCAGTGAACTTGAAGACAGAATGATAGAAATTTATCCACTCGGAAAAGCAGAGAGAAAGTAGAATAAAAAACAAAACATAAACAATGATGAGAGCCTCAGGGACTTGTGGGTTTATAGCAGAAGTCCTAATACACGTGGCATTGAAGTACCAAAAGGAAAGGAGAAAGAAGGAAGTGCTGAAAAAGTACTTGAAATTATAATAGAAAATATATACATATAAATATAGAGATACAAATACAAATACATATATATGGCTGAAAACTTCCTATATTTAGCAAGAGACATAAACTTACAGAATCAAAAATCCTAGTAAATCCTAAATAGAATAAACACAATGAAATTCACACCAATTAAACTTCTGGAAACTATTTTCAAGGAAATTTCTTGAAAGCAATAAGAGAAAACAAAACCTTACTTACAGGAGAAAAACAATTAGAAGGACAGCAAATTTCTCATCAAAAACAATGAAAGTGAGAAGAAAATGACACAGTATTTTTCAAGCACAGAAAGAAAAGAACCGTCAACTCATAATCCTAAAGATAGTGAAAATATCCTTCAGGAATGCAGGGGAAGTCTAGGTAAGGAAAAACTAAGAGAATTAGGCACTAAGCAGCTCTGCCATACAAAAGTGATTTGAGGAAAGTATCTGAACAGAAAGGAAACAACTTAAAAAGCATCTCTTGGAAAGCAGGAACAAGGAATGAACAAAGTAAACAAAAATATGGGTAAATACATTAGGCTTTCTTTATCTTGAGTTTTCTAAATTATATTTGATGGTTAAAGTGTAGATTACAACACTATCTGAGATTGCTAATAAATGTAGAGGAAATATTTTAGTACAGTTATATTTTAAATAGGGATGGAAAAGTATAAAAACGTCGGTGAGTTTTCTATACTTCACTTTAACTGGTAAAATGATACCACTGATGGACTGTGATATATTATTTATATATGTGATACCTAGAGCAGCCACTAAAAAATTATACAGTGATACAAAGCAGACATTGCAAAGAATGGGATAACACAAGTGTATTGATTTATATGAAAATGCAAACTCTAGAATTGATTTACAGTATGTTACTTTAAAGGCATATCAATATACGTAAGTGTGTATATGTACATTTTTATGTGCACGGTATTTGGGGGATGGCAGACAAGTGATTTGAAACTGGTTGAATCTGAGGAGAGGAGTTGCGTGTCTCGTGGGCAGGTGTGGGAGAAGCCGTATTCACTATTTATACAATCTGTTGTTCCTCTTGAATTTTGTATTTTGTGTTTGTATTACCAATTGAAGGGTTTATTTGCATGTTTTGAAAAATAAGAGAACGTCCATAAATAGACTCCAGTATATATATGGGAATTTAGCAGATGATAAAGGAAGCATTTTAAGACAGTAGGAGAAAAAGATGGGTTATTTCATAAAAGATCTTGGAAAAACTGCCTAACCATTGAAGGAAGGTGAACACAGGCATACAACTATTTAACTCTTATATCCCAGTAAATTTTAAATGAAGATATAAATTGAAAAATTGAAAAATTAAAAACAGAAGAAAATATATGTAAACATTTTATTATCTTGGGCTAGGGAAAGTCTTTGAAAGCATAGCTAGCACTAATAATACAATCATAAAGGGAAAAAAATAATGGGTTTTAATCATATAAAAGTTTACCCTTTTGTATGACCAAAACAGCAGTACCAAATATATAAACTGTATGAAGTGATAAAATACCTGTGAACAGAGAGTGGCAAAATAAATTGCAGGATAGTCATATAATCGATTACTACAGAGCAACAAAAATAACTAAACCACCAATACAAGGAGCAGCACTGATAAATCTCATGGGTATAATGTTGAGCCAGAGAAGCTATTTACAAAACCAGCCTGTGGTGTTAAGTGTCAGTATAGCGACTGGTTTTGAAGAGAGGATGGAGTGATGACTGGCAGGGACATCAGGGGCTTTCCGTGCTGCTGCTGATGTTCTGAATCTCGGGCGACAGCACAAGCGGTGCAGGTGCGCGCCTGCTTTGTGACAGTGCGTAAAGCTGTACACCACTCTGTATGCATGTTTTACTGTAATGAAGCGGTTTTAAAAACAAACATACAAACAAGAATTTTTTGACTGTCATATTGGCAAAGACCTTTTTAAAACTGAAATTTTATTTTGGTCATACTACATACGATAAAAGTTTTTAAAAGGCAGCCTGTTAATTGTGGTGCTATTTAGTCAACGATTTCCATTAAAGGAATTTATCCTAAGAACAGAATGAGAAAAGTATATGAGGGTTCATCTATACATAGTAGCTTTATTTGTAAAAATGAAAAATGAGATACATACTAAATGCCCAACGTTGGGAGTTGGTTAACTAATAATGGCACATATGGAATATATTGCAGCCAGATATACTGAGGCAGAGTTACTTTTATTTGTATAGAAAGTTATATGAGTAGTTTGGTGACAAAAAATAACAATTTCCAGATCTGTCTCTTTCATACTAACTCACATACACTCACACATACACACTCAAAACCAAACCACATTTTTAAAAACATCTATATCTGAATAGTTTGAAACGCTAGTCACTAAAATGTCAGTAGAATTTATCTAGGTTTTTTGTGTGATTTTTTTTTTTACTTTCTTCTGTTTTCCCTTTATATATCTAAAAAAATACAGGTAAGTATATCACTTTTGAACACTTGGAGAAAATAATAAAACAAAAGTAAACAAAAACACCTAAAAAGTATTTTTGTATATTTCTTCCAGTTAATTTCCCTCTCCCTTGGCATTAATTAGGTTTTTAAGTTAAAATGGGAGGAAAACAGAAAGGGAAGAGAGAGAAATGTAAATAAACCATGTATTTGTTAAATTTTTTACAGTGTTTAATAATATTGAAAAATATGAATCTTATTGCAAAGAGTTTTTATTTCTTACAAATGAGAATTATTTTTAGGTCACTTTTCATTTAAGTTATATTTATAGATTAAATGGTAGTGAAGTGTTTCCTAGTGTATTGAAAGAAACGAAAAAGTCTGTGTACTCCAAACTTAAAAATAGTTTTCAAAAGTTACTAGATCAAGTGTGGTCCCCGGTTTTTGAAGTTTTAAATTTATATAATTTTTGAGGTAGTTTTTTAAGAAAAAAGAACACAATTTTGAATATAATGTTAGTTAGGTGCTTGGTAGGGGCTTGTGACAATGAGGGACCCTGGCACTTAAGTCTCCTTTAATTCATGCAAAATTCATCTATTAAGACATAAGCTTCGTTTACTGATCCCCTATTCTCTCTTCTTTGGAGAGGAGTTATTGCTTAATATTACTAAGTTATAGTAACACACCTACTTGTTACTAATACAATTTAAAGATATCTTATGGAAACAGAGTCATTAAAATGCAAAGAAAGAAGATGTATTTGAGCCTTACTGTGGAAGATTGTTGAGCTTACTGATGTTTGAAGGCTCTCTGCACATACTAATTGGATTTATTTATTTCTCTTATTTTATTTTATTTTTATTTATTTTTTTAAATATATCTTTACTGATTTCAGAGAGAGGAAAGGAGAGGGAGAGAGAGAGAGATAGAAACATCAACGATGAGTCATTGATCAAGCCCACAACCCGGGCATGTGCCCTGACCGGGAATCGAACCCCGATCGCCTGGATCCCAGGTCTCTGCTAAACTGCTGAGCCACGCCCAGCTGGGCTCTCTCTTATTTTAAAGAAAGTTAATCATTCATTCAACAAATATGTATTTGATTGTTTATTTACTCCTCTAAATAGCCTTATATTCAGGAACCTACCCCTTTCCCTACCCCCTTTCCAATTCTACAACCCAGCTTTAAAATATATTTAGATTTCATACCAGTACTTCTCAAACTTCAATGTGCATCCACATCATCTAGGAATCTTGTTAAAATGCAGGTGCTCATTCGTTCGTTCTGGAGTGGGGTGTAGGATTTTGCACGTTTAGCAAGCTCCCATGAGATTCCTCTGTAGCTGGTCTGCAGACCACACTTTGTGCATAGCAAGACCGCACAGCATTCTGACCTGTCCCCAGCATCCCCCCATCAGAAGTGGAGAGGTGCCTCCATGCCCTCCACACGTAGGGGACTGTTTGTTTCAGCCTAGTGGCCCTCAGGCACAGCTGGTGGTTATGCAACCGGGAATGTAAGTGTAGGATCTAGATTACATGAAACAAGTAACACAGCCAAGGACAGCAGATGAGCGTTAGCTGGTGAGTAAGGGCGAGAGAGCGAGCTCAAGAGAGCCAGTGCTGAGAAAGCACCACTTCTTCCCCCACTGCTTCGGGGAAAGGCTTGAGCACACTGGCAGGCAGACCGCTGGTGTACTTGGCCTGTCATCAGAAGCACAGGTGAGGCAGAAAGTGGGAAGTTCTTTGGGAATTTAGAAGTTTAGAAAAAGAAACTCTGAATTGTTAAACTCTGATCACAGGTGTGGGTGCTTCTGTTTCAGGGTTTAGGCCATGCTGTGTGCGGTGACAACCCTTCCAGCAGGCAGCCTGTCCCACCTGTGACCTCTTCGGGGATTATCGTCCGGAGCGGCCAGTGTTTCTCAGGGTCTTAGTGCCAAGGTAAGGAGCCTCTGACATTGCAGTCGTGCTGTGAAGCTAACTGCAGATTCCTGGTGGAGCAGCGCAGGATGGAAGGCTCTGAAGAGGCTCTGCTTTTGCAATAAACACTATTTTGCAATAAAAACTATTCCACCGATAACAGAGATAGGATTTTCTGTTATCAGGGTAAACTAAGAAAAGCACTAGATGACCTATTGCTCCTACTTTGATATTCTTCATCCCTAGCAGAGCTGGACCATGTTTTTTAAATTATGGTAAAAAAACGCACACCACATAATGTAATATTTACCTTCTTAACAAACATTTAAGTATTCAGGACAGTATTGTTAACTATAAGCACGTGTTGTACAGCAGATCTTACAAAACTGAAACTAAATCCAATGAAACTCATTTCCCCTTTCCTCCAGTCCCTGAAAACCACCATCCTTCTTGCTGTTTCTTGGGTTTGACTACTTTGGATGCCTCATCTAAGCGGAATCATGCGATATTTGTCCTATGACTGGCTTATTTCACTTAGCTTTATGTCCTCAAGTTTCATCTATGCTGTAGCAAATGACAGGATTTCCAATTTTATAGCTAAATAGTATTCTGGGATGTGTGTGTGTGTTTGCTACATTTTTTCCCCGTCTACTGATGAAGTTTTAGATTGCTTCTGCATTTTGACTTTTGTGAATAATGTTACAGTGAACATGAGAGTGCAGATATCCCTTCGAGATCCTAATTTTAATTCCTTTGGATATATCTCTAGAAGTAGACTTGCTTGACCATATGGTAGTTCTCTTTGTGAGGAGCATCCTTGCTGTTTTCCTCAGCAACTGTACAGTTTTACATTCCCACCAACAGTGCACAAGGGTTCTGATTTCTCCACCCCTTCACCAGCACTTGTTATTTCTTTTCCTTTTTAAATAATGGCCATCCTAACATGAGGTTATATACTTCATTGTGGTTTTGATTTACATTTTCTGATGATTAGTGATTTTGAGTATCTTTTCTGTTGGCCATTTGTATGTCTTCTTTTGGAGAAATGTCTATTTAAGTCCTTTGCCTATTTCTTAATCAAGTTATTTGTTGTATTTTCTGTGTTGTTTGTGTTTTCGTTTTTTTTGTCTGTTTTAGTTTGTTTATTTGTTTTACCATTGAGTTGTAGAAATTTTTTATAGATTTTGGATATTAACTGCTCCTTAGGCGTGGTTTGCAGACATTTTGTCGCATTCTGTAGGTTGCCGGGTCACTCTGCTGACTGTGCCCTTTGCTGTGCAGAAGCCTTTTACTTTCGTGTAGTTCTGCTGGTCTGTTTTTGCTTTGGTTGCCTATGCTTTTTTATATCCAAAAAAAAAAAAATCATTGTCCAGAGAAATGTTATGAAGTTTTTCCCTATGTTTTCTTTGATGAGTTTTATAGTTTTAGGTTTTATGGTTAAGTCTGTAATCCATTTTGAGTTTTTTTGTAAATGGCATAAGATAGGTGTCCAGTTTCATTCTTTTGCATGTGGGCCTCCAGTTTTCCCAGCACCATTTGTTGAAGAGAAAGAATAATCTTTCCCCATTACATAGGCTTGGCATCCTAGTCAGACATCATTTCACTGTGTACCTGGGTTTATTTCTAGGCTCTCTATTCTGTGCATTGGTCTGTCTATATGTCTGTCTTTATGCCAGTATCATACTATTATGATTACTGTAGTTTTGTAATAGGTTTTGGAGTCAGGAACTATGACTTTGAACTATGAGGACTTCAACTTTGTTTTTTGTTATTTTCTCAAGATTTTTTGAGTCATTTGTGGTTACATATAAATTTTAGAGTTTTTCTCTATTTCTGTAAAAATATCATTGGGATTTTGATAGGGATTGCATTGAATCTGTAAATGGCTTTGCACATATGGACTTTTTAACAATGCTAAGTCTTTCTGTCCATGATGTCTTTCGTTTTATTTGTGTCTTCTTTAATTTCTTTCATCAGTGTTTTGTACTTTTCAACGTATATCTTTCACTTCTTCGGTTAAGTTTATTTCTAAGTATTTTATTCTTTTTCATACTGTTGTAATTGGGTTGTTTTCTTAATTTCTTTTTAGGGTTGTGTGTTGTTAGTATATAGAAATATAACTGATTTTTGTATGTTGATTTGGTATCTCAGAACTTTGCTGAATTCATTTGTAAGTTCTAATAGTTTTTTTTAAATATGTAGAATCTTTAGAGTTTTCTACATATAAGACCATACCATATGTAAACAGAGGCACTTTATTTCTTCTTTTCTGCTTTAGATGCGTTTTATTTCTTCCCAACTGCTCTGGCTAGTACTTTTAGTACTCTGTTGAATAGAAGTGGTGTCCTAATCTTGTTTCTGATCTTAGAGGTAAAGTTTTCAGCTTTTCACAATTGCATATGATCTTATCTGTGGGCTTTTTATATATGGCCTTTATCATGTTGTTATTTTCTTGTGCTTCTAGCTTGTTGAGCGATTTGTCTGTTTTTTATCATGAAAGGGTGTTAATTTTTGTAAATTCCTTTTTGGTATCTATTAAGATTTTCAAATGATTTTTATTCCTCATTTTATTAATGTGTGTATCACATTGATGAATTCTCATACATTGAATTATTCTTGCATCCCAGGGATAAGTCCCACTTGGTCATGGGGCATGACCCTCTTAATATGCTGTTGAATTCAATTTTTTAGTATTTTGTTGAGGATTTTTACATCTTTTATTTATCAGAGATACTGGCCGATAGTTTTCTTATAGTATTTTTGCCTGGCTTTGTTATCTGGGTAATACTGGCCTCATCAAATGAGTTTGGAAATGTTCCCTCCTCATCAATTTTCTGGAAGATTTTAAGAAGGTTGGCATAATTCTTATTTAAATGGTGGATAGAATATGCCATTGAAGCCATCTGATGCTGGGCTTTTCTTTGTTGGGATTTTTTTGGTTACTGATTCAATCTCCTTATTCATTATAGGTCTGTTCAGACTTACGATTTCTTCATGAATCAACCTTGTTGGTTGTATGTTTCTAGGAATTTATTTATTCTAGGTTATCCAAATTGTTGGCATATGATTATTCATAGAAATCTCTTATCATCCTTATTATTTCTGTGGCATCAGTTGTAATATCTTCACTTCCATTTTAACATTGTTTGCTTGACTCTCCTCCTTTTTATCTTAGTCTGTGCAAAGGTTTGTCAGTTTTATTTTTTCAAAAAACCAACTCTTAGTTTCATTTACCCATTTTAAAAATAGCTTCAATGAAGCATAATTTGCATACCATAAAGTTCACCCATGTAGAGTATATAATTCAGTGGTTTTTTACCATATGTACAGAGTTGTGTAACCATTATCACAGTCTAATTTTAGAACATTTTCATCATCCCAAAAAGAAACTGTGCACCCCCTAGCAGGCGGAGCCATATTTAACTATATGAGCATTATGGACTTCCGAGAACCTATTTGTGACTGGAAGGGATATGATGAACTTTGAGAACCAGTTTTTGACCGTAGTTAATATGGTGAATTTTTGTATATGGGTTAGCCCGCAATAAAATTCATTAAGAAAAATATTTCATTGTTATCAACTATTTACCAACACTAGTTAATAATAAAATGCATTAAGATAGTATTTTATTGTTATTAACTAGTGTAAATTTTTATCACATAGAAATATTTTTTAAGAATAGTTTTATTACTCTAAATACTTCTTACAAGATGTAAGGCTTAATTTGAGTAACCATTGTTGAGGATATTGATGAGGTGAGTAAAAGAGTGATAGATGCTGGGAAATGAAATTTATTGTAATATCTTTTGAGACAAAATACTGGGCTACAGTGGAAGGTGCAGATCAAAATGCTGCTGATTTATTTGGGGAAATATGTCATGAAAGTCTTGAAGAGAAAAATGCTGAGGACAGTTTATGATAATTAATTGGCCAGATTATTTTTTTATAATAAGCTCCTCTAAAAGCATTTATTTTTAAATCTACTTTACTGGGAATTCTGGGGTAAAAACTTCTCAGAAGTCACAAAGTCTGCTTTCTATTTATTCTTTTTGGAAAGTACCCATAATTCTATTTCTAAGCCTTTAGGGGGAAAAAAACAAAACACTGTCTTTTATAGCTGATGATGAGTGGGGCGCCTACAAATATGTTATTTCTTTTTTATTTTATTTTATTTTTTAAAATATATCTTTATTGATTTCAGAGAGAGGAAGAGAGAGGGAAAGAGAAAGATAGAAACACCAATGATGAGAGAGCCACTGATCGGCTACCTCCTGCACGTCCCCTACTGGGGACTGAGCTTGCAACCTGGGCATGTGTCCTGACTAGGAATTGAACCAAGATCTTCTGGATATAGGTCGATGCTCAACCTCTGAACCACGCCACCTGGATAAAGATGTTATTTCTATACATTTAGAACTATTTGTCAGTAACAATCCAGTTCCCTTCCAGATCTTTCCTAGTCATTCAAAAGAACTCTCTTTCTCAAACATGGTGCTCTCAAACTAGTGGCTTGCAAGTATGAATGTAATCCATGTAGTGTACATCTGTGTTTTCATTTATAACATTTCTTGCTACTGTTAACCATGCCAGTCACTGTGAGATCCACCTTGTTTGCCCTTATAGCTGTTACACACAAGACTACTTCACAGAGGCCAGCTTCAAGAGTAGCTGAAATGGTTGTTCTTTGGCTGCCTTCCTGCAGTCACCTCTCCTCAATTCTCCCCATAAAACAAATTACAAAGAATTATTATTTTTTTAATCTTCACTTGAGGATATGTTTTTATTGATTTTAGAGAAAGAGGAAAGGGGGAGAGAGAGAGAGAAACATCGACCTGAGAGAGAAACATCCTCCTATATGGGCCCAAACAAGGAAAGGAACCCACAACCGAGGTATGTGCCCTGACAGGAAATCGAACTTGCAACCTGAACTACCTAGTCAGAGCCCAAGAATTCTTTAATAATGAAGTATTAACATTCATATATGAAGATGACTATTGACAATGATTATTTGGAAGTGAATTACTGAACCAACAACAATAACAACTCTGCAGTATTCACAAAAAGGAAAAGAAAGTGTGTACTCCGAATGTAATATCAGAATCTTGGAGAGCATTCAGTGAATCTGTTTATGAGGCCAGTGCATTAGCAGGCTGGAAAGCAATGTGACATTGCTGGAACTCATGAAGAAGAGCAAGTTACCATGCCAGGGGCAAGCTCAGGCCTCTGGGCAAAGCTCCCAGCTGCTGAGAGGTTCACTTGTTTTGAAAACTATACAAGTAATTATTGTTAAGTCACATTCTCTGGTTGCTAGCACTATTGTACAAAGTGGCTTTACAAAAGAAGCATTGCTAGAATGCATTAGAAATGACGATTTAGGATTGAACTGACTCTGTTGAATAATCTAAATTACATGCTGCAGCATGTTTTTTCCAAGTGGCTGAAATCTCTGAGTTAAGAAATTTTAAATGTGAGAAACTTATACAGTTGTCCCCCTTATCTGTGGTTTTGCTTTCTGCTGTTTCATTTACCTGACAATTGCAGTCCAAAAATACAAAATGGAAAATTCCAGACATAAACAATTTATGTTTTACCATCAACAAAATAAAAAGGGAACCCAGTGAGTTGGAGAGCATACTTGCCAATGATACATCTGATAAGGGGTTCATTTCTAAAATATGTAAAGAATTTATACTATTCAACACTAAGAAGGCAAACAACCCAATTAAAAAATGTGCAAAAGACCTAAATAGACACTTCTCCAAAGAGGACACACAGATGGCCAAGAGACATATGAAAAAATGCTCAGCATCACTAATCATCAGAGAGATGCAAATTCAAATGACAATGAGATGTCACCTCACACCTGTCAGAATGACTATCATCAATAAATCAAACAAGTGTTGTTGAGGGTGTGGAGAAAAGGGAACCCTTGTGCACTGTTGGCGGGAATGCAGACTGGTGCAGCCACTGTGGGAGCTAGTATGGAGTTTCCTCAAAAAATTAAAAATGGAACTGCTTTATGACCCAGTGATTCCACTTATAGGATTTTATCTGAAGAAACTCAAAAAACTGATTTGAAAGAATATATGCACCCTTATGTTCGTTGCAGCATTATTTATAACAGCCAAGATCTGGAAGCAGCCCAAGTGCCTATCAGTAGATGAGTGGATAAAATAACTGTGGTACATTCACACAATGGAATGCTACTCAGCCATAAAAAAGAAGGAACTTTTACTTTTGGCAACAGAATGGATGAAGCTGGAGATTATTGTGCTAAATGAAATAAGCCAGTCAGAGAAAGACAAATACCATGTGATAGCACTTACATGTGGACTCTAACGAACAAAATGAACCGAGGCACAGAATAGAAACAGAGGCATGGATACATGGAGCAGACCGACAGCTGTCAGAGGGGAGGGGGCTGGGGGCTGGACGAAAGAAGGTGAGGGATTAAGCAAATACACATAATGCATTGACTCAGACAACAGTGTAGTGATAACCAGAGGGAAAGGGGAGTGGGGATAGGTGGAGGTGGGCAAAATGGGGGGAAATAGGAATGGAAAGAGACTTTTCTTGTGGTGATGGGCCCTTGATGCAGTGTGCAGATTATATTTTGTTGAGTTGTACACTTGAAACCTGTATGGTTTTGTGAACTAGTGTCATCCAAATGTATTCCATTAAAAAAACAATTTATGTTTTAAATTGCATGCTGTTCTGAACAGTGTTATGAAATCTCATGCTGTCCAGTTCCACCCTGCCTGGGACATGAATCATCCTTTTGTCCAGAGTATCCAAGCTGTATGTGCTCCTTGCCTTAGTCACTTAAATAGCAGTCTAGGTTTTCAGATCTACTGTTGCAGTATCACTGTGCTTGTTTTCAGGTAACCCTTAATTTACTTCATAATGGCCCCAAATCACAAGAGCAGTGATACTGGCAGTTGGGATATGCCATAGAGAAGCTGTAAACTGTATGCATGCATAGAAAAACATATAGTATACATAAGGTTTGCAGTTCAGGCATCCACCAGGAGTATTGAAATATACCCACGTGGATTAGGAGGCACTACTGTATTCTTAGTAAGGTTGGAGAGTCAGCCATACTTCAGAGTATCACAGGTCTTAATCATTTCAGTAGACCTTTGAGACCACATGGGTTGTGACTTGATTTGTCTCACTATAAATAAATTCAAAATGACTAATGGATTCTGACAACCAGATGTGTGACTGAGTCATGTTTGCAAGTTCCTTGATTCAAATCCTTCAGTGTATATTTAGCATTTAACATTTAAGCATTTAGACTGCAGGATTATTTGTCTAAGCATTGAAACTCTTGGTGCCTATCAGATGGATCCATGGATGCATGTGCATGTCTGGGTGAACGGAGCTAGATTAGGGAATGGCAGCTTCCCAGGGCACCATTGCGTGCTGGTGGAATATTGTTGGTATAAATGGGGATCGTGGCACCTGTTAACTTAGATTTCAACATATAACATTTAGGCAATTGGCAAGACAGAATTTATTCCAACCCCATCATCAGGTGGAAGCAAGATAACAATAAGAATGATTGCCATTGTTGAACTATCTCTATGGAGTATTTTCATAAAAATAATAAAAATTGTTGGCATTGCTGAACTATCTTTATTGAATATTTTGTACAGTGTTACTACAAGCCTCACTACCATTCTAGTTGAGAATCGCCTGAATTTGGTAACTCATAGTCAGTTGAAATATTTATATTGACTGGTATTTTAAATAGGTCTCTTTATTAGAAATGAATGACTTTAAATTTGCAAGTTATTAGTGTGCTTTACAAGAGTTCGCCTGGCTTGGCAAATCATAAAAGAAAACTGAACTGAAAAAAGGAGCAGGGAAAAGTAGGAAATGTTTTGATAACATAAAAGTAAACAAACAAACAAAAGAACTTTGAAATTTATTTTACAACTTTATCACTATATCTGTGAGTTACCTCTGCCCTCATGAGAATGAGTAACTAATACTGTCCCGTAATGACAGACCAAAACACGGTGAAATGAAAGAGGCTGAAGCAAGTGAAAGTGGTGTGTATATTCAGTGAGTGAACGCTGTTAACTAACCATAAAGAAATACCCACTTTTTTAATAGAAAATGAATTTTACCCAGCTCTATTTAATAAATGTTGAGTAAATACTTCAAAAATAGCAGTTTGATTGGATGTCAAACCTTTATCTGTTCTGGGACACCCACATGATTCAATGTGAATTTGGCAGAGCATGTGTGTGTGTGTGTGTGTGAGAGAGAGAGAGAGAGAGAGCGAGAGAGGGAGAGGCACGAGTGAGAAGTACAATGCACAGTTGAATACCCTGCACAAGGAAAGTACTTGCGTGCACTTGGTTAGATGGATCCCAGTTTTGGAAAAGCTAGAATCCATTTATCACCTGCAAAATTTTGCACAAACATTACAGAAGTGCCAAGAGCACTTTGACTTTATAATATCACGTTAGAGAAATATCTGGACTCTGTCCTGATGCCAGGGCAGATGGTGGATATCATGTGCTAAGAATGGGCACTATGCAGTTCCTAGCGTTTGAAACTGTGCCACGTAAATTTGAAATAGGTCAAAGTGAAATGCTGGGATTTCATATGCTCATGAGAGGGTGCAAAATTTCAAAACCGGGGGAATCATGGGACCTTGTTTTCTGAGAGAACAATCCTATTAGTAAAGATACATTTGGAATGAGAGACTGATTTATCTGGCTCTTGCCTGGATGAACAGAAAGTGGAAACAATTCTTACAGAAATGAAGTCCCTCAGAGTACAGTGGAGTAGTGTTTTTCTTGTAATGTTTTTAAATGTGCGCTGATCCACCTTATATTAATTTTATGCCATAGTAATGTCATAGTTCGCACTAATGGTTACAATGCAATCACAGTATGTGTGCCAGCTTTAATGAGGGCCTACAAGGAGATTAAAATAAAAGGATCCCATGACATGCTTTATGTTATAAATAAGAGAAGAACTTTTTTAAAAATTACAAGTGTGAAGTGTTATGAGGAGAAATAATCAGATGCTGCATGTGTCATGCTTTATACTTGTTTTGCCTTTTAGATATAAACCACAGACTTTCACCTCTTCTATAGGTTTGTCGTCCTTGGGTGAGAGGAAGCAGCATCGGAATGTGTTGAGACTGCTTCTAGAAAGCTGGATTTGCATATCCATGATAATATAACTCAGACCCAGAATTATTCATATAAGCGAAATATAAACTATTTATAAAAATACAAATAAAGCAAAAGTGGCTATTTTATTAAATTAGAATCACTGGGTTGAGAAAATTTATGAAAATAATAAGGAACTTTTAAGCTCTTAAATTATTCTGTCGCAAGTGAGTTATTACAAACATGAGTGTCTGTCTTAGGGTGAAAGAAAAAAAGAAAACTTTATTCACAGATACGCACACACAAAAAGTGATGGTTTGTGAATTGTTGGTTTGCTGTCCACAGAGAGGAGCAGTGTGTGTCCACTTGGTCACATGAAAGATGCAGAGCTGGGGCAAGTGTCGAATTGGAGTTTGGCCTGTGGGGACAGGAACGGGCCGCTGTGTGACAGCACTTGGCCAGGCGTTTCACGCACTTGTAACATGAGAGGAAGGAAGAGAGTGATGAACAGCAGAGTAATTGGCAGAGATTAGAAGGGGTGGCAGGATCTGTGTGGAACCTCAAGCGATGAAAGAAGGTGGGTCACTGACCCTGATGTGGCGAGGAGGCAGCTCCGGAGCCTCTGCAGGGTGCTCGGCAGTGGAAGGCTTCACCTGGGCACAGTGGTAACTAAAGGCGGTTTTGTGCTCATTCAAAGCACATTTGTCACACAGAAGATCTGTAGTTCATTTATGGGATGGGAAGAGCAGGAAAAGACCAGAAAGCAGACTGACACCAGGGGTACTTATGTCTGCCTCTCCATCCATCTGTCCATCCATCTTTCTGTCCATCCAATTCAAGAAGGCAAAAGGAAAGTTCTTGGTTAACTCCTGTGGTCAGTTGCTCTTAGCTTCTACGTCATACTCATTTCTAACTATAGCTATGCCTGTTGTTGTGGCCAGGACAGCAGCTCATGTTCATGTCATGACCCTGCAATCACAAAGGAAAAGTTGTATAATCTTCAGTGTATTCTTTTTAAGAAGGTAGACTCAGGTAAAATCTATTTGGGAAAGTTTTCTATCTCTTCATTAGATTGATGATTCCTAGGAGGAAGAAATCATCTCTTCTTATTCATCTTTATATCCTTTGATGTCTAGCACAATGTTTTCTACATAGTAGGTAAAATATTTGTGACAGTGAACAGAATAGAAAGTGTGTGTGGGGGTGAAATCATGTTGTTTGGAATCCAGTATTCCTATTATCAGGAGACTCAAGCAGAAAACATCCATTGCCCTACCCATATTCCTACCCATTTCAACCCTCAAAATAAGATGGTGTTTTTATGTATTAAGTTAAGGATTCAATTACTAAAGTGTCTTTAGTAACAAAGAGGATGCGTTTCTAAGGTGTTTTTAAGGAACGTTTAACAGCAGAGGACTGTACTGTAAAGGTGGAGTCACATGGAGGAATTAGTGTCTCCCATTCTGCACCACCTGGGCCAGGCAGAGGCTCCCCACTCTTGCTTTTCTGGGGTGATTCTCAGCACAGTGACTTGGGTGCTGCTTGCTTTAGCCTCATGGAATACCCCAGCCTTAAGGTGGGAGTTGCTAGATTAAACTCAGGGACAAGGACTGTAGGCATGCCATAAGATACCTTTACCTGCGGCTTGGCTGGGTAGATGCATCCTTGTATCTACCAGGCCTAACGCACGTCCCTGAAGAGACCAAACTTTCTTCTAAGAGAATCAGCGTCATGTGGTAAAAAGAACAATAGGCTCTGAGTCTGTGGTCTGTGATTTCAGGGATCATAATTGTCCTAACTGATGAGTTGTAACCTCCTTAAGCTTTGGTTTTCATAATTATAAGTATTATAATAATTGTCCTACAGAATTATTGGTCAGATCATATGAAATAATTTGACTGATGTGTTGGGGGATTTAAAAGAACAATACACACATTAGGCCAGGGTTCCCTCCATGGCCAGACCAATTTTGGTAGCTTTGTTGCCAAGGATGTGTTACCTTACTACCACTGATGATGGTTGAAAATAAGGAACATTACAAGGAATGTTTTACTAATAAGCTATGCAGTTATAAATGAGTTATTTAAGGTATATTGGTAACTCCAATGCAGGGAAAATTAGAAAGTGTTGTTTATAAAGAATGAACCTCTTTGCACAGTAAGTACAAACTCTTTACTCTTGGCCCAATTTATCCAATACTTTGACTCTAGTACTCCAGGATCTTCATCAGAGACCCTTTCACATTCTCAGCAGAATTATGATTGCCTCGACAGTACTCAATGAGCTCACTAAAATTCTAGTATTTTCTCTTAAATCTAGTTAAGATCCTATTAACACTTTTAAGTGAATCAGCAGTGTTCTCTCTCTGATAGAAACATTTTACCTACCACAGAGCTATCCTTAGTGTAAGAATAGCATTTAACCTCTACAGGTCCTTTTCAGCTTGGTGTTTACTTTAGAGCTTCTATTAAAATGCTCTTTGAATCCTAAAACAAGTGGTTTCACATTCTAAATAGCATATTTTAAAGGAGCTCAAAACTCTTTCTACATTTTTATACATAGCACAGCATATCACCTATAGTTGAATATTTATTTTAACACGTTACAGTAATACAACCCAGCTGTGCCATGCTTTTTGTAATTTACCAGTTGCCTTTTGTTTAGTTGGAGGTATTGCCAGAGACTGCGGTTCACTGGGAATCTCTGTATCTTCTGCCCATGATCCATGCAGATGAACAAATGAACTACCCTTTGAGAAATGGCCAGGCTTTCTAAACCCCAGAATTTGTTTATGAAAGCTCTGAAAATAGAGGCTTGGAGTTTTGGTACTTTTTCAATCATACTCAGTATAAGAGATACAGTAAGATATTAATTCATTCAATAAATACAGGGTGGGGCAAAAGTAGGTTTATAGTTGTGAGTACACAAAACAGAGTTTATTCTTATATTATTATTTATTCATTATTGTATTATTTTCCATACAAACAGTTGTAAACCTATTTTTCCCCACCCTGTATTTAGTTTCTATAATGTTTCAAGCACTATAGGTCTTGTGGAAAAAGCAATGAGCAAAATAGACAAAAACTCTGCCCTCATGGAGCATATTTTGTTGGTGTAGGGAGGGCGATATATTTTTAGGAGGAGAGCGCTATGCTAGTAATTTGGCTTTCAGTGGGAAAGCATTTGTCGCTATGGCTGATTGCAGGCTACCAACGTGATGGCACTGAATAGGAGTTGGGGAGAGGCGCATAATCAACAATCGGGAGTTGAGGAGAGCTAGAAGAGGCAGCCAGTAGGCAAAATCAGTGCATAGAATACGCAGTGTCAGCTGGTGCCGGGCGCTACGAAGGACACGAAGCAGGGAAGGGCCTGTCACAGGAGGGCGCAGTCATGAGCACGGTGATCAGGGGAGGCGGTGCGGAACCCTAACGTCTGGGTAAAAACCAGAGGCAGTGAGGGAGCAAGCATGCAGATATCTAGGAAGAAAGTTCCTGGTGAAAGGGACAGCAAGTACAAGATTGTGAAGTGAGAAGGTGCCAGGCATGTTTGAGGGAAAACAGTGAAACCAGCGTGGCCGGAGAGCACTGAGCAAGAAAGTGCGCATAGAAGTGGGAGGGACAGATTCGTGGGGAGCCCTGTAGGCCACGGTAGGACTTTGTTTTTTCCCTGAGTGAGATGGGAGACTTTGACAGGTCTTGAGAAGAAGAGTGGTGTGGTCTGACTTAACATTTTAACAAGACCTCCGTGGCTTCCCTAATGAGAATGGACTAATTGGAGAAAGGGCTAGAGACTTGGAGCTCGGTTAGGAGCTGACATGAGAATCCAGGTGAGACATGGTTGCGATTTGGAGCACAGCAGTTAGATGTGGTCATATTCTGGACTTATTTTGTGCTAGAGACAACATGGTTTGCTGACAGATTGGATGTACAGTGTGTGACAGGAAGAGAAAAGTCAAAGATGACACCACGGTTTTGGGTTTAGAAGTTGGTTAGACCTGAGGTTTTGTTTCTGTTTTGAGGTCAGACCTAGATTCTGTTCTGCTTCTGTCTCTCACTAGCTGTTTGTTTCCCTTTGGGCTGACCTGTAGTCTTGCCTTAGGACAATAAGGTCAGTGAAGGTGGGAAATGCTCTAATGCTTTACATCATTATATTCCTGGTGGCCAGCACATAGTAGGCACCTAGTAAATATTTGTTGAGTAAATGTTGTTGGACTTTTCTCCATAGTTTAGTTTCCATAACTGCGAGATCTAAATAACAATACTGACTTTACAGATGGCTTTGAAGACTAGAAGAAAAATGATGTGTCCAAAGTGCATCGCACACTCAATAAAGAACAAACGTTAACATATGGAAACTACAATTATTATTGTTCATATTTTATGTCATTGAGAATGATGAAGTAGGAGGGACCACCGTGTGAACATCCTGAAGGGAGGCTTCTTCATAGGAAAAATAATGGAGGTTCATTTTCACAGTTTTCATTAAGACTCTTTCATTAAGAACCATCTCCTGAGTAACTAAAAAATAGAGGACTTCCGTGTCTTAAACCCATAAAATCCAAACTGCTTTACTTGTGTCACTGCAAAGCAAAAGGATTTGTGCTATCCATAGTGCTAACATAGGACAGAGGCAAGAGAAACATCCCCTAAGAACTCACTTTCTACACATAAATATTACTTACTGTGATGATTGGAGTTTTAAAATGGCACCTACTCAGCTGTTGGAACAAAATGAAAAGACTCTAGAGATGTGAAAAGTAGATGAGTAGAGACCTGAATTTTTTGAGAGACGGTATGCTTGAGTGTCATGGTAGCCAGAAGCTGCCAATGAGCCGCCTAAGCCCCCACTCAGGTGTCTAATGTCTATAATAACATACCCTAAATGGTGACAGAGCCAGACGTGAATGTATAATGTCATTTATTTTTTTTGTCTTTAACAATTTAGAAAATTTCTTTAAAGCTCAGAGGTTGAATTTAACTTGGAGTGAGCAAGTGAGAATTCTGTAGAACATCTGTGTTTCTGAAGTTTGTGTTTTTAAGCTGTATATGAATTTAGCCTTTCCAGATAAATGCATTAATTCCACACATTCTGAAGATGAATTCATAGGACCAGTTAATATGAGCATGTCTGGTAATTGAGACCACAGAATTTACAACTGTCTATAGGAATCTTTTATTTTCTCATCTTATGGCTTGAGCATCAGTTCTGGCTAATGACTGGTAAAGAACAGACTCTTAATTTGCAAGCAGCTCCTAAAGTTGATTGTTTTAAGAAAATACCTTTGCCTTGATTATAGCTCTTTTGTAAGTGAAATTGTATATATATATATTTTATAAGTGCATTTGACTTTCACAAGTGTTTTGTTTTTATTTCATATAAAAAAGCTAATGTTAACCAATATTTTCCTGTGAAAATATCTCCAATTAAGGTAAAAAGTGTAACCTCCCCTTCATGACCCTATTAAAGAGTGTTAACTGAGGGTCATAATACATGTTAAAAGAGCAGTTAACTCTTTTTAAGAAAGAAAAATTTTAATGTTCAATGATCTGTATGAAGAACAACGAACATAAAAGTCTAATGCATAAAAGAAATAAAATATTTATTGAGTAAATTTTTACCTGGTAAATATTTTTATCTGGTAAATAGAGGGTGAAAGAAAAGGAGGGAGAATATGTTTTTTAAAAAAGTAAGATTAAAGTCAGATAATCAAAGAGATAGAAGAGCATAGGGGAAACTGATGAAGAAAAAAATGTAAATAATTCCCTCTACATGGCATTACTCCATAAAACTCTGTTCTTCCTAGACCTTTACCTCATTTTGTTCTAGTTTCCCTTCTCACTCAATAAGCCACACAAAATCCATTAAACCTCGTTCTGACCTAGATATGCTACTCTCCACTTTCTGAGGCCCATTTCTTTCTCTAGCTATGGGTCTAGCTCCAGAGAGGTAGGGTGTCTCTGAGTCATCTTGTTACTGGTGGGGTGTTCTCTATGTCCCCACCAGTTGGCGGCGGAAGTGGGCTTCTGGTGGTGTCATGGAGAAAAGGAATTTTCTGAGACTCACATGGGAGAATGAGTGATACTTATTTGCGTGGAATTAAGCCCCCGAGTTTCCAAGGCACCATCTCCCTCACACCCGCCAAGGAAAAAGTTCCATTTTGTCTTGACAGAGCTAGAATTAAAGCTAGCATTCAGAGTTTCTGTGCCACATTTACACAGTATAGTCCAGCATCAGGCTAGCTTAGCTTGTGTTCCCAGCTGCAGTTCATTGCATGTTTGGTCCACATGGCCATGGGCCATGCGGCTTCTAGCGCCACATGGCTATGGAGGGAACACTGGTGAGTGTAAGGAACCAAGAGCAAAGCCAGAGGGACAAGAGAGAAACAAGAGAGAATTCCTTTGTCTGCAGATTTTAACCTTCTAAGATTTTGCCTGCCTGCAGTGGCTCCACCCTTCTGGCCGTTATCTCTGTTCCCAGGTTTGACTGACAGGCAAGCATCTACCCTGTGTCACCCTGACTGTACTGTGTATGTGTACGTTTCCCCTGTGTTGGACCTGTTCCCCCAGTGATCTGTATGGAGTGGTTTGTGGCTCTCTGGGGAGTGTAAAATTGCAGCTTCCTGGTGAAGTTCCCCAGATGACCATGCTTATAATGTCTTGTCTCCCTTTTGCTTTCTTTCTATTATTAATATTAATAACTAGCTAATTATAGCAGTAACAACCTGAAGTCTATGCCTACTGCTTTCCTCTTCTCCACCCATCTTTCTGATAAAGCACCTGAGCCCTTCACCTCTGATAACATTATCAGTGTCTGCAGAATCTTTTGAGAAAACAGTCTCAAAGGCAAGCATGTCTAAGGTAAGTCAATTTTACCTCACTTTTGGATCTGTGCAGAGTTTAGCCTGATGATCTGTTTAAGCAAAAGTTATCCTCCTAGGCCTGGCCAGCATGGCTCAGCGATTGAACAGCAACCTATGATCCAGGGATTGCAGTTCTGTTCCTGGTCAGGGCACATGCCCAGGTTTGGGGCTTGATCCCCAGTAGGGGGCAGGCAGGAGGCAGCTGATCAAAGACTCTCATCATTGATGTTTCTATCTCACTCTCTCCCCCTCTACCTTCCTCTCTTTGAAATCAATAAAAAAAAGACATAGTAAAAAAAAAATACTCTTATAAAAAAAAGTTACCCTTTTAGGACAGTGTAGTTTAATAGAACTTTCTGCAATGGCAGAAGCGCTCAGCGTCTCTGCTATCCAGTATGGTAGCCAATAGCCACTTAGGACTCCTTAGATGCAAAATAATTAAAATGAAAAGAAATTAAACATTCAGTTTTTTAGTCACACTACCCACATGTCAGGTACTCAGTAGTTATGTGTGGCTAGTGCCTCAGAATTGGATAGTACAATTTTAGAGGAATCCCAGTTCTTGGGAGAATGGGCCAGTTCTGGTACCCACCATGCTCAGACATGGGCTGAGAGAAGCCCCAGATGTAGTCTCAGAAGAAAGCCACGGTGGATGCAAAGGTACAGAAACTGTTCCTCAGCCGTGTTCCCTGCAGCAGGCTCTCTTGAAGGGAGACTGAAGCAAGGCACGGAGTTAGGCCTGGGTTTAAATGTTGGTCCTACTAATAGTTAGCTATAGGACCATGGGCAATTATGTAAATTCGCTCAGCCTTTGTTTCTTTATTTGTAAAATGGAGATAATAATACCTACTTCCCTGGGGTGTTGTGAAATTCAATGAGATAATAAATGGGAGGCAGTACAGTGCCTGGCATATCCTAACCACCTGCTTTATATGCCAAAGATTAGATACTGTGGGTCCTATATCAGCCTCAGCCCCCGCTTCTTACAACTGCAGCAAAATACTAATTAGCCTTTTGTACTGAAGTACTAAATAAACAAAAGGATAATTTAGGAATTGTTGCTACATTGCCTATACTTTTCAAATGCATTGTTTTATACAAATATAACTATTCTTACTTAAATGCTCTTTTGAGGAGTGTGTGGGCATGTGCATTTGCGTGTGCATGTGTGTGTATTCACACTCTTATACCAAGCAGGCACAGTCTAGCTAACAGGACATGTGAAAACAAGTCCTTGACCTCTGTTTGTAAACCCAGGCCAGTTGCTGTCTTCATCACTGCCATTCACAGTTGTTGACAATTGAAATCCTGTATGCAAAGTTTGTACTACATTCCTAGATACTGCATTCCAGGTTGCAAAGGGAGGAGATATATCTGAAGGAACAGATTATCTGTGCATCTTGGGGGAATTTCTTCTGCCCTCTTTTCTTGCAGTTCCACACATTTTCACCCGCCGAAACACAAATGGGGCTTGGTGCACATGAGGCTCAGCAGGAAAGAATAGCTTATATGAGGGCACATCTGCTTAGAGATACCACTAGACCTAGAGGATAGGAGGATCGGACTCCAGTCCAGGATTCACCAGGTTGAACTTCCAGTTTCACTGAGCTACTCAGCACCATTGCTCAACTTCTTCTGCCCAAAACAGGTCATATGTAATAGAAGGAGGAGGAGTCCAGGAAACCAATACTTACTGGTCATCTCCCTATCGCTCTCTCTCCACTCACCCCACCTCCAAACAATTTTATTTCTGATCCCATTGGTAGGTAAAGCTATAGAGTTGTTTCTTCGCTTTGGAAATAGACCTGGATGTACATTTTGGATAAAACAATAGAATCCCTTTGTTGCCAGCAAAACAGTCCAGAAACCCACAGGAAGGTAAACAGACGAGGAAGTCCCCCCAGGAAACAGTCTTTGTTAGACCCTAAAACATTGTTCACCTCTAAAATAAATTTTGGCAAAAATGTTAATTCAGTTACACTAGCAGTTCTTGAAAGTAGTTGGCATTTATTCTGTGAATATATGAAGCACTAGCCAAATGTTGTTACTAGCCAAATGACTATATAATAGATACTGATATTTTTGAGAAATTCAGTGATATAGGATATTCAGTAGAACTTTAAAATTTTCTAAAGTTTTTTTTTTTTTTTTTTTTAATCCTCACTTGAGGACATTTTTTCCATTGCTTTTCAGAGAGAGTGGAAGGGAGAGAGTGTGCGCGCAAGAGAAACATCAATGTGAGAGAAACACATCGATGGGTTGCCTCCCACATGTGCCCAGACCAGGGCAGGGGATGGAGCCTGCAGCCTAGGTATGTGCCCTTGGCCGGAATCGAACCCAGGGCTCTTCAGTCCATAGGCTGATGCTCTAACCACTGAGCCAAACTGGCTAGGCTAGGGCCTGAAGTTGTTTTTGTATGGGTATCTGGCAAAGGAATAATTATTAGCAACTTATACTTGAAATTGATTTTCAGACTGCTGAAGAATTATTGACTTTATCATATCCAAATTTGACTTTAGGGAGAGTTTGTGATAAACATTAATGTTTTCAGAATCTTTCCTCTGCAAGGAAGGATGGCAGTCTGGAAAATGTCAGTGCACCTTGAGTTGCCTTAGTTGAATCATGTAGGCAGGCTCTCTTTAGCAAAAGCTTAATTCATCCCTCCCTTCCCCTCTCGTCCCATTTCCTCCCCTCCTTTCTGCTCCCCACCCCTTTCCTTCCATAATATATTTTAAGATTGCATTTTTAGCATAGATAAATCCATACCAATAAGTTTCACATACTGATGTAAAAACAAAAATTCAAACAAACTAATTTTGAATAATTAATTTAAATCATACTAATATATATTGATGTTCTATTATTACAGGAGTAAATCAAGAGTAAATCAAATGGCCTAATTCTTAATGTTTATTTCCTAGAATTTTGTTTTCCACTCTATGTGTATGTTTTTATCAAAACAGTGATAGCATTTAAATTTTTTTGTTGATTGATTTGAGAGAGAAAGAGAGATGGAGAGAGAGAGGGATTTGTTGTTCCACTCATTTATGGATTTATTGGTTGATTCTTGTGTGCCCTTACCAGGGATTGAACCCTCAAGCTTGGCATATCTGTATGATGCTCTAACCAGCTGGGCTACCCAGCCAGGGCAAGCAGTGATAGTATTTTAAATCATGTGTGAATAAAACCACATGAATGTTCCCACAAGTTACTTAATCACACATTTTTACCTGTCCCAGATGCTCAAGATTCTAAATTATTGCATATATACTAAGTTGTATTTCAAAGGACTGAATGTTTCAGGAAACATACATCAGCGGACATACAGTAACAAGTCTTAAATCCAGAAGTCACTTATATTTAAATGGATATCTAATTACAAGAAGTTGTACTGGCACACGTTTTGGGGTTCCTTTCACATTTCATATCTAGTTAAAAAGATGTTGAAATGATTTTTTCCCAGTAAGATGAATGATTAAAAACTTGCTGGCCACACACCATGAAAAAGACATACAGAGCACTGGGATAATTAGGCGTAGTTAGCTGTCTGGAAGAGGCTCTGGAAAGCCTTTTCAAGTGGTCTGCAGGGTGCTCCTCCAGTCACCTCTGTTGTGCAGCTGTGTGGGGTCAGGGGACCTGGGAGAGGTGACGCCTGGCAGATGTGCAGGTTATGGAGAGGGCTTCAAAGCCAAAGCTTTTGACTTCACAGGTTCCTTGGGAAGAGTTACCTTAAACTTTCATGAGCTGAAAGTTTATCACATAATCCTTTGGCAAGATTTGTGGATGGAACCTATAAGATGTCCTTTTAAGTCTGAGAAAAGTGTACTGTAGTTAGGAGACATGGAGACGTTAATATTGGAAATAACCATATTTAAATCTCATCCATTGTTGTTGTTTTTTAAAAAAAATCCCACTCATTGGTTTTAAAATTTTGCCCCATGACTGAGATGGAAATGGAGGGTTAGAGTGAACAAGACCCTCCATCCACACATCTGCATCAACAAAGCACCACTGTTTTTGTTATTTATTTATTTATTGAAATTCCAAGGAGAATCTCCGTGGTAAGATTGAATTTTGAAACTGGCATAGTCAGTTTCATGCACTGATGAGCAAACTACAGCTCACACGTCGCATCTCTAGGAGGTGTGGGAAATGTGGCTCAATTAAGACTTTCAGATTCACGTTTCAGCCCCACTTTTTCTACAGCGGAGTGCTAGGCTGTATTCCACAGTTACTGTCCACATAACAGGTTTCTATTTGGATCTTATTCTTTTTTGTTACTCTGTTAAGTGTAGTATGGATTGCTGAGGAAAGAAGACATTAAGTATTAGTACAATTACTGATTGACATTTTTGAATAAAAGAAATGAAGACCTAGAGGGGTAATGTGACTTTTTGATTTAATAGCAAATGAGCTAAGACTGTGATCCAGTTTTTTCCACTCCAAATCCACTCATTTTATATCTCGTTTTAATGAGATAAAGTTATATCTGCAAAGTATGTTAAATATTTTTTAATATATATGCTTTAGTTTTATGAGGTAAATATGAGAAAGTGAAATGAACCAATTTATTAAAATAATAGAAATATACTTAATTTGGATTGAGATTTTTTCCCCAGGAACCAATTAAAAGTGAACTTTTTGTTTATCTTGTCCCATTTCACTTTGAAACATAATTTGGGTCTTGATTTCCACGGCTTTATCAGAAAGGCAGGTTAACTTAAAAAGCATTCTCTGCTCTCAGCTGTGTCTCTCTCATTGTACACTTAAAAGAAAAAATACACAGAGGTTAGTGTAATGAGAGGGTAACCCACAAACTGTTTCCACATGGTCTGTCTAAATCTTTATCTCTGGTGTTTATAGCTCCTATAATGAAGTTGTATTGATGATAGTTAAAAAATTAAGTGTATTTATTTTTACTTTGAATCAAATTGTTACCCACATTAATATATAGCATATGTTTAAAAATGAAGAAAACTACTAGAGAACTTGGTGAGGCTTTAATTTGAACTCAAATGGTTTCAATTATAGAGTGGAACAGCAAGTCGAGATGGAGTATACTGTGCATCAGATAGTTCTTTGCAAAAGTGTGAGGTTTCTATTAGTCTGAAAAAAATACTGACACATTATCCTAGCCATCAAAAAGGATGGAACTGACATGTAAGTATTCTGCAGGTAAAAAGCCATTCTCACCCTGCCACTCGGGGATATGAGTCAGCAATATATGGCTGTTTTAAGAAAGGTGAACATGACCTGGGATTGCATTAACTAGAGTGTAACACTCAAGAACCAGGAAATAACCCATGTGCTGTGCTCAACATCAAAAGGCCCATGTTAGAGTCTAATTTTCATCTCCATATTTTAAACACAATATTAGGAAGTTGGAGATGAGCCAGAGAACAGAAAATGAAAAGGATTTGAAAGTACAAAAACTTACCTATGCTAAAAACTGAAAGAAAGTGGAATTCTTTGTAACCAAGAAGGGACAGTGAAGAGTAGTTTTGAGTGGATATCCATTTATAGCAGAATTGGGACTGACAGGTGCCTCTTATCCTAAATCTATCTTTTTAAGGTGAAGTTCTTAGCAATGATGCCGGAACTGGTTATTCTTGTATCACGCCTGAAATCTAGCACCTGCTCACAGAAAATACAAGAATATGAGGGCATCGTGTCTGATTGGGTTAATTCTCAAAGTAACTCCAAAGCCGAAGGTGAGCCAAAACTAGGAGAAAGATTGGGCAGGCATACGCCAGAGGTCATAAGAAGGGAAGGCTTGTCTCTCCTATTTGTTCACACTGAGGGCTGGGCTAGGTACTCTGGAGAAAGATAGAGGAGCTCATGCTCAAGAGCCTGCCAATAGAGCTGGCTCAGTAATGAAGGATATGTGGGAGTTTGCCCGGCAGACAGGTAGTGGGCAGAGTAAAGATGAAGTACCAGGTGTGAATGGAATGCTGGGTGGAGCACCAAGTTTGGACAAAGGGCAGAGATTAAAATTGGATGATTAGGTGGGTGTTGAAATATGAAGACCTTTTTATCAAGTATAGAAACTTAATTGTCATTCCGTTGTCAACAGTGAGCTATTTTGCTTGAGGCTTTTGATCAGATACGTGTCTTGTAAAAATCTTCTGAGGTCAATTCATAGGTTGAACTTGCCCAGGTTGGGGTTGGGGGAGAGAGTGGCCTGAGTAGATTCATGGTAACTAGTGAGGACTGGCAGGAGACAGGTCTGTCACAGGGAGTGCCCATGGAGATAGGAACAGATGGGGTGGGAGGAAACATAAAGAATTTAGGAGGCAGAGTCAATAGGTTTTGGTGAGTCATGTGGCATAGTGCTATCAAGAGTGATCAGTGAGCCCTAGCCAGTTTTGCTCAGTGGTTAGAGCGTTCGTTGTTGGACTGAAGGGTTCCGGGTTCAATTCCAGCCAAGGGCACATACTTTGGTTGCAGGCTCTCCCCAGCCCCGGTCAGGGTGTGTGCAGGAGGCAACCAATCGATGTGTCTCTTTTACATCAATGTTTCTTTCTCTCTTTCTCTCCCCCAGTCTCTCTCTCCCACTCTCTCTGAAATATCAGGTAAGGATTAAAAAAAAAAAAAAAGAGTCATCAGTGAACCTAAGGATGCTTCAAAGTGGTATCATAGATTGAGAAGAGAATTGGTGGTATTAGTATCCTATCGCTGCAGTAACAAATTACCACAAATTTAGTTGCTTAATACAAAATAATTATCTTACAATTCCAGAGGTCAGAAGTCTGAAACAGGTTTAATGGGGCTGAAATCAAGGCATCAACATGGCTGCACCCCTTCCAGACACTCTAGGACAGAAGTTGCCTCTTGCAGCTCCTAGAGGCTATTTGCATTCTTTGCTTCATGGCCCCCTTCCGTCTTCAAAACCAGCAATGGCCAGTCAAGTCGTTAATACATCGAGTCACTCTAACACTGTCTCTTCTGCAGCCCTTACAAAGCACCTTTGTGAGCACATTGAGCCCACTTGGGTAATCACAAAATCCTTAATCAAATTACATCTGCATAATCTCTTTTGCCAGATAAAGTGACATAATCAAAGGTTCTGGGAGTTAGGATGTAGACATCTTTGGGGCACCATCATTCAGCCTCTCAGTTGGGATGGAGAAAAGTAAACTCATTTTATACACATGAGGTTGGTAACAAACTGGGGACAGTGGGTATGTGACTCTTATCTGGAGATAGAGATTTTGGTGATATAAGACTTTGATTTATTTTAGTGTTGAAGCCGTCAATGATAGTGAGATCTGAAATGACATGAGATGAGATGGGGACTGCATATGGAGGCCTGAGGAACACTGAAGCATAGGGCAAATGGAGAAAAGAGGGTCTGCGAAGATGAGGGAGCATCCGAAAAGTAGGAGGAAAACCGAGAGGACTTGTCAAATCTAAGAAAGGCACATTCTAAAAGAGGGATGGATCAACACTGAGAGCAGGAAAAAAGTAGCTGTTAGATTTCCATACTAGGACAGTACTGGGTATGTCAACTTCTTTACTTTACATGGCCTTAAAATAAACTATAACTCTTATATTCAGAATGAACTAGACATTTGTCATTTCATTGCTTTTGAAATTGTACCCTGAATAACAGGTTTATTTTGAAAGTCTAGTTTTCAAAAAGTATATTAACAATGGTTAGGGTATGGCCTTTTGTACCATCCTAACCTAATGTCAGTATCTCATGTTCAAGCCCATAATCTCTGCTCTGTTTAATATTCTGTTCTGAGCAAACCTTCTGTGTGGTTCTGACAGGACTGTTGACCCTGCTGCGCATAACGGGCCACACAGACATTTAAAGCGCTGCATTATGACTGTCTCCCGAGCTTGTACATTTTCAGTGAAATGTTAGAATACAGGTTAACATTTTGGGCTTTAAGAGAATGAAAATATGAAGAGAATGAGTGTGTGTAGTGTGTGTGTGTGTGTGTGTGTGTGTGTGTGTGTAATACTTGCTTCCAAACCAACAATCTAATGAAACCAACAATTCCATCCTGACTTCTTTACTCATTCCACCTCCATGCCTTAAATTGACAGTTTTAGCTGCTTTTTGGCTTCTGCAATATCTGTTACTGTCAGCTTCCTAGCTGGTGGAAGGTAATTAGAGTTTCTCAGTCTGGAGCTTGAGCCCATTTCATGCTGCCATGATTCTGGCTGCGGGATGATAGTGGGGCTGGCATGGCTGCTGCCCTGCTGATTTCAG
The DNA here is from genome assembly GCF_054644295.1 of Miniopterus natalensis. Classification (NCBI taxonomy): domain Eukaryota; kingdom Metazoa; phylum Chordata; class Mammalia; order Chiroptera; family Miniopteridae; genus Miniopterus; species Miniopterus natalensis. Next base: position 72,486,910 of record NC_142082.1, on the reverse strand, counting down.
ATTCTAACTTTTCATTCTGTGCACATACAGTAACATTTTAAGGAAAACGGCTACCCCTAAGTCTTCAGCCTGCTTTTGCTTTCGCATTCTGGATTTTCGTGTGTTTGTACACCAAAGCATTGCAAGTGTGTAAGGACTTGTGCTTGGGTGTAATTGGAATACAAAGGTTCATAAGACATGACCCTTACCCTCAAAAAAGTTCCTACTCTAAAAGGAGGGGTAGTGCCATTGCACGGACACCTGCAAAACCGGTTAACCATGATGAGTGCTGTAGGACAGAGAAGGAGAGAGGTTTCTGATTGTGAGGAGAATCATATAAGCTGTTCTTATATGAGTTAATATTTAAATTTGGTTTTGATGAGCGGATAGAGTATTTAGAGCGGAGAGGAAGTTTGGGCCCATAGCGTGCCAAACACAGACACAAAATTAGCAGCGGTCAAGAGATAGGAAATTGTGTAAGTACATAGAAGACTAAGTGACAAGCAGTGGAGTGGTAGGATGAATGTGGAAAGGAATACTGTCATAGTCTAAAAGGCACCTAATGCTATAGCGAGGAAAATACTGTTGACAGATTTCTTCTTAAGTTTTTTATCTTTTTCTTATTCTTTACAGTCCTGAAATAAATTCTGCTTGGCTATGCATATTATTATTTAAATTGCATTGTATTTGTCAGTAGTTAAGTTCAGGATTTTTGCATCAACATTCCTAAGTGAGTTTGCTCTATAGTCTGTCAGGTTTTGATATCTATGTTACTATTGCTTTGTAAAAATAACTTGAAAACTAACCTTCTCTTTTTTCCCTTATGCTTTGGAAGAGTTTCAATGGTATATTGGGGATATCTGTTATTTTAAAGGTTTGGCAATTTGTGCCGCAAAACCATCGGGGCCATGTGTGTGTGTGTGCATGCGTGTGTGTGTTTGTGTGTGTCCAGTTTTGATGGTTTAACAGCTTAATAATTGGTAATTGGTCTGATCAGATCTTTGCTCTCTTCTAGAGACACTTTGATATACCAGTAATATGTTCCATCAAATTACCTTTTTAATTCAAATTTTGAAATTTATTTGCACAGAGTTGAGCAAAGACATTTGTTGTGATTTTTCAAAAGTCCTGTATATTTGTGCTGTTTGCCTCTTACTGTTTCTTACTCTGTATAATTGTATCAAGCTCCTTCCTCATCCCCTTTGATTTGTTTAGCTAACAGTTTATATATTAGCATTTTGATTTATTTATTATCTACTTTTTTTCCTTCCAAATAATTTATACTTAAGCATATTATTTATTTTTCTGCTGTCTATAGTTTTTGCTTCCTTTAATTTCCAAACTTGAATGCTTAATTTATTTTTTATTCTTTCTTGTTTATTAATAAACTATTTAAGTCTATGAATTTTCCTTTGAGTACTAATTTAGCTATCCTATGTGGTTTTTTAAAATACAATTGTTTTCTAGAAGTGTTCCTTTTCTTAACCCCAAAATTATGAGAGTTTTAATATTCTTAGAAGATAGGGCATATATTTCCTAGTTCTGTTAATAATTGAGTTATATTACATTGTGATAAGAGAATGTTTTCTATATTTTACTATTAGGGGAATGTGTTGATGTTTTACATGTGGAATAATACATTGTCAGATTTTGTGCCTGTTTGATGGATACTGGAAAAGAAGGTATTTTCTCTATTTCCAGGGTGCAGATATGATACATACTAAGTAGATCTGCCATTTAATTATGGTATTCAAATATTCTGTTTTATTATGTATTTTTTGTCCACTTGATTTATCACAGATGGAAGGAGATAATTTTCTGCTCTTAATCAGTTTCTATGTTTTCTCCTTGTGTCCCCTACTGACATTTTGGTAGGACCATTTTTCACCAACAATGGCTGTCATGTGCATTGCAGGATGTTTAGCATCCCTGACTTCTACATAGTAAAGGCCAGTTGAGTCCTCCAGTTTATTTTTACAGCCCAAATCACCTATTAGGGTACTAGAGACAGTGCCATTTGCAATTTAGAACCACTTATGGTTGGGAAATATGTTTTCTAAATTTTTTAAATGTAGTATTCAGTTATGGTTTACATTCAGTATTATTCTCTATTAGTTTCAGAGGTACAGCAAAGTGCTTAGAAAATCGTGTACTTTACAGAGTGTTCCCCCTGTTGCTTCAAGTACCCACCTGGCCACATACCTATTTATCTCAATGTTATTGACTGTATTCCCTTTGCTATAATCTACATCACTGTGGCCATTCTGCAATTACCAATTTATACTGCTTAATTCCTTCACCTTTTTCACCCAGTCCCCCAACCTCCCTCCCCTCTGACAGCTGTCAGTTCTCTGTGTCTATGAGTCTGTTTCAATTTTCTTTGCTTATGTTGTTCGTTAGATTCCACATATAAGTGAAATCGTATCATATTTGTCTTTTTTCTTGACTGCTTTATTTCACTTATCACAATAATGTCTAGATCCATCCATGCTGTTCATTTGTTTGGGACTCTCTGTTCTTCCTGGACAGGTGTGTCTTTTTCTTTCACCTGGTTAGGAAAGTTTTTAGGCATTATTTCTTCAAATAGGTTCTTAATCCCTTGCTCTCTCTCTTCTCTTTCTGTTATTCCTACAATGTGGGTGTTGTTATGCTTGATGTTGTCTCAGAGGCCCCCTTTCCCCTCATTTTTAAAAATTCCTTTTTGTTGCTGTTTTGATATTTTCTGTTATCTTGTCTTCTAAATTACTGATTCAGTCTTTTGTTTCATCTAACCTCCTGTTAATTCCTTCTAGTGTATTCTTTATTTTAGACATTGTAGTCTTCATTTCTAACAGTTTCTTTTTTATGGTTTATATGTCCTTTTTAATGCTTACTACTTCTTGTTTAAGTTCTCACTGAGATTACACATTCTTCCCCTAAGTTTTCTGAGCATTCTTATTATCGTGGTTTTGAACTCTGCCTCTGGTAACTCTGTTGCGTCCATTTTAATTAATTCTTTCTTTGGGAATACCTCTTGTCATTTCATTTGGGGCCTGGTTCTTTGACTCTCCATTTTGTCTGCTTTGTTTTTTGTCTCTGTATTTTAGGTAGATCTGCTATGACTTTCAAACTTATTTTGGAGGTTTTATGTTTTAGATGTCTTGTGGGGCTCAATGGCACAATCTTCCAGATCGTCTGAGTGAGGTCCTCCAGAAATGTCTCTTTTGTGGGTTATGTGAGCACTCCCATTGCAGTTGAATCTTGAATGCTGTTGGCTTATTTGCAAGTGGAGTTAAACCTCAGGCCCGCTGACTATGAAGATCAACCCTGACCACAGTGTATGAGCCACTGCTCAGGGGCTGCTGCCCAGAGTGGAGTTGTACCCAGCAGGATCTTGTGCCTGTTGGGATCTTCCTTTGGGCATGCTGCTTGGTTGGCTAGTTGGGTTGTGCTCTGGTGTAGTCTGAAGCCCACCACCTGTTGCTTTGGTTCTGGGTCTATTTGGGAGGGGTTCCAGTGGAATTTGATATTAGATGCTGCCTTTAACCAGCCTTGAGCTACCTGTCTGGAGCTACCAAGCAATCTACTGTTTGTGGCTGCCTCTACTGTGCCTGGGTGTATAGGGGAAGAACCAAGCTGTGTACAAAGGTCAGCTTTCTCTAGCTATGTACCCAAGGGCAGATCAGTAAGAGTCACAGGACACCCCAAGACTTGCCTCCACCTGTTGACTGTTCTTCCACCCCCTGAGGCTCCCTGGTCTTCCTTGAGAGCCTTCTGAAGAAAGTCTGTAGCATGAGACCTGGCTGGCCTCAACCTGCTGTCTCTTCCACAAGGTGCAAACTTGATAGGATGAGGTGTCCAAGGTTGGGAGGATGGGTGTCCTACTTGGAGGCAGTATAATCAGTCACTCAGTGGTGGAAAAGTAGCCTCTAAACCAGAGCCATACCACTCAGTCTCTGCCCAAGTCTCAGATCCTAGCTCCCCCAGAAAGCATACACCACAGTTTCAGGCTGGATGGAACCAGTTGATCCTTTTGCAGGATGCATGCTCAGTAGGGCAAGGGGCCATTGGGTGTCAGAAGGACAGGATGAATGGGCCTCCCACTGGGGGACAGGAGCTGGCAGAGCACAGCAGAGGGGAAAATGGCCCCCACTCCCACTCGAGAGCTGCACATCTCAGTGCCTTTCCAAGTCTTCGACAAGAGCTTCCCAAGAAAATGTGCACCAAAGGTCCTGACTGTGCACAGCCAGCCCACCCTTCTGCAGGACTTGGGCTCAGCAGGGCCGGACCACCAGGAGTCAGAAGGACAGGACAAGTAGGTCTCCCATTAAGGGAAGGATGCCGGCAGCACAGAGGGTGTGAGAATGGTGCCTACTCCAGAGCTAAACAAATCAATGTGTCTCTTGAGTCCCCACCAAGGGCTTCTCAAGAAAAAGAGCTCACCAAAGGTCCTGGTTGGGTGCAGCCAACAGACCTTTTTGCAGGACTTGAGCTTGGCAGGGTGGTGCTACCAGTAGTTGGAGGAATGGGCTAGTGCACTCCCTAGACTGGTACTGTAAGAATAGGACCGTTCTACCCTGGGAACATGGCATCTCTGGGCAGTATAGATTAGAGACTCAGCACAGGGACCTCAGTGGCTGACCCTACAGATCCTTCCTTGATGCCACAGCACCCAAATTTTCTCTGCATGACTCTAGTATGTCCTAAGTTGCCTTCCCTCTACCAGGTGAGTGTCCAAGAACAAGATCTTATGTGCTGGCCTTTTGATAGAGCTCCTGGGTTTCTAGAAAACTTCCTGTCTCTCCCACTTGCACAGAATCCCCACTGATTTTCATCACCAGATGCTATGCAGGCTCCTCTTCCTGACTCTAGTGCTCTGGATTGGGGATCCTGGTGTGGGGTTGAGATCCATTGCTCCTCAGAGACCTTTGCAGCAAAGATTTACCCCCGTATTCTCAACTGCCACATGTGGGTGCGGGGCCAGCCCTTTTCACGTCTCTGCCCTTCTTACCAGATCCTTGTCAGGTCCTTGGTTATAATACTTCTGTTCAGCAAGCCTTCAATTGGTTATTCAGGTTAATTCATCTGTAATTTAGTTGTAAGTATGGTTTGGTGCTGAGAGGAGGTGAGTGTAGCTTCCATCTACTCTGCAGCCATCTTGGGATTCTTATCTTAAGCTTTTTTACTTCTTTATATGACAGTTCTATATGCCTTGTGAGATGATTTAATATGTTTTTAAAAATTTTTTTTTTATTGTATATGAAAGAAATAGTTTTTTTCACCCTCTCTGGGAATTGGATGAAAGCAATGAAATAGTGATGCCAAAAGGAGCCATTAGAAATCTAAAATTGCTTGGCTCAAACTCACACCCTTCCAATATTGTGCTCTGTGTTTGTGTTTAAGAGACTGCAAGGTCTACCAAATAAACTAACTCTTCCAATAGACTTAAAATAAATCTATATATCATATTTCAACGGAGTCCTAACTTTTATTACCATCTGCTGCAATTAATCTCTTAAAGGGCAAGCTATATTAAACTGACAAGTTCTTGAATGTAAATATTACATACTAAGTAACATATATACATGTAACCTAAAACTTCTCAAGATTCTAAAATAAGTTCCTAAAGGCCCCAACAAATTTCATATAATACAAAAAACACCAGAGTTTCATTGAGAGAAGGTAGAACCTTACCTATAAAAATAAACTCTGAAGTTCTTTGAACTCAAGATAATTTTATGCAAACAGTGTGGAAGGAGTATAACAATTTTAAAGCAACTTTTTTCTAGCTTATCAGAATTTGAAAGAATCCCCCCAAATGTGTATATAGGAAACAGCTTAGCTGAGGCTAACACATATTGACATCAAAGTCTTTTGTAAGGTGGTTGAAAATGACTTTCACTGCTATAGAAAGGAGAGTAAGTGTGTATTTTTAGGTACTCACCTGAGCATACAGGAACTGTTCTCAGTGCAGCTGCTATTCTGGTCAGCACTTGAAAATATCTCACAGCGAAGCTGCTCCAAATCTACCACTACTGAAAATTGAGTTATATGTACCATGCCTGCAAATGCTCATAACATTACTTGTTGGTGCTAAAAGGGTTCATTATTGTTTACAAAAACAAAAAAGCTGAAGGTCAGTTAACCAAGCACACACAGATTGCTAATTCGTAGAGAATTAGAATATGATAAAAATCTGCTTAACATAAAAATTAATGCAGAACACCCTTTAATCTCCTGCTAAAACACCCTTTAGCAGGAGATTTAGGATTCTGTGTATCTCAAGGAAATGTATATCCTAGGTTATGTCTAGATGCCACAGATTTAGAAGCAGCCCACTGATTCGTTTTTTCACTCTGAACCTGGATGTAGATTTTTCAGGCCTCCCCTCATTTAAAAGGCCCAACTACCAGTAAGTTGCTTCTGGCTGTTCCCTCCTACACACACCCACCCCTGCCCTCTGTGCAGGTTGAATTGATGGCCATCTCAGAGAACCCCTTGAAGCTACTTATCCTTACTCTATGGCTGCTTTGAGTGAGGCTGCCTTGTTCCCAGCTTCCCATCCCTCTATCTGCAGTAAGATAAGGGCTTCTTTGAATTTGAATACATTTAAATTCTTCCTTTCCCATGAAGGTCTGTAATGTTTTTGCATCTTTTGTTTTTTGGCTCATTTGCAGATCTCAGGTTCTTTGCAACTTCTCCCCTTTAAGCTTCCTCTTAGTTTTCTTTCTCAGGAGCAAGCCTAACCGTGTCTCTGAGAACATCTGTGCTCCTGTTCCCATGTTCATCCACCCCTTGTAGTTTATGAAGAGATCAGGAACATAAACACCCATGGTCAGAGGTCAGCAGGAAGTTCCCCACATAACATCGACTCTCTTGTGAAAATAGTCTAAATGCATCTGCTGGATACTGGAGGCTGAAATGCTTTTGGTTTTTGCTGCGTTTGCAAATTGTGCTGTATACCGCTCAGCTTCAGTTCACAGCGTTAGTCATCTCCATAGAATCCTAGGGCTGGAAGAGAAGGAAGGGGGATATTAAAAGTTACCTAATAGAATGGCTTTGTGATGCATGAATCTCTCCTCAATATTTCCAATCAAGTTGATGATTAAGTTTCTGTTTGAACACCTCCAGGTACAGGGAACTCACTCCTAACACCGCCTGAGGATAGAAAATCCTACATTTTATCAAGCCATTATTCTCTGTTACTTTAACCCATTATGGAGTTTATATTTAGTGAGTGCTTAATAGGTAGGTCCCAGACACTATTATATACACTTTTAGTCTTCAAAAAACCCAATGACATAGCTAATATTAACAACCTGACTTTATGGAAGAGGACACCAAGTCATGGAAAGGTTAAGGAGCTGATCCAAGCTGAAAAACTAGAAAAATAGGAAGGAACTAGAATTTCTATCTAGGTCATAGGGTTTCTGGTTCCATGCTCTTAATTAACCCTGCAATACTCAATAAATCTAGTATGAGGTCTAGAATAGATACAAAGTTAGTAAGTCGTCCAGTTATAAAGTTTTATAAATCACTGTGGGGAGGAGATGGGATGTGGAATCAAGTCAGATAATTGGTTATATTTGGCTTTCTTGTCAATTCATTCACTCGTTCACTCATTCATTCAACAAAGGCACCTACCAGAGCAGTCTTATAGATGCTGCAGATAGAGCCGTGAAGAGACATGCCACCGTGCTCTCATGGAGCTTCCATTCTAGAGCAGGGGGCATGTATAAGTAGGCAGCGAACAAGAAAGTGTCAGATAATGGTCAGAGGGAAGTAAAGCCAGGTGATTTGATTATGACTGCTGAGCGATTCTACTTTGATAAGACTTTTTGAGGCGGTAACATTTGAATTAAGAACAAATACTTGTTATTTTATTCATTATTATTGAGGATTGGAAATAAGTTTTCAAATAATATCAAAAATTTTAGAAACAAAATAAAACCCTCCTACAACACAAATATATTTTTTTTCTAATTTACCTCTTCTCCTTTATCCAGAATACAGTTGAATTTGAGTTAGCTCTTAGTTGAGATAATTTTATTGATACTTCCAGGATGTGCTTAAATCTTCCCCAACGAGAAGAAAAGCCAACTGGTCTTATCTACCTTGATGCATCCTGTGATTTTGATGACCCCTTAGAGTTCTTCCCAAATTGCGTTTAGGTCTGTACAGCTTGCTTGTATCAGAAGCCAGATGGTTTCAAAAGGCTGCCATGTGTAGTCAGATAAACTAAGCAAAACTGGTTTTGTTGCGTTTTTTCCTTTCTTCTCTTTAATTATATATTACATGCACATTTGATTGGATTGCTCACAGAATCAATCAAGTGTCTGGTTCCTATTTTCCTTTCTCTATCATTTCCATTTTAAACAGCTCTTTGCTCTGGTAATTACAGTAGCTGTGACTTTAAGGATTAAGATTTTACTCTGGAAGGACTATCAATTAGGAAAGGGACATGGAAGCTGAGTTGTCAATTGCTAGAGAATGCCAAGAATGTGAAAAATCATCTAGGAATACTATAAATGTTTGAGCTTTCTGTCTGGAATACTCCTCCTTACATAGCTTACTTGGTTTTTAAAAATAATCCTACTTACCTTTGAAGGTTTAGCTAACACAGACACCATTTCCTCTTCTCACACTGTCCTGACACCCCCTTTATTTTTTTAATCTCTGCGTATCCTCCAGGCCGCCCTTGCCCTCCTTCCTACGCAGCTGTGTCCTGGATGCTGCGAGCTGGCAGAAGGCCTCTAGTGCTTTATGACACGGACGTACTTACGTACATACAACTCTGGGCTACCCTCACTGAGACCCTTGAGGTGGGGACTAGGAAGTATGCCATTTTTCTTGTTTATTTTATGATTATTTTTTAGATGAAATTTGCATAATGAAAAATTAACCATTTTAAAGTGAACAATTCAATGACATTTAATACATTTACAATGTTGTACAACCACCACTGCCATCCAGTTCCAAAACATTGCATCATCCCAAAAGGAAACCCTATACCCACCAAGCAGTTCTCCCTATTCCCCCACCCCCCAGCCACTGGCAACTGCTTCTTGTTTTTGTATCCTCAGGGCTTTGCACAGTCCCTGGCTCAGAGTAAGTGCTTAATAAATGTTTATTAGAATAATGAATGGATTACAGATTTCTGAAAGGAGAGAAACTGTCTTTATTTAAATTGCTTCATTCACTCCCAGTATTTTGCGCTGACCAGTATGAGCAAGTCACTGTGCCAGGAGAAGGGCATGGAGCAGGAATAAAACGGATATGTCCCTGCCCTCGTAGAGTTCATAATTGAACCCAGTGCTCTCCAGTAGGAATATGTGATCCATATGTGTAAACCTTCCAGTAGTCTCATGTTTTCTATTACTGCTGTAACAATTAGCACAAACTTAGTGGCTTAACACAACGTAAATCTGTTCTCAGAGCATTGAAGGTCAGATGAGTGTAGTTCTGACTGGGCTAAAATCAAGGTGTCAGCAGGGCTACTTTCCTTCTGGAGGAACCCGGACCAAGTCATCCAGATCCAATCTGTGTTTGACAAGACAGCACATCTCAATTTGAACTAGCCATATTTTAAGTTCTCAACTAGTGTCTACCATATTGAAGAGCACAAACCCAGGGGGTAGAGAGACACTGCAGAATAATTACAAGTGTGAGTGATATTCAGCAAGGAAAATTCCAGGGTCCTGCACAGTCATACTTAGCCTCAGTGAATTGTGGGGAGGTTTCCTGGAGAAAGCAAGAACCTGAATGACAAAGGGGTTGGGTCTTAAGAGCAGGAGAGGTCATATGGTCCCCCCTCCCAGTTTAAAATCCTTAAATAGCTTCTGTTGTCCTATGGCAAAAGTTCACATTAAGGATTTTGGGCCAGTCGATAAAAGGAAATGATGGGATTAGATATGCATTGCCTATACAATTACCCTGATTGCTTTTAAGATCCCATTTTCTTCATTCTTAGCATTTCTCGCTGAGTGGTCTTTTTAATAGAAAAAATTATTTTTTGTTTTCTTATGTTTTCTCACAAGTTTCCCATTGGACCACAAGGTCAACACATTTCAACAGGATATAAATGATAATATTTTTTTCTTTTTAGCCTTTAGGAACTACATATTACAATATATCTCTAGGGTGTGCTTTCTGAAATCCAGCCCTGCCCAGGCAGTTAGCCCCTAGCTCGTCAAGGTGCACATTCTCCTCCCTCGGAACTGCAGCGGATGTCGCTCCGCCGCGTTGGTTGATTGCACAGAAGTGGAACCGGCATAAAATTCCAGAGGGCTGGACAGGCATCTTATTGGGTGAGGAGGACCATACCTGGCACTTTGCTAAATTACTGAGAAACCTTTGTCTTATTCTTCTGGAAATAGTCTTAGTTTTGAGGCGCTGGGGAAAAATGGTAAGCTATTAACGACAGAGGTATTAAAGCACACTGTAACACGGGCCTCTCGGGAAGGGTTCAGGAATTCACGGGTCAGCAGGAAGGCAGGGGCGCTTCTAAAGAACAGTTTAATAAAATTAATTTTAGATGATTGGAAGGCATGGACCGAATGCTGCCTGCTGAAATCTTCTGTGTTCTTGCCTCTCTCAGAGTAGCTGATGGATGGTAAAGAAATAAGCAGTAGTGTCGTTTCCTGAGATTTACCTGGTTTGTTGTATGAAAACTGTTTGGCAAACTTTCCTCTCAATCTCACCTGATAAGTAGGTAGTGCTTGCTGCTTTTTCCAGGGAGAACTCAGAGATTCTAGGCGTCAGATGGAGCTAAACTTCCTGCTAGTTCTCCTTAAACTATCGATAGGTAAAGCCTCTGCCGGCCTCTGCCTCCTTACAGAAGGTTTTTATGCTGGTTTATTTTCAGTAAACTATAAAAAGGCCAGGTGATTCACTCCATACTTGACTCTTACACCTTTTCTTTCAAAATCTAAAATGTTTTTTTAATTATAGGCGCTTAAAACAAATTTTATATTCAGTTTTAGGTGAGCTTGAGCGCAGGCCTTTTAAAGCAGTGAACTCCTACAGACCATCTGAGCCTTTCCCCGTACCCGCCCCCCGCAGGAATGCTGATTTCCTCTTGCAGCCCCTTTTACCCCCTTTGCCTGACTCTCAGCTGGTGAAAAAGAAGCTTCTGAGTTTTCTTAATCCTTTTGCCTTCTGTATCTCGTGACCCTATTTATTTCCTTAGTCTTGTCGTTGTTTTCAGGCCCCACTTTTCAGAAACTTCTACGAGGGAAGGAAAGAGCTTGAGCTAGTCCATTTTCCTTCCCGTGACATTTCAGTATGATACATAACTCCTAGAGCAGTAGGTAAATGCAGGCAGAATGCAACTTGGTATCTCTACATGGATGCAGCCGCTCTGGAGGAACCTTGAATAATCTGGGTTTCCCACCCACGGAGTCTATAGTGAACCCCTGTCAGTATCCACGCAGGGATTCTGGAGGGAGAAACCTCCTTGCTGTGATGAACTATGTTTGTAGAAAACCAGTGGTTTCTCTTTACTGAGAATTCAAGCATGGCAGGTGTTTAAATAACACAGCTACCCACAGGCAGAGAGCAGGCAGACAGCTCAGTGGGGGAGGGGTATGGGGGGGAGGGGGGGAGCAAAAAAAACAGAGAAAGAGAAAGAACTCATGGACATGGAAGCAGTGTGGTGATGACAGTGAGGAGGGCAGTGGGTGGAGGTGGAAGAGGGGATAAATGGTGATGGAAAAAAATAAAGAAAAACATTAAAAATAAAATAACCTTATCTGCCCACCAAAAATCAATCAGTCAATCAATCAATAAGTAAAAACACAGATGGCCTAACTGGGATGAAAGTTGAGAAGAAAAGTGTTTGTTTTAGTCAGCAGTTTTAGAAGTTTTAGAATTCTGAGTGTTCTTCCACTCTCATGATTTTGGCTTATAGTGAATTACAAAGATTTAAAAATTTGGAAATAGTATGCCTGATGCACACATTAAATCATTTCCATTAATGTCTTCTAAGGACTGATTTTTAACCCCAAACATGAACTCAGTAGAAGTCGATGTACTGTGCGTTAGAGGTCAAGTTAACGTAGTGGGTACGTGGGACTGATTGCTCAGGCTGCGAGGACACTTTCATTTGCAGAACCAGTGACAATACTGCACTTTTTCTGGTTGGAAGGGAAAAGCTGTTTTGTGGTTTGCTTTCCTGGTTGGCATCTTTATAACCTTTTAAGACCCCTACTTATCTGAAAAGCCCTTCACATGGGCTCTTGTTTTTTCCTATCAGATTGACACATATAATGTTACATTTTAAAAAGCACTTAGTCTGTCATGGGCAGCATTAGCCTTGAAGATTTGTGGTCCATGTTGTCATTTTGTGGGGGGAAATTGGGTAAATGACGGGAAAATATGGCAGTTCATGAACAAAATTCTTTCTGAGTTTCATTTTCTGTTCCAGTCATTCATATCCCTGTCACTAACCTCATTAGGTCAAGGACTTAGAGGCATTTTGTACAAAATTGGCATATGTTTTGGTGACAGTGGTACGTGTTTTAGCATCAGAATGGTGATTTTCTTTTCTGTTTGGGGGAACAATAAGTTTCAAATACCTCTCATTTTAAACTTGAAAAATTAATATTGCACAGTGTATTTTGCTCCAGGAAAGGCTTTGAGGCAAGATACTGAAGTTGTCTTCACTTTTCCCATAAGTCAGAGAACTCCTCAAACTCTTGCCAGCAGCTGTGAAGAGCAAGCAATTAAATTAACTTCTGTGGCAAGACTGATTTTTTTTTTTATACTGCTCTTTTATTTGTCCTAAAGTTATCAGGCATTTGAGGAAAACAATATACTTAGGGTTTGAATCTTTAAGGAATACTCTTTTATTAAAAAAAAAAAAAGTAATCTAATTGCAGTGGACTATGGAATGAAACATCGGTAGCCGTCTGTGGGTGTCTGGGTAACATAGCTGCAGTGGTGTGTTGCCAGCTTACTTCTGAACTAGTTCATCAGCACTGAGCAGATGCTGGTATGAAATAGATCATTGTAGCAGCAGAGCATGAGAGCACACACCTTTCTGTATTCTTGCAGTGGCATCCATTGCATTTTGTTTGTGCTCATTATGAAAATGTCACACCCTCTCTGAAATATCAATACATGTGTGATAGCAAGCCTTGGCAGCTTCTAGAGGTAAAAATCAAACTAGCTCCAGAGGATTCATACAACACCATTTCCATGGTAGAAACAAATAAGTCAATGCTAACAAGTGAAATTGGGATAAGGGAGAGGCATACGAGTGCATATGGACGTTTTTGAGGGCCTTCTTATTGCAGGCACCCAGAGGGATGCTAATTCATAGGGGTGCGTCAGTCTTGTGAAAGGAAAAGTCACTGAGATAAGAAAAGTGAGCATCATGAGGACATGAAGCAGTGAAATTCAATGATCCCTTGTCACCAGCAGTAATTAGTGTTTACGCCTGCTAGTAGCTTTCTGTGCTTTATATAATTTCCTTGACCAAGCAGAGAACCTTTGGAGCTTATAGCGGGTAATACCACACAAGTATCCATTTCTTTCTGGAATGCCTTATATTTTGTACCAATGGGATCCTTCTCTGTCCCCATGTGCCTCTAAAATTTAAAGAGAATCAAAGAATGCATAATTTATATCTGTCCCAGAGGTAATGGAGTGCCTCAATGATACCTATAAAGGGATGATTTTAAATTTCATATCTTACCCAAGAGGTGATTTTTATGTGAAAACTGTAAGAACTGGCCTTGGGGATAACCAGATAATGATTCCTCTAACAGCAGGCTAGATTCCAGGGGGATTGTAGCTGAAAGCTGTGGTGGATCAGCTTTGCCCTTGTGACTCGTGGTTGCCACAATGGAACACATAGCAACTGATTTCACTACACAGAACACATCTTACTTTCTCTGCCTCTGGAGAGTGCCCACTGGAGACCTGTGTCTCAAAAGGCAGGTGAGCAGAGATTTTCTGTGCAAGAATTCAGGGCAAGTCTGAATGAGATTTCTGTTTACAGCAGCAGCAAAAAATTGCTTTCTCCACTCTGGTCCCTGCGGTGCTGACTGATAAATCAGATGAAATCCATTAGTCCTTAAGCCACGAATGAGATGACCCCCATGGATCATCATTGTTTTCATTGATCTCAGAGCCTGGAAACCTCCTCACCCCAGCCCCTCACATATGGATTGTTAGAAGTGGAAGGTCTCAGAGCTTCCAAGAGACAAGGAAGCAAAATAATACTCTACTGTCTTCAGCTTGGTTAACAGGCTCTGTTTTGTTCTTTGAGCCAAACAGTCCTTAGCGTTTGCTTTTAAGCATTTTGTGGCTACTTGTTTTTCCTCTGGGAAAATTTAGATTCTAGGCTACAAAGTTGTATGATCTAATGGGGTAAGGTGATTATTAAGAATTCTAACCTAGAATTCCAACTAATGGAATTGGGAGGAATTTTTTTCCAGGTTGATTCTCTGTTTCGTTTATCTGTTATTTAAGCCTTTGTCTGTACATCTACAGAGTCTTTTCTGCTGTATTACTCTGTTGACCACCTACATCTACTTGAAATCCTCACTTCCTTTTGCTTCTGAGATGTCTCTAAGTCCTGGTTCCTCTTACTTGTATGAAATGCTCATGTACAGGCAGATTTCATGTTATTGCCCCTCACTTTATGGTGCTTTGCAGATACTGTGCTTTTTACAAATTGAAGGTTTATGGCAACCCTGCATTGCACAAGGCTGTCGGCACCATTTTTCCAACATTTGTTTACTTTGTGTGTCTGTGTTACATTTTGGTAATTCTCACAATATTTCAAACTTTTTCATTATTAGTATATTTGTTATGGTGACTGTAATTGTTTTGGGGCACCACAAAATCCACCCGTATAAGATGGCGAACATAATTGATCAATGTTGTGTGTGTCCTAGTGCTCCACAGATCAGCCATTCCTCTGTCTCTCTTCCTTTCCTTGGGCCTCCATATTTACTGAGACATGACAATATTGAAATTAAGCCAATTAATAACCCTAAAATGGCCTCTTAAGTGTTCAGGCAAACGAAGAGTTGCCCCCTTTAAATCAAAAGCTAGACATGATTAAGCTTAGTGAGGAAAACATATAGAAACTGAGATAGCCCAAGTTGTGAATGCACAGAAAAGTTCCTAAAGGAAATCAAAGGTGCTACTCCAGTGAACACATGAATGATAAGAAAGTGAAACAGCCTTTTTGCTGACATGGAGAAAAGTTTTAGTGGTCTGGATAGAAGATCATACCGGGTACATTTCCTTAAGCCAGTGCCTAAGCCAGAGTAAGTTCCTAACTGTCTCCAATTCTGTGGAGGCTGAGAGGTGAGAAAGCTGTGAAAGTGTGAAACTAGCAGAGGTTGGTTCATGAGGTTTTAGGAAAGAAGACATTAGCGGGAACTGATAATAGAAACTGCAGCAAGTTATCCGGAAGATCTCGCTAAGGTAATTAATGAAGGTGGCTGAACTAAACAACAGGTTTTCATTATGGATGAAACAGCCATCTGTTGGAAGAAGATGCCATCTAGGACTTCCATAGCTAGAAAGGAAGTTAATGGCTGGCTCCAAAACTTCAAAGGACAGGCTGACTCTCATGTTAGGGGCTAATGTAGCTAGTGACTTTAAGTTGAAGCCAGTGCACATTTACCACTCTGAAAATCCTCGGTTCCTTAAGAAGTATGCTGAACATACTCTGCCTGTGCTCTATAAATGGGACAGCAAAGCCTGGATGACAATACATCTGTTTACAATGTGGTTTACTGAATGTTTTAAGCTCACTGTTGAGACCTTCTGCTTAGAAAGACAATTCCTTTTAAAATATTATTGCTTGCCTATATGGGTGGCTCAGTTGGTTGAGCATCGTTCCGCACACCAGAAAGGTTGTGGATTTGATTCTGGTCAGGGCACATATCTAGGTTGCAGGTTCGATCCCCAGTTGGGGCATGTACAGGAGTCAACTGATTGATGTTTCCCTCGCACATCAATGTTTCTCTCTCTCTTCCTCTCTAAAATCAATAAAAAATATCCTTGAGTGAGGATTGAAATATATTTTTGCTTATTGACAATGTACCTGGTCACCCAAGAGCCCTGATGGAAATGTACAATGAGATGAATGCTGTTTTCATGCCTACTAACACAACATCCACTCTGTAGCCCATGGATAAAGGACTAATTTTGACTTTGAAGTCTTATTATTTAAGAAATACATTTTGTAAGGCTATACCTGCCATAGATCATGATTCCTCTGGTGGATCTGGGCAAATTCAATTAAAAACCTTCTGGAAAGGCATCACCATTCTTGATGCCATTAAGAGCATTCATAATTCATGGCAAAAGGTCAAAATATTGACATGAACAGGAATCTAGAAGAAGTTTATTTCAACCCTCACAGATGACTTTGAGGAGTTCAAGATTTCAGTGAAGGAAGTAACTGCAGATGTGGTAGAAATAGCAACAGAACTAGAATTAGAAATGGAGCCTGAAGATATGATTGAATTGCCACAATCTCATGATAAAACTTGAATGGATGAGGAATTGCTGCTTATGGCTGAGCCAAGACAATGGTTTCTTGAGATGGAATCTACTCCTGGTGAAGATTCTGTGATGATTCTTGAAAGGACAACAAATGATTTAGAATATTACCTAAACTTAGTTGATAAAGCAGCAGCAAGGTTTGAAAGAAATGACTCCAATTTTAAAGGAAATTCTTCTGTGGTAAAATGTTATCAAATATTATCACATGCTATAAAGACATTGTTCATGAAAGAAAGATTCAATTAACGAGGCAAACCTTATCGTTACCTTATTTTAAGAAACTGCGACAGCCACCCCAGCCTTCAGCAGCCACCACCCTCATCAGTCAGCTGCCATCAGCATCAAGGCAGGACTAGCAAAGAGATTATGACTAGCTGGAAGCTCATATGATGGTTAGCAATTTTTAGCAATAAAGTATATTTTAATAAAGGTATATCCATTGTTTTTTAGACATAATGCCATTGCACACTTAATAGACTACAGTATAGTGTAAACATAACTTTTAGAAAAATATATATGTTTTTATTGATTTCAGAGAGAGGAAGGGAGAGGGAGAGAGAGAGAGAGAGAAACATCAATGATGAGAATCATTGACCGACTGCTTCCTGCATGCCCCCTGCTAGGGATTGATCCTGTAACCGAGGCATGTGCCCTGACCGGGAATAGAACTCTGACCTCCAGGTTCATGAGTGGACGCACAATCACTGAGCTACACCAACCAGGCAGTGTAAACATAACTTTTGCATGTTCTGGGAAACCAAAAATTTTGTGTGATTCATTTTATTGCAGTATTTGCTTTACTGTGGTGGTCTGGTGCTGAACCCATAACATCTCCGAGGTATGCCTGTACAAAATAAAAAATAAATGTTTGAAGATTGATGAAAGGGATTTGAGAGATAACCCACCCCCACCCCTTCACATCTCAAATGAGGGATTGGAGGGCTTCTATTTCTCTATCCTTTTTATAACAATCTCGTTGAAAGGTAGTTTTAAGGTTATTAATCTTAAGAACGGATTCTTTCCTTGAGTTCAAATCTAGTTGAGAAGCGAACGTAGGAGTCAGACAAATGGAACGTGCTCTGTAAGCTTTGTTATCAATATGGCTGAATTGGAGGGTACGGCTTACATCTGTGAGTACATCGGCTTCTTAAGACAGCCCCGTTGATATAAGGTGACTCCTCAGTTACAGGCAGAGTTAGACAGCCCCTGTCCTCCCTAGCTGTGGCAGGCTGTTGAAAGCGTAACACAAAGGGAGGTGCCATGCCTCCTATGAATTTAAAGGAGGAAGGTGATGAGTTCCATAAGCTCAATTATTTTGCCTAAACACAAAAATCAAATGAATTACTTCTTCCCAAGGAGAAGTGAATAGGAAAGAAGGCAGTGACTGTATCATGTTGTAAAGTTGATGTCCCCTCCCCTCTACGGAAATATGAGGAATTGGGGGTAAACATTCATCACCAATAAGAGTTGTGGAACCAATTTTCTTAAAGACATCTTATATGTAAAATGTTGCAATGGAAAGAATAGAATCCTTTTTGCTTTTCTCATTTGCTAATTTATTTTCAACATGCTCACCACCTTTCTTTCCCTCACTCCCTGCAGGTTGGCCAAGGCAGGCTTCATAATCAGGTCATCTCTCCTCCAGACTCAGAGCCTCCGTAAGGAGTCTGGGTGGGAGACATTCAGTCTAACCAACTTCAGTCTGTTTTTTTCCTGGCCCTTTTCCGCTGAAATTGCTCTAAATGATGTCTCACTTTTTCCTGCACCCTGTCCCCCAGAGTTGTAAAATTTATAATTTCTGTTTAGTGGGCATAGCACTGGACCATTATGAGACACTAACATGGTTGATACCCCTTCTTATTTTAAATTTTCAATGCCTTTGGCCTCTTAAGTTCCCTGATTTCTCTGATCTCTTATTCTTTCCCAAAGCCTTTCCACGTGATGCTTTTCACGTGGTGTCTTTTATTGGGATCTCTTTATCCATGCACGGCTTCCACCACTACCTACCTGACAATGAATCTCCAATGATTACCTTCAGCTCTAGCCCCAGATTCCCAGCTTTCCAGTTTCTTCTGGGGCATATCTTATTGTGACTTTGAAATGTGAGCAGCTCCAAATGAAACAACTTACATCTTATAAAACAATCTGCTTCTATTTTTTTTTTTAATATATCTTTATTGATTTCAGAGAGAGGAAAGGAGATAGAGATATCAAAACATCAATGATGAGAGTCATTGATTGGCTGCAGCCCGCAACCCGGGCATGTGCCCTGACCAGGAATCGAACCCCGATCGCCTGGATCCTAGGTCGATGCTCAACCGCTGAGCCACGCCCGGCCGGGCTCTATTTTTTTATTCCTTCTCTTGGTTAACGTTGCCAGCATTCCCTTTGCCTCCTAAACTGAAAATCTTGAAACTATCCTCAGTTATATTCAGTGTGTCCTAAACTGTGCTGGGTGCTAAGGAAACAGAGACAAATTAAGACAGAGTTCCTGCCCTCAGATATTAATTGAAATTAATTAACAAAGCATGTGATTGATACAGCTATAAAAATATTTACAGGAGAGATAACCCAGAGAAGGGAATGCCTTTTACCAGAGCGTGCTGTAGGTTATGAACTGAGTTTTCAAAACCAAGTTGGACTTGGCCAGACAGACAAAGACGTGGAACTAGAAACATCATGATGTGGTCAGGAAGCTATAAGGGGCTCACTCTTGGGGAATGAAGATTGATGGTAGATGAAGCTGAGTGAGAGCAGCAGGGGCTGGGAGAAAGACAGTTTAGGCTCTGCTTAAGGAGCTTGTTCTTTATACTCCACATAAAAGATTTTAATAAAGGACGAGGCATTGTTTCAATATGACTCTTCATACAGTGATGCCAGGATATTCTTCCTCTGCCGAAAGTCTGACTGGGAACGTCTTTTACCCAAGGCTGTGGGTTACAAGGAAAGTAAAGCTTTCAAGAAGGTCTGTGAGCAAAAACAAAGGAGACTCAGAGGAACAGAAAACAGAGAATGACTAGTAAATTGATTAACAAAGTGTGCTGGGTGAATTACCTAATTATCTGAGGTTCTATCTATCTATCATCTATCTATCTATCTATCTATCTATCTATCTATCTATCTATCTATCTATCATCTATCTATCTATCTATCATCTATCTATCTATCTATCTATCTATCTATCTATCTATCTATCATCTATCTATCTATCTATCTATCTATCTATCTATCTATCTATCATCTATCTATCTATCTATCTATCATCTCATCTATCTATCAGTTATCATCTATATCTGTCCATCCATCCATCCATGGATCCAATCTCTTTCTCTGTCTGCCATGGCTGGTTTTTGTATGCTTATGTGGCATACCTCATAAGGGAGCCCAATGAGATGAGATGGGCAAACACAATTCAACACTATTATGGAAAAGATCATTTTAATAGCAGTGCGGCTTGGACAGGGGTGAGAATGTAGGCAGGAAGATGCTTTGAGGAACTATTGAAGTATTCCAGATGAAAGGTTAAGTGAGTTAAATGAAGGAATACATTTATATTTAAGGGCATACAGCTATTTACTGTGTGTTACCTAATTTTTAAAGCTTTTCTTACAAAGAGACCTCGGCCACATTGCATAAAATCATCGTTTCAATAAATATTTATTGATTACCCGCCTGTGTGGTCAGCCCTGGGGACCTGACAGAACTACACCCATAAAGGACAGCATGGAATCGTGAGGTTGCACTTTCCTGCCACACCCAGTCAGGGTTCTTCCAGCTCAGGCCCCTAGCGGCCACTGCTAATAGATCAAAATTGGCTTTGAGATGAGGTCTGTTTGCCTTTCTCTGTCTAGTCTCCTTAATAAAATGAATTTTTAAAACTTAATGATTTTGGTAATGAAAATAATAGTTAAGCTAATGGACCCACACCAGCAAGTGAATGTAGGAGCTTGAATTTCGGCCGACCCAGACCACCACAGCTCTGGAGCTTCGGGGCCTGCCCTCGGGACTGGCTGCGGCCAGAGCTGCTGAGCATGTCGGGCGCAGCGCTGCAGGAGCTTCGTCCTTGCCTGTGCTGCCGTCTCTCCTTCCCTCCTGTGATCTGACTTCACCCTTCGCGCCTCAGGTGGGCTGGGCAGATCTAACAAAATGTTTCTGGGAGGAGGTTATGCTTATGTGGGCTTGGCTAAAGTGTGATTTTCCTCTCTTAGTGGCAGAAATGGCCACTGACTTTCCTTCAGAAGCACCCTAACATGTTTGCTGAGGATAACTCTTCATTCATTGTGAAAAGCTGAAATTTTAACTCTGATCCTGGGTGTTCTTAACATATGCCATTCTCCATGGACAGTGCGCTATGCTGCATGCCAGCTGTTCTAGAAGGTGTCATGAATATCAGGGAAGGGAAACATGATTTCTGGATTAGCCTTTTGAGGTAAAGCATTTATCTGACACCTTTAATCAAAATACTGTGGCTGTAGTTATAGAGTATCCAGTTTAAATCAAGTTCATAAATAATAGTGCTGGTTGTCAAATAATTGAAAAAAGAATGATACAGGCATATCTCTTTTTTTTAAAAAAAATATCTTTATTGATTTCAGAGAGAGGAAGGGGAGAGGGAGAGAGAGATAGAAACACCAATGATGAGAGAGAGTCATTGATCGGCTGCCTCCTGCACACCCCTATTGGGCATCGAGCCCACAACCCGGGCGTGTGTCCTGACCGGGAGTCGTACTGTGATCTCGATCATAGGGCGATGCTCAACCACGGAGCCATGCTGGCCAGGCCAGGCCAGGCCGGGCATCTGTCTCTTTTATTGTACTTCATGTTTTCATGCTTTGCAGATTATTTTTTTTTTGTTTTTAACAAATGGAAGGTTTGTGGCAACCCTGCATTAAGCAAGTTTATTGAAGCCATTTTCCCAACAGCATTTGCTCACATTGTGTCCCTGTGTCACATTTTGGTAATTCTGACATTATTTCCAACTTTTTCATTATTATATTTGTTATGGTTATCTCTAATCAGTGATCTTTGAGAAATCATTTGTGAAAGGAATAGTTAATCAGTGTGGCAGTCTTCATTGTCTCATTTTAAGAAATTGCCACAGCCACCCCAGCCTTCAGACCCATCACCCTGATCAGGCAGCAGCCATCAACGTGCATGCAAGACCCTCTACCAGCAAAAAAATTAAGACTTGCTAAAGGCTCAGATGATGGTTAGCAGTTTTTAACAATAAAGTACTTTTAATTAACACATGTAGGTTGTTTTTTTAGACATGAAGCTTTCACACACCTAATAGACTAGAGTATGGTGTAAACATAACTTTTATATGCACTGGGAAACCAAAACATTCGTGTGACTTGCTTCATTGAGATATTGGGTTTATTGTGGTGGTCTGGGACTGAACCTGGTATGTCCTAGGTATGCCTGCGTTCTATCATAGGAAATATTCATCACCTACGGATTTTTTATATTATGTTTTGAAAGTACAAGAGATCAGCATTTTTATAGCAGGGGAATATTTCCTGTGGTTTTTAGAGACCCAAAGTAAACATTTTTAAATGTCAGAAAGCTTTAAACCCAAACAGGCTGGAGTCTCATTAGACAGCAGACTGGCTAAAATTCACAAATTGAAAAATCCTGCCATAAAATTTATTCTGAACAAGGAAACAGGAAAAGGCATGTATGCGATTCAATAAATATCAAGCTCTGGGATTTTTGCTTGTTAAACTCAAAGATGTTTGAAGTTACATAATCATACCCTGATGCATGTTATCATGATTTACAAATCTACCCTATAAATTCTGCTTTTCTTTCTTGCAGCTCTGATTGTGGGAAGGGAGCAGAGTATATGTGTAGATTACAGAGTGATTATTCCACCACTTCTCTGTGCCTCAGTTCCTCTCATCTAAATGAGGGACATTTATCATTCTCATTTTTCTACTTTTCATAAATATGTAAAGATTAATTAATTATTGGACCACATCTAGACAGGAGTAAAGTTAACTTTGGGTGTTATATTTATCATTAAGGTAAAATTTTAATCATTTTTTAAAAACAAAGTGCCTCTTAGCAAGCAGTTTGGCTTTTGGATATAATTTTCTCCATTTTAAAGAATAGTAAACATTTAAAAAGACTATAGAAAGGTTAGATAAAAGTGACAGATCAGCTAGGCCAGGCATGGCTCAGTGGTTGAGCATCGACCTAAGATCGAGGAGAGCGCCGTTCGATTTCCAGTCAGGGCACATGCCCGGGTTGCGGGCTCGATCCAGAGCTGGGGGCGTGCGGGAGGCAGCCGGTCAATGACTCTCATCATTGATGTTTCTCTCTCTCCCTCTCTCTCCCCGTTCCTCTCTCCAAAATCAATAAAGGTATAGTAAAAAAAAGTGATAGATCATTTTACTGAAAATCACATGATTTTTAAAACAATAATAGAGCTGAAAAGATTAAAAATGATTGCTGAGGTGGACAAAAAGCACTCGATGCTGATATTGTATTAAAATGTGTTACATTTTGCCTTGGCCCGTGCGGTTCAGTTGGTTAGAGCGCTGTCCTGTGCACCAAAACACACACACACACACACAAACATTTAATCTCATTTAAGATATAAGGATAGTTCAGTAAGTTATCAAACTTTTCAAATATCTTTATCTACTTTTCTGAGAGTGGAAACAATGTCTCATAATTAGTCTCCTCTCAAATGATACCAATCCAGATAATACTAAGTTCTAAGAGTTCTTAGCTTCTAGTCTTAGCTCTTTGTCTTTCAGAAATAATATTTATTGTTCCCCAAATAACCATTGTTTCTTCTGTATTGCTGCAGATAGAAGGACTTTAACAAAAAAAATCACATTCAAACAGAAGATAGATATGCTACTGCTACTCAGAATAACAATTTGTATGTCCCAAACCCAGAAATAAAATATATTTACTCACCCTGAGTGTTCATCTTCCTTATAAATACTCATAGGATAGAATTTATGTGACATAGTAAGTATAAAATTATTTGACCTATGCATTGATGGTTTGCCCTAAAATGACTATCCCTGAAATATTCAAAATACCTTGAATTTGTGGCTAAGTTCATTGAGTTTATCCCCTATTCTTGTAGAATAACCATCCTTTTTGAAGAAAGCAGTATGGTGGCATCATAGAGAAATTTGGTCTTATTATTTTAAGAATTAAATGAATCCAATGTCAAATATAAACTGGCATGTTAACCCATGCTAATAAATAATGGGAAAAATGTAGACCTTGATATCTCCAGAACAAGGTACTTAAATTCACCATTTGTATAAGAAGGCAACATTTTAGTAGCAGAAACATTTTGTTGAAAGTTGGCTTATAAAAACAGGCATTTCTTGAATTTCCTATTCTGAATTACCATCAGTCACAAGTTATTTTGATACTATGATGTGCATGGTGATTATAAAGATTAAGCATTTAAAAACGAGCCAACAAATGAAATAGAAAAATCTTTTTAAAAATTGTCATAGTAGCTGAGATTCATTTTCTATCCATCAGTGGTTTGGTTTTATTTCTCGGAGTGATCTTGCTAGATGGCATGCTTTGTTGATGGTGTGTGTTTTTAACATAAATCTTAAAAGTTTAGTGATGCACCAACAAGTGTCTTTATTCCCTGCTCTTGGTTTATGTATCACTCACTCTTGAATTTTCTACTGTTTCCAGTTGATTTTGTCCAGAGTGCTAATTTGGAAGTTCACATACAAAATAAGGAAACAAAAGGCAGGAATCTTTTCCTTAACTAAGCAAATTGTACTAGAATTCTGCTGAAGATGAATTGAAATCTCCCACTCTCACTCCCTACCTAGAGGGTGTCTTTGTGGGTACCAGAGCCACGACCCCTTGGTTGCCTTTCACTCACCCAGACCTTGAACTTTTCTTCTATCAGGCTCTTTGGATCCTGAGGCTCCATCCTGGATCCATGGGTGACAGCCTCAGGCCACTGGAGCTCCTGAGGGCCCAACCTCATGCATTTTGTGTCAACAGCCTGAGCAGCTGCTAAACCCCTCGCAGGCTCTGCCAACAAAAACTGCAGCCCGCGGAAGGAAGAGGGAGATGTGTGTTTGATGTCCAAAGCTGGAATTCAAAATTACTTTTAGTTTTGGAAGCGTTGCCCCCGGCACTTTCCCTCGCGCTCTGTGTGAGAGCCTCCTGGCCTCCTTTCCCCTTCTGTGAACACACCAGCCTTTTCCAGCCCCGGCAGCCTTGCTCTCACTGTTCTCTCTGCTGGGAACTGCCTGCCATTTATCTTCTGTCCCATCATTCAGATATCATCCAGATGTCACTTCCTCAGAGTGCCTTCTACCACATGATGACACTTGCTCTTACTTTCTTCATAGCACTTTTTACTGTCTGAATAACCTCATTCATCTGTTTGTTTATTTTTATGTTCTGTGTTCCTCATTGCTGCCTTTCCCCACAGAGAAATATAAGCCTCCTGAGAGTACAGACCTTATTTCTCTTTGTTCACAACTGTCAACCCTCTCTTAGAGCGATGCAGTAGTTGGTGGTAGGCATTTGTCGAATGATGAGCGAATGAATGTATGAATGAATGAATGAATGAATGAATGAATGAATGAATGAAAGATAGGCTATAGTATTATGACTCTGCCTTAGCAGGATTTATAGGGACACTGGAAACCAACCTGGAAACGCCTCCATCTTGCACAGCAGGACAGTTTCTCTTTACAAATATTTGCCTTAGAGATAAACTTCTGGAACACAATTTTCCTTTCTTAAGTTAGGGATTAGCTCTACTTCGGTGATAACAGCTGATTCAGTTTATTAATTGAGAGCAAAGAATAAGTAAACATTTTCTTATTTAAATAAACAGCTGGGATGTTTGAGAGGCTAACTCCTTGGCAATATACTTTTTTTTTTTTAATTGAATTTTTTGGGTGACTTTGATTCACAAAGCCATACAGGTTGCAAGTGTACAACTCAATAAAACATCATCTGCACACTGCATCTGCGCCCATCACCTTAAGCAGTCTCTTTCCGTCCCCATTTATCCCCTCTGCCTACCTCCACCTATCCCAACCCCCTTTCCCTCTGGCTGTCACCACAGCATTATCTGTGTCTATGTTTTGTATATATGTTTTTGGCTAATCCCTTCACCTTGTCTTTTATCCAGTCCCCCCTTACCCCTCCCCTCTGACAGCTGTCAGTTCCATGTATCCATGCTTCTGTTTCTAATTTGTTCATCAGTTTATTTTGTTCATTAGATTCCACATATAAGTGAGATCATGTGATACTTATCTTTCTCTGACTCGCTTATTTCACTTAACATAATCTCCAGGTCCATCCATGTTTCCCAAAAGGTAAGATTTCCTCCCTTTTCCATCCACGTAGTATTCCAATGTGTAAATGTACCAGTTTTTTTATCCACTCATCTACTGATGGGCACTTGGGCTGTTTCCGTATCTTAGTTATTGTAAATAATGCTGCAGTGACGATAGAGGTGTGTATAGTCTTTCGAATTAGTGTTTTGGGTTTCTTAGGATATATTCCCAAAAGTGGGATCGCTGGGTCAAATGGCAGTTCTATTTTTAATTTTTTGAGAAAACTCCATACTGTTTAAAGTTATTTCCTCCTTCCGTCCAAACACAGCCTGTTGTTGCACTCATACTCGTTTTTCCTGAAGTCAACTGGCTCTGGGCAATACAGTGACCACATTGGGGGGCAAGATTTGCACCTTGTAGCTGGCTCCCATGCCCATGCTTTACCTTTCCACTTGAACAGTACAGGTGAGGACGCTGTTGGCTGGGCTCATGCCCTGTCATTCTCTGCATACCAGTAGCAAGTCCAGTCAGGGCCCTGCACAGAGTACACTCTCAATATCGTACACTAGTGATAATGATAAGGGATAGGATGCAAATCCCCAAAACGTAAGATCTCGGGCAATCACTCTGAAGACAAAAGAAGACAAAGGAAGCTGCCGAATTCTTTCATCAGTGACATAATCATTTTCTAGACCTGCCTTTTGGTTATTCACTTTGCTCTCTCCCCACTCCTCCCAGAATTACTGGTAGAAATGGAGGGGGAACAAATAAAAGAGTAAAAGAAATTTTGTTTTGTGCCCTTTGAACGACTTCTAGGTACAGGGAGCAGGCACATTTGGGTCTGGATCCCAACTAAGAATAAAACAGGAAGTGACCAGGTGAGAGCGAACACTTTATAGAGGGGCTTTATGACTGTGGAGACGTGAGGGGTTTTCCATCAATTAGTCCTTGTGACCTTTTTACTTAAGATAAACATAGCAACCCAACAGGATCATGGGTGGCACCATGCAATCTATGTGTTATAGTTACTGATGTATTGCCTAAAATGTCTTCTCTCCTAGAAGACTGCCCTCCATCAAAAACAAACAAAAAACAAAGTTAACAGACATGAAAAATTTGGGAAAGTATTTGCAATACATACAACAGATGATGGGCTAATTTCCTTGCTAAATAAGGGCTCATATGTATCAGCCAATGAAAAGTAACAACCCAGTAGAAGAAAAAAGTAAAGAATATGAATGGTCAGTTAAAAGAAAAATGCAATGGCCAAGAAACATGGCCTCATTAATGAAAGGAAAATATTAAAATAAGATAGTATTTTTCAATTGTCATTTGAAAACAATTGATACTATCCAATGATGGTGAGAAGTCACATGGTTGGAAGGAGTGTAGATTGGCAAAATATTTTTTGGAGAAGTTTTAGTTTTATCTAATATTAAGATATACAGCTAGCCCAGCCAGCTGTGGCTCAGTGGTTGAGCATCGACCTAGGATCCAGGAGATCACGGTTCAATTTCAGGTCAGGACATGTGCCCAGGTTGTGGGCTCAAGCCCCAGTAGGGGGAGTGCAGGAGGCAGCCGATCAATGATTCTCTCTCATCATTGATGTTTCTCTCTCTCCCTCTCTCCCTTCCTCTCTCTGAAATCAATAAAGATATATTTTTTTTAAAAAGATATGCAGCTGTAACTATAGAAAGTATATTGCATCTTCTTTTATAATAGTAAAAACTTGGAAGTAACCTGAAAGTACATCAATAGTAATATAGATATTATACCAACTGTTTGATAGTATGCAATGTAGCTATTCAAAAGAGCAAGTGAGTCTCTGCCAATGATATGGACCAACGCTGCAGAAAATATTATATATAGTTGAACACATTTGAATAAAATAGCAAACTTTTCCATATAGTTTGAGCATATACCAGCAAATATGCACGTCAATAAGAAGATATATGTACCTATATATACACAGGCTATACATGCAACTGTTTATGGTCATTATCTCTAGGAAGTGAGGCTGTGACCCTGGCCGGTGTGGCTCAGTCATTAGTGTCAGCCTACACACCGAAGGCTCCCAGGTTTGATTCCCAGATGTACTTGGGTTGCAGGTTTCATCCCTGGCCCCAGTTGGGGTGTGTGCCCCGGAGGCAACAAATCGATGTGTCTCTCTCACACCAATGTCTCTCTCTCTCTTTCTCTTTCTCTCTCTCTCCTTCCCTCCCTTCCTCTCTCTCAAAAAACTCAATGGAAATAATATCCTCGGGGAGGGAGGATTAACAAACAAACAAATAAATAAATAAAAGAAAGTGAGACTGTGGTGGGAGAGAAGCCTACCTGATCTTCAGGTTCATGCGTAGATGCTCAACCACAGAGCCACTCTGCTGGGCTTACTTAGTCTTTTGAACCAGTTGAAACTTTTACTTTAATCATATATTAGTTTTAAAGAAAAACCCTATTAGAGAGTGCTTAAAGCACTTTACTAGAGGACAATATGTTTCAGCATCTTTTAAAAAGTTACTTAACCCAAAGAATTAAACATTTTCCCTTGTGGTCCATGCTTCTGGCATGTTGTAATTCCTGTTAGAAATTAAGGTTTTTCTTGTTATAAATTATAAATACCATATGTTTTGCCAACCTTTTACATGATTCTCACTCCCATCACTGCTGTATTACCTTTGGCAACTGACTTGGAGGAGGAAATTCCACATATTCTCCACAGTTATGATCCTTGGTCTCCGGTTCATAGCTTTGGATATTTATGATTTGTGATCACTTATATATACACCTCAAGAACAATAAAGGAAGTATATTTAAATAAGGACTCCTTTTCAGAAGTTGTCTGAACTGCCAGAGACTGAGGTCTAAATCTGCAGAATCTGGATTTGGGCTTCATAGATTTAGCCTTAAGTCTCCTTGAATCTTGTATTCTCTCCTATGTTGTGCAGAAAGTAAGGCTGTGCACAGAATCCTGGATTTCAGTGCAGTTTATATAGAGCCAAAGCACACACAAAAATGGTTTTAATTTTAAAAAAAGAATTGACCACTGAAAATGAGGAAAAGCTAAGAAAACACCCAGTAAGGGTGCATGTGTTCAGAGGAGCAATTTCTGTGGCCTGTGACCCTTGCACATTTGAGGAATCAGCAAGCCGGAGAGCTTGTCTAACTCTCAATGCTGTCCCCCTGCTTCCTTGTGCAGACACAGCTGAACTCTGTTGAATCTTGCCAACAGACCAGATGTGTGTAAGTCTGCCAGATTTAGTTGAGGGAGTAGTGCAGTGAACTGAGAAAGTCCCTAGTAACATATTTTTACTCTGTTTGTAGCACCTTTTATGTTGTGGAAGGCAAATTGTTTGTAGAAAAAAAAAATGGCAAGGGGTAGGAAGGCTGAAAACCAGAGAAGCATTTTCTCATATTGCTTTTGTTCTCTTTAAGGGGACAAGGTGTGGCTGGAGGTTAGAAGTAGACAATTGATTAAGTGGCAGAAAAAAAATACTCTTTTATCAGAAACATATCCAGATCCAAAGACTGTATTGGTCAGCTAGTGAAAGGAAATCTGTTACATAAAAAAATATTTAAAAAATGAATCCAATAGCTTTCTTATACAAATCTACCTCTCTTTTTCCTTTGTATCTTTTGTTGATTTCCCATTTATAATTTGCCATAATGACCCATTTTGCCCTTTACCTGGAAGAGTGGGGAAAAAAAGAAAAAGAATGAGTTGTCTCACCTACTTAGCGTTGGAAGGTGGAAGTGTCTCCTTGTTACCGAGGCAAAAATAAATGAAAGCTCGCCAGAACAAGGCACATCACTGACTAATTCACTATGATAAGTGATAGAAGCACTGGACTTTGCCTGACGTTGACACACACCCAGACACTCCAGGAAGCATGCGGGCTCCTTCAGAGTGGTGCTGGTATCTTAGTCCAGTCGAATGCCCATCCAGCCTTGCTATGCCTCGGGAAGTGAGCAGTCGGCTAATTGTTTTCACATTAACTGCTGCTTGAACAAGGACACCCAGAGGAATAGTTCACACTGGAGATTGCAAAATTCTTTTAACCTGTCAAGTGCCATCATCAACACAACAGCTGATGGGCCCCAGCTAAAAGCTGAGATATGCTTATGGAGAGTGAAAGGGGCAGCTACCAATTGAAAGACTAGCAAAGAGTCTCCTCTTCTCCCTGGAGGTACCCAATCAGTGGGTGCTGCCTTCTTGACAGTTCAGGACCATATTGGTTTCCCAGCCTTTAGAAGGTACCACGGAAGCAGCCTTCCAAGTGGCCTTGGCTCAGGTGTAATCTCATGGATGGGACCCCCTCCACCTCTTTGTTGTGATTTCCCACAGTGGGGTACGGGGCCAGGATTTGCTGAAACTTCAGAGGGCAGGAGATATGTGTGTCTATGGGAGAATATCAGTTCCAGTAGTATAGGCCGTCTCAGCTATGACCTCCTCACTGATACAACTCCTTGTATCTTGTTGTTCTCACCATTCCTGTTTTGTTTTGTTTTTTGTTTTTTTCTAATTTCAACCACAAAATGAATTTGCCTGTGATGGGGGCTGAAGGGTTAGAGTAGGGTTCTAGTTTAGCACTGAGTAAAGCTCCTGATAGTGCACAACACCAGATTCCACTCAGGACCAGTCAAAGCCACAGTCCTCTCATCTCTGCCACCTTTGCCCTTCTCACACGAAAACCCTCCCAGAAGGGAGGTCCTCTCTCATACACTCATTTCTGCTCCTGTCACGGAGTTTCTTCTACCAGGACCATCCTCCCAAATTGTGGCTTGCTCCTAGGCCTCTGAAACCTGTTTTCTATGGTAAGCAGGCTTCTTGGTAGCCTCAGACTTCTTTAGAGAATCCCCACCCCTACCACCTCCTAGCCATAAATGAAACTTCTCTTTTATATAGAGGATATTGTTCCTTTGCAATTCCGGCACCCACAATGCTCCTGGACTTGGAGATGGGGTATGAGAACCATTTCTTTTCCCGCCTTAAGTAACAACTTCCCCACCTTGGCTCATGCAATCCTGCCTCATCCTTTCTGGTTGTTGGGATGGACTTTTCTACCCTTAGGCACCTCTGATCTGAAATGTGAACCTTCTCCTACTTCACATTGGACTGTGTGATTTTACCTATTTGTCCTTGCTTTTCTTACTGAATGAATTGTCATTTCCTTTTTGCCTACTCAAATCCTGTTTAGCTCAGGTCTTTTACCCTTTTCTTAAAAACCCCTGCCAATAGAAATTTCTATTTTAAATCTTACTGTAGCCTCTCTTTGGCACATAATTAAATACAGTGCTTGCAATGACCAACTTTTATTTTGTATTATAATTAAATGTTGTAATGCCATTTAACTTCTTACGTGTTTTGTTCCTTACATACCTTAGATTGCCAGGCTCTTTGGGGATAGAACTTTATGGAAACTTTCCTTGCTATAATTATCATCAAACTTGTCTCTAATATTGAAGTGTCCCATAAGTGTTTGTTGAATGAAAGAAAGAATTCATCAATCACAGATGAATATTTTAAGATGTTAAGAGACTTGCCTTCTTTTGTTACTGATTTGCTAGCTATGGCCTTTTTAAACAAATTTCCTGATGTCACCTCTTAGTTCTCAGCTTTAACTTGCTGTGAGAGTTGAGAGAGCAGCAATAAAGTAATTTGAGCTTATAAAAAAAAAAAAATGTTTTAAATTAAACATTATAAGTACAAAGTAAAATTTGTAGAGTCAAGAAAAGTATCTATATTCATTATCATCTCTATAAATAAGGAAATATAGTGTCCTTAAGGGAAAGCCTACAGTTCTCTGTATTGATCACTGAAAAATTTTTTGTGTGTGTCTTTTGCTATGTATTAGAAAAGAAAATCAATTGTTCTATATTTAAAATGATTGGACAACTAAGACTGGCAACTTTTTTTTAATTGCTTGCTTGTTTTCTTGGAAGCAACAAAGAGAATGGGAGAGGTTAAGGATTTAGAAAAAAACACTGTTATTTACAGTCAGAACTCACTATGGGACATTTTTCACTAGGCTTTGACCGTCCATGTCGCATCAAAGTATTTTTAATTTTAGAAAACTACCCCAAAAGGAGAGAATTTTAAGTAAGGGGAGATTTGACAAGATTGAAAGCTGTTAAATGTGGGAGTAGGTAGGTTATAACTGTTGAGCCTCCCTCCCCTTTGATGCCTCTACTGTGTGCTGTCTCCATAAAGCAGTATGTCATCCGTAGCTGCAGTGAACAGATTCATACATATTCACCAGTTGCAAATTATAAATGTGCAGCCCAGAGAATAGCAGTGTTCTTTGTCTTTCTGCTTTTCTTTCTGCACTAATGATTCAAAAACTCTTAACACATCCAGATTTTGGAGACTGGCTTTGTAACTATCATTGCCTTTGTGCACTAATTAAGTCTTTGTAATTTAAATAGAATTTTATTTTCCAATTTGGACTCTTCCATGTAGGTAGATGGAGGTTTTCTCCATCCTGTGTCGGGGCTTTGATATAATGATTTATTAAGGTACTAGGAGAAATATTGATCCTGCTAATAGCTTCTGCCTTGCCACATAGTGTTTTACATTTTACTCAGCTGAGAGACCATATTCCCTTCTCGTCATCTGATTGACCGTAAATGCCTTGGCCTTTCCTCTGCAATTATCTCAGTTACCAAGGCAGTGGGTAGAAGTCAAGTATTTATAGAGTAATTAGTGAAGTCAACATGTCTAAATAGAGTACTTCTTATATAATACAAAGAAGTATTGTACAGTACTGTGAAATTAGTGAAGTTAGGTACAAGGCAAAGAAGCAAGGGTTGAGAACACCTGCGGCTGAGGACACACGCTCCTGATGGCAGGTGTCTTCTGTATGATTGTTAGGACACTGCTCAGGTGATGCCGCAACAATAGCACTTTTCCTCTCTAGCTTCTTTCCTTGATCCTAACGTCTTCTTGCTTATGAAAGAAAACTTTGTGATATTAGTGGGTTCTGAGTTTATTTTAGAGTCGTTTTTTAGAGTTTAGTATTTCAAGATACCTATGGATAGGAATATATCATTTAACACTTGAGCTCTTGGGAAGAAAGACATGATAAAAATTTGGTTATGTGTAAAGCTACTTTGTATTTTCAAGTCTTAATTATTGCCTGAGGTATAACTAGCGCAATTTTGAAAATAAGAAAAACATTGCTGATGTAACAGAAAGTGTAATGGGCTAGGAGTCCAAAAACCAGATTTGGTTTCTGGCTTTGTAAGCAATCACCATGTGTCCTTGTGGTGGTCACATGAGTCCCTTGGGCACCAATTTAATCATTTTGAATTAAGATATAAACAAATTATAAAAACCAAAGGAGATAATGAATGTCCAATTACTTTGTAAATTATGCAGCACCGTAGAGATGTAACTCTTTTTTCCCCTTTCCCCTCAGCTTTATTGAGATGTTAGTGACATATACGTATGTAAGTTCAAGGTATTCAACATGGTGATTTGATACACATATATATTGTCAAGTGATTACCACCATAATGTTAGTAACCTTCATCGCCTCACATATTTTTTTGGTGGTAATAACATTTAAGATGTAGCCCCTTAACAACTTTCAAGTATTGTTAATTACAGTCACTCTGCTGTACATTAGATCCCCAGAACTTATTCATTTTATAGCTGGCAGTTTGTACCCTTTGACCAACCTGTCCCCATTTCTCCCATACTCCAGCCTCTGGCAGCTACCATTCTACTCTCTATTTCTATTAGTTCAGTATATTTGGATTCCACATATGAGTAAGAGAGCATACAGTATTCGTCCTTCTCTGTGTGACTTATTTCACTTAGCATCATACCCTCTAGGAGTATCCATGTTGTCATAGAAGGCAGAATTTTCTTCCTTTTTTAATGGCTGAATAATGCTTATATACTGCATATAGTATATACATATATGTATCACATTTTCTTTATCCATTTGTTTGTTGATGGACACGTTTGTTTCTTCTGTGTCTTGGCTATTGTGCATAATGCTGTAGTGAACATAGGGGTGCAGATATCTCTTCAAAATAGTTATCCCTTTTCCTTCTATTATATACCCAGAAATGGGATTGTTGGGTCATCTGGTAGGTTTTATTTTTAATTTCTTCAGGAACCTGCATACTTTGTCCTTAGTGGCTATACCAGTTTACATTCCCAGCAACAGTTCACCAGTGTTTCCTTTCCTCCTCAACCTCATCAACCAACACTTGCCTCTTGTCTTTTTTGATAATAGTAATTGTGTCAGGTGTCAGGAGATGTCTCGTTGTAGTTTTGATTTGCATTTCCCTAATGGTTAGTGATGGTGAGCACCTTTTAATGTACCTTTTGGTCATTTGTATGTCTTTTTCAGAAAAAATATCTATTCAAGTCCTCTGCCCATTTTTAGATCGGAATATTTGGGGGGGTGGCTATTGATTTATACGAGTTTTATAGATATTATGGATATTAATCCATTATCAGATAAATAGTTTGCAAATATTCCATAGGGGACTCTCACATTCCATAGGGGACTTTTTCATTTTGCTGATTGGTTCTTTTGCTGTGCAAAAGATTTTTAGTTTTATGTTGATTTTTGCTTTTGATGCTTGTGTTTTCAGTGTTACATCCAAAAAATTGTTGCCAAGACCAACGTCAAAGAGTTTTTTCTTCTTGTTTTCATCTAGTACTTTTACAGTTTGGGATCTACATTTAAATCTTCCTTTTATTTTGAGTTAATTTTTGTTAGCGATGTAAAATAGGTGTCTAGTTTGATTCTTTTGGATGTGAATATCCAGTTTTCCCAGCACCATTTGTTGAAGACTGTCTTTTTCCCACTGTATAGTCTAGGTACCCTTGTCAACAATCATTTGACCATACATGTCTGGGCTTATTTCTGGCTTTCTATTCTGTTCCATTGGTCTATATGTCTGTCTTTATGCCATTACCATACTATTTTGATTACTGTAGCTTTATAATAACTTTGGAAATTAGAAAGTATGAGACTTCTATGTTATTTTTCAAAATTGATTTAACTATTTAGAATCCCTGAGATTCCCTATGAATTGTAAGATGGGTGTTTGTTTATTTTTTATTTCTGCAGAAACACCCTTGTGATTTTGATAGGGGTTGCATTAAATATGTAGATCAATTTTGGTAGTATTGACATCATTACAATATTGTCTTCCAGTTATGTACATTGGATTTCATTTATTTGTGTCTTTTTCAATTTCTTTAATCAATGTCTTATATATTTCAATATATAGATCTTTCACCTCTTTGGTTAAATTTATTCCTAAATATTTTAGTTTTTATTTTATTTCTATATCAATAATTTTTATTTTATTTTCTATTTTATTTTTTCATTTTATTAATTTTATTATTTTATTTTATTCATTGTTCAAAATATTAGAGTTGGTCCCCTTTTATCCCCATTGACCCCTTCAACCCGCACCCACTCCCCTCCCTAGGCCTTCACCACACCATTGTCTGTGTCTATGGGTTATGCATATATGCATATAAATTCTTTGATTAATCTCTCATAACCCACCCACCCACCACCACCTTCCCGCTGAGATTAGTCAGTCTGTTCCATGCTTCCATGTCACTGTATCTATTTTGTTCATCAGTTTATTATGTCCTTTAGATTCCATATAAGTGAGATCATGTGATATTTGTCTTTCTCTCACTGGCTTATTTCACTTAGCATGATATTCTCCAGGTCCATCCATACAGTCCCAGAGGGTACAAGATCCTTCTTCTTTACAGCTGCATAGTATTCCATGGTGTAAATGTTCAACAGTTTTTTTATCCACTCATCTATTGATGGGCACTTGGGCTGTTTCCAGATCTTAGCTATTGTAAATTGCAATGTTTTAAACATAAGGGTGCCTATATTCTTTTTGATTAGTGTTTCAGGATTCTTAGGATGTATTCCTAGAAGTGGGATCACGGGGTCAAAAGGCAGTTCCATTTTTAATTTTTTGAGGAACCTCCATACTGTTTTCCATAGTGGTTGCACCAGTCTGCATTCCCACCAGCAGTGTACCAGGGCTCCTCTTTCTCCACATCCTTGCCAGCACTTGTCATTTGTTGATTAGTTGATGGTAGCCATTCTGACAAATGTGAAGTGATCCCTCATTGTGGTTTTAATTTGCATCTCTCTGATGATTAGTCACGTTGAGCGTTTTCTCATGTGTCTCTCGGCCATCAGTATGTCCTCTTTGGAAAAGTGTCTATTCAAGTCCTTTGCCCATTTCTTAATTGGGTTGTTTGTCTTCCTCTTGCTGAGTTGTATGAGTTCTTTGAACACTTTGGAAATTAGCCTCTTATCAGATGCATCCTTGGAAAATATGTTCTCCCATACTATGGGGTTCCTTTGTATTTTGAGGCTGTTTTCTTTTGCTGCGCAGAAGCTTTTTAGTTTGATGTAGTTCCATTTGTTTATTTTTTCTTTTGTTTTTCTTGCTGTAGGAGATGTTTTGGTGAAAATTCCACTACAGGAGATGTCTATGACTTTACTGCCTGTGTTTTCTTGCAGGATTTTTATGGTTTCACAACTTACATTTAAGTCTTTTATTCCTTTTGAATTTATTCTTGTGTATGGAGTAAGTTGGTGATCTAGTTTCATTTTTTTGCATGTACTTGTCTAATTTTCCCACACCATTTATTAAAGAGCCTGTCTTTACTCCATCGTATGCTCTTGTCTCCTTTGTCAAATATTAACTGACCATAACGGCATGGGTCTATTTCTGGGGTCTCTGTTCTGTTCCATTGATCTATATGTTGGTGGTTGTACCAATACCATGCTGTTTTGATTACAGTGGCTTTGTAGTATAGTTTGTTATCCAGTAAAGTGATCCCTCCAACTTTGTTCCTCTTTCTCAAGATTTCTGCTGCTATTTGAGGTCTTTTTTGGTTCCATATAAATTTTTTGAATATTTGTTCTAGCTCTGTGAAGTATGATTTTTGTATTTTAATAGGAATTGCTTTCAATCTATAGATTGCTTTGGGTAGTATGGACATTTTAATGATATTAATTTTCCAATGCATGAACATGGTATATTCTTCCACTAGTTTATACCTTCCTCTATTTCTTTTTTCAGTGTCTTGTTGCTTTCCGAGTACAGCTCTTTTACATCCTTGGTTAAGTTTATTCCAAGGTATCTTATTTTTCTAGTTGCAGTGGTAAATGGTATTGTTTTTTCAGTTTCTCTTTCTGAGAGTTCATTGTTGGTATATAAAAATGCCATCTATTTTTGGGTGTTCATTTCGTATCCAGCTACCTTGCTGATTTCGTTTATCAAATCTAGTAGTACTTTGGTCAAGTCTTTTGGGTTTTCCATGTACTATATCATGTCATCTGCAAAAAATGACAGTTTCACTTCCTGCTTTCCAATTTGGATACCTTTTATGTTTTCTTCTTGTCTGATGGCTGTGGCAAGGACTTGCAGTACTATGTTGAATAGGAGTGGTAAAAGCAGAGAACCCTGTCTTGTTCCTCTTTTTAAGGAAAATGGTTTTAGTTTTTGACCATTGAGTATGATGTCAGCTGTAGGTTTGTTGTATATGGCCTTTATTATGATGAGGTATGTTCCCTGTATTCCCTCTTTGCTGAGATTTTTTTATCAGAAATGAGTGCTAGATTTTGTCAAATGCTTTTTCTACATCTGTTGATATGATCATATGATTTTTGTCCTTCATTTTGTTTATGTGATGTATCACATTTATTGATTTGTGAATATTATACCAGCCTTGCATCCCTGGAATAAATCCCACTTGGTCATGGTGTGTGATCTTTTTAATGTATTGCTGGACCTGGTTTGCTAGTATTTTGTTGAGGATTTTAGCATCTATGTTCATCAGGGATATTGGCCTGTAATTTTCTTTCTTTGTAGTGTCTTTATCTGGTTTTGAGATTAGGATGATGCTGGCCTCATAAAAAGAGTTTGGCAGTTTTTCCTCCTCTTGGATTTTCTGGAGTAATTTAAGGAGAATAGGTGTTAATTCTTTGAATGTTTGGTAAAACTCACCTGTAAATCCATCTGGTCCAGGACTTTTGTTTGCTGGGAGATTTTTGATTACTGCTTCAATTTCATTAGTTGTATCAGCCTATTCAGGTTTTCTGATTCTTCCTTATTCAGCTTTGGAAGATTGTTTCTAGGAATTTATCCATTTTACCCAGGTTGTCTAGTTTGTTGGCATATAGTTGCTCATAGTATTTTCTTATGATCCTTTGTATTTCTGTTGGGTCAGTTGTTATATCGCCTCTTTCATTTCCAATTTTATTTATTTGGGTCCTCTCTGTTTCTTTGTGAGTCTGGCTAAAGGTTTATCAATCTTATTTATCTTTTCAAAGAACCAGCTCTTGGTTTCGTTGATTTTTTTGTATTTTTTTTTTTTTAGTTTCTATATCATTAATTTCTGCTCTGACCTTTATTATTTCCTTTCTTCTACTTACTCTGGGCTTTTCTTGCTGTTCTCTTTCTAATTCTTTTAGTTATGTTAGATGGTTTAGTAGAGCTTTTTCTTGTTTCTTGAGGTATGCATGTAATGCTGTGAACTTTCCTCTCAGGATTGCTCTCACTGTGTCCCATAGATTTGGGGTTGTTGTCTGTTCATTTTTGTGTGTTTTTTTTTTCAGGAAGTGTTTGATTTCTTCCTTGATCTCATTGGTAGCACAGTCATTATTTATTAACATGCTATTTAGCCTCCATGTGTGTATGTTTTTTAGTTTTTTATAGTGATTGATTTCTAGTTACATGCCATTGTGGTCTGCTTGTTATGATTTCAATCTTCATGAACTTGTAGAGACTTGGTTTGTGCCCTAACATGTGGTTTATTTTTGAGAATGTTCCATGTGCACTTGAAAAGAATGTGTATTCTGCTGCTTTGGGATGAAATGTTTTTTAATTGTCAATTAAATCCATTAGATCTAGTGTGTCATTTAAGGTCTCTGTTTCCCTGTTGCTTTTTTTGTCTTGATGATTTGTCCAGTGATGACAGTGGGGTGTTAAAGGCCTCCACTATGATTGTGTTGCTGTTCATCTCCCCCTTAAAGTCCACAAAGAAATTTTTTATATATTTAGGTGCTCCTATATTGGGTGCATATATATTTATAAGGATTATTTCCTCCTGTTGGGTTGATCCCTTTAGTGTAATGTAGTGACCATTTTTGTCTCTTGTTATGGTCTTTATTTTGAAGTGTATTTTGTCAGGAATAAGTATTGCTACTCCAGATTTCTTTTTGTTTTCATGGAATATTTTTTTCCAATCCTTTACTTTCAGTCTGTGTGAATCTTATGCTCTCAAGTGGGTCTCTTGTAGACAGCATATATATGGGTCCTGTTTTCTTATCCATTCAGCTACCCTTTGTCTTTTGACTGGAGCATTTATTCCATTTACATTTGAGGTTATTATTGATATGTACTTATTAATGACATTTTTTTCCTTTATGCCAATGTACCTTTCTCTCAATATGTCTTCTTTTTAAAGCAGTCCTTTTGGCATTTCTTGTAGTGCTGGTTTGGTGGTACTGAACTCTTTAGCTTGGTGGTACTGAACTCCTTTAGCCTTCTTTTGTCTGGGAAGTTCTTTTTTTCATCTTCAATTTTAAATGATAGCCTTACTGGATAAAGCAGTGTTGGTTGTAGGTTCTTGCTTTCCATTACTTTGAGAACTTTATGCCACTCCCTTCTAGCCTTCAAGTGTTTTGTTGAAAAATCTGTCAGCCTTATGGGAGTTCCCTTTTAGGTCACTTGTCTCTCCCTTGCAGCCCTTAATATTCTCTCTTTGTTGTTAATATTTGCCATTTTAATTAGGATGTGTCTTGGAGTGCGTCTCTTTGGGTTCCTCTTGTTTGGAACCCTCTGTGCTTCCTTGACTTGTGTGGCTTTCTCCACCAGCTTAGGAAATTTTTTCTGTCTTCATTTCTTCCACCTGGTTTTCTATCCCTTACTCACTTTCCTCCCCCTCTGGTATCTCTATGATGTGAATGTTATTTTGCCTCATGTTGTCCCAAAGTTCCTTTAAATTGTCCTCATGCTTTTTAAGTGTTTTTTCTTTTTGCTACTCTGATTGAAAGTTTTTGTCTACCTTATCTTCTGACTCACTTATTCTATCCTCTGCTTCCTTGAGCTGCTTTTAATTCTTTTCAGCATATTCTTGATATCAGATATAGTATTCTTCATTTCTGCCTGGTTCTTATTTATCACATTTAGCTCTTTTTTTCATGCTTTCAGTAAGTTCCTGGACCTTTCTATTAAGTGTCTTGTGGTTCTCATTAATTTCGTTGAGCATCTTTTAAAACCATTACTCTGAACTATATTTCTGACAACTTGTTTAACTCCATCTCATCAAGGTCTTTTTCTGGCAATTTTTCCTTTTCTTTAGTTTGGGATTTTTTTTCTTTGTCTCCCCTTTTTAGTGACTCTTAGTGTTTGTATTTGTATATTAGGTATGTTTGCTATTTCCCAGTCTTGTGCCATGAGATTTTGTAGTGTATGTCCAGTGAAGCTCAGAGGTGTGTTTTCCTTATACTTCTGATCTATTTTCTCTAGGCATGTCATTTTTTGGTGTCTCTTTTGTGGGTTCTTTGGGATCTCTTGTTGTGAATGGGTTTAGATTGTTGTTGACCCGTTCATGGGAGGACTCTCTTCTCATGTTGGCTAACTGTGAGGCTCAGCCACATTGTGTGAGCTGTTGTACAGGTGCTGACAGGGCAAAACAAAACACATACAAACTGCCAGGAAATAAATAGTAACTTATAAAATATCCTGACAATCACAATGAAAACAACCCAAGAGAAAGTTGAATTGGGAGAGTGAAGGGAGAACACAAATGCTAAAGCAAAAAAAAAAGAGAGAGAGAAAAGGATATTATTGCTAATAGTAAAAACAAAAAAAAGTAAAAAATAGAGAAGCTACTGGGAGGTAAAAGGGGCAGAGAAATGATTCTGAAAGGAAAGAAGGGCGAGCAAAAAAATAAGGGTAGAGAATAGGAAGAGAAAAATAGTTGAAAAATAAAAATAAACTAAAGAGACAAACACAAACAAACAAAAAGACAGAGAATAAAAGGGGAGAAAAAGAAAATTTAAAAAAAGTTATGCCAATGGAACATGAAGAGAGAGAGAGGTA
Source organism: Miniopterus natalensis (assembly GCF_054644295.1). Taxonomy (NCBI): domain Eukaryota; kingdom Metazoa; phylum Chordata; class Mammalia; order Chiroptera; family Miniopteridae; genus Miniopterus; species Miniopterus natalensis. The sequence goes on along the minus strand of NC_142082.1, from coordinate 72,446,003 downwards.
AAGCAAACACAGGGAAGGAGGCCAATGAGAGGTATGGGGGAAACAATAGAGAAAAGCAATAAACTTATTGGTTATAATGATAATATCCCAGCAATAAAACAGAGAATATCAAGAAAATCTTGAGAACAAAAGAAAAAAACAAAACAAAGCAAAAAAACAAGCAAAGCAAGACAATTAAAAAAAAAATAACTAAAAAATTAAGAGTAAAAAAATTTAAAACAATTTAAAAATAAAATACTTTTTTTTCCTGTCTTTTTTCTAAAAAAATAAAAAAAACACACACAAAAAAACAGGTGAGTTTCATCTGGGCAGCTTATGTTGGTTAATGGCCACTGTTTTGTATGCTGATTTTGTGTCTCCTGGGAGGCACTTGTGTGTCAGCCAATGTCCAGAGCTGTCTAGGTTTGGCTCTGGTGTCCTTAGGTAGTTGGCTGATCTGAGGCTCTCTGTGGACCACCTCCATTTTTCAGCTATTTTGCCTCCCCCTTGTGGTTGCTTGGTCTTATTCCAGAGTCTTCTGAAGGGTCTTTAGGGTGCAGGCTGGCTAGTGCAACTCGGGATGTTGCTCCCCTTACTTAGAGGCTTCTCTATCAGGCACTCACTGTGCAGGAGTTAGTCTCTACTTCAAAGCCAGCTCCTCAGTTTCTACCCTATCTTCCAATTCTAGCTCCCCATACAATGGCCTGTTCAGTTTCAGTTTGACTTCAGTCTGTTGCCTTTTCTGTATGAGCAGTTTCAGCAGCTTGGGCCCCGTGGTTGTGATTAAAAAAGACTCTGGTGAGGACTTTGCCTGCCCAGCCCCCAGAAGGGGTTTTAAGCTTTTCCTCCAGTTCCCAAACAGTAGTCCCTGAGAGTCTTATTCTTCTATTGTCCTGTGAGCTGTTCTCCCTTCCCCCTCAGGACTGTGCCCTCCCCTCGGGTGTGCTGCTCCCCTCCTTTCCCAGATTTGGTCGGTTGATCTCATGGAGCGCTCATTTCAAACTCTTTACAATGCAGACATAATCCCAGATTTCACTGCTCTGTCTCCCCAATGCAAGCCAGGAAGGTGGATGCCCATTCAGCAATCAAAAACACACAAAGCAACAAATAGGCAGAACTCGCCCTGTAAGGTCCCACCCCCCCCCACCACCACCACCACCACCTCAGAAACAAGCAAGAGGGGTCACAACGTCAACCCTTCGCAGATCTCCCGCACAGCTGATCTCATTGAAGCTGGGGTAGTTCCTTGAGCTCTCTCCTAGCCCCCTTCAGAGCAAGTCAAAAATCTTCGTTTCACCCCACCAGCAGCTCTGGCAGCTGGAGTTCCGATCTTCCTGGCTGGCCGCTCTGGTACCTCTCTATACAGTTGAAATGCTTTCTGGGGTTCTACACAATGTCTTACAGAAAAGCAGAGGGTCCCTTTAGGTCACTGCTGAGTGCAGCCCTCTGGCCCCTATCTATTTGGAAGCTACACCCCGCCTTTCCTACGGTCAGCACCCAGGGTAAAACTCTCCTGCCCTGGCTGCCGCCATTAGGTTTATTGTTTCACTTGGAAAGTGCAGTCCCCTCCTCACAAGCACATTGTTCCCCTGGCTCCCTCTTCCTGCCCTGCAGGTGCTCTCCTTCCCTACTCCTCTGCTCTGGGTTTGAGATCCCAACTTTTGGATGCCAGTCCACACTCCCAAGGGGAGGGAGCTTTGCAGCCTCTAATACTCAGGACTCACAGCCCAGCACTGGCTTCAGGGGGGACGCCCCCTTTCTTCGCACTCCCTCTCTTACCAGACTCTATGATGTTTCTTCCGTGCTCCTTATTTGAAATATGTCCACTCAGGTATATTACTTTTGTTTTTCCAAGCTGGCTACACAGTATTTTAGCTGTAAATCCAGTCTGTAGCTGGAAGGAAGGGCACTCTGTTTCTTGTCCTATTTTATTATTTTTGATGCTGTTGTTAATGGAATTGTTTCCTTTATTTCTTTTCAGATGTTTTGTTTTTAATTTATAGAAATGCAACTGAGTTTTGTATGTTGATTTTGTATCCTGTAACTTTACTGAATTCGCTTATTCTAACAATATTTTTAATTGATTTTTAGGGGGGGGGAGAAAGAGAAACATCGATTTGTTGTTCCACTTATTTATGCATTCATCTGTTGCTTCTTTTTAAAAAAATATTAAAACAAAATTTTAAAAAATCTTTATTGTTTAAAGTATTACAGTTGTCCCCCATTTTATTCTCCCATTGCCCACCTCCACCCAATTCCCACCCCACGCCACCCCACCCCAGGCTTTCACCACCTTATTGTTTGCATCCATGGGCAATGCATATATGCATATAAGTTCTTTGGTTAATTTATTTTTAGAGAGAGAGGAAAAGAGAGGGAGAAAGAGAGAAACATCAATGTGAGACCAAAACTGGGGATCAAGTCCACAACTCGGTCATGTGCCCTGGCCGGGAATCGAACCAGCAACCTTTCAGTGCACAAGATGATGCCCAACCAACTGAGCCACACTGACCTTGGCTGGTTGCTTCTTGTATGTGCCCTGACCAGGGATCAAACCTTCAACCTTGTTGTATCAGGATGATGCTCTAATCAGCTGAGCTACCTGGCCAGGGCCATGTGTAACTCTTTCTAAAAAGCATATACAATTGCATAATGGCCAGTGAAGGGTTCCTTTTGAAATAAGTGTAGAGAGAAATAGTATTGCAGCCCAGATCGCTGTTAAGTTAGTAATGTTTCTTTGTATTTTGGCTCATGTACCTTCTTATTAGATGTGTGGCTGGATCCTCATGTGCACCTGCCTTTGTCATTCCATATATATCTTGGAAAGGGATGGAAAATCTCTTTGGAATCTTCAAAGGAGATTATGAAATTGCTTTAGACATAACAAAGAATGCCTCATTTTTCAAGACCCACTTGTAATTATTTATATTTTCCCCCAAATGGCATTAATACACTTGGAAAGATCCTTGGTGTTTTTTCTTAGTATTCTAGGCCTGGAATGGAAATGACAAACCAATTCTTCAGTATATCTGCCATAAGTAAACATCACCGCGTGCCTGATTTATGCCATGCTTTTGGTTGTTCATTCTCCTGCACTTCCTTTAATCCCTCTACTTGTCATTATCTGTAGGAACTAACAATTTGTAAAACCAGAAACCAAAGCAAAATTGAATTGTACAAATGACACTGGGAGGCAGATATATTTAAGTGAGCCAACAAAGTATGAACTTTCTTTTTGGATCTGTCATTAAGGCAGCCAAGTGTCAAGCCCAGCCTGTCTTATGGAGCAGCATTGTTTTTCTTGTTTTGGAAAATTAAAATAATTGTGGAATGGTGGTTGTCCTATATTCACTATAAACTTTTTCCATGACTTCTTCATAGACTGCTCAGTGCCCATTTTCTCAGTTCAATATATAGAGGCTATAACTACAGCCATATAACCCTAAGCCAAATAGTAATATTTATGTTCAACTTTGTTGCCATCTTTCATTTTTATATATTTTTTCCACCTTCTTATCTATCTTTAGTTGCTTATGGCATTCTTAGGTTGCCTCTGACTGCCTGAAGTTCCCATTTTGTATCAGGACCTCTCAACCCCCACCCCCACTCCTCTATCTGTCCATATACAATTATCTTGGCCTCCAAAATTACCTATTCCTCCTCAGTGTCATTACAAACTCTCATTGTTGTTGTCTTTCACTTATTTTGGCTAGTAAATTACGAAAAAAGTTATATGATTAAACTAATTCATCGTAAGGTGTGTGTGACCAAGGAAGCCCCTCCCTTAATTTTCCTATGGTTGTGTTTCCATTTTAAAAAAAGATAGCCTTTAAATATGCTATTTATTTGAGGAGCAATTCTTGATTCACTCATTAGCTCAGTGGATAACTGAGTGCCTGGCCTTACCTTCATGTGTTAAGACAGATGAAGGACTAGGAGGTCAGATAGATCCTTTGGAGTGGGTTGACACTGGCTAAACCCTTGTGTGGGGCTTGTCTTGGTTCTACTGCGTACACGGAGGAGTGGCCGTGGTCCTACCTCCTTATAGGTAGCAGTGATTTCAGAGCAAGTGGGAGGAGGAAGAACATTTACGGAGATGGGAGCAAGCAAGCTGGGCGTGGGCACGAAGCAAGAAACCAGGGCAGAGAAAGGAGAGCCAGAGAAGTTAAACGTCAAGGTCTCTTCTGATGCTAAAATTCTGTGTCCGTGAGAAAGCAAAAGGGAGGAAATACCATATGGAATTAAAAGGGAAGGAGGGTTCTGGGAATACGTACAGTAAAAGGGTATATTTTTTAGCTAAATGCTTCCAGCTTAATAAATATATGATGATGTGCTGTTTACCCCCTACAGCAAAGGTGAGCCCTTGTCTGTGGCTTCTAGGAATTAAAAAACCCATTGATGTGCAGCCTGCCAGGCAGGGCCCTTTCCTGACATCAGAGAGCATCTTCCGGCTGTGAGGCTGAGGCTGTCAATAAATACTTAACGCTGTCTTTTTAAGCATTTCCTTCCTAAGCCACAACCTGCAAAGAGGTTTGTTTGGTAAGAGATCAAAAACCTCTTAGGGTGGCAGGACTAAAGCACCCCCCCGCCCCCCCCAACAGAGGTTGGAGATGGCTCAGGCAGTAATGCATCAGGTAGAGACAGGGCAGGCCGGCAGAACATCAAAATACAGAGAGGCCAAGCAAAAAACCCCAGCTCCGTATAAAGTCAATGTTTCACAAACTGAAGAAGCAAGAGGCGGAGGGGAGGGAGGATCTAAATGTTTGTGAAGGGGATTTAAACACACTAAGCTTACTGTATACACACTAAGTCAAAACAATCTCATCTTGTGTGAGTTGGGGTCCACACGCAGTTGTGTTGGGCCCATCCTCTCCTGCGCTGATCACGTATAGCCGTGGAAGGAGAGAACTCTGAGGAAGCCCCAGAGGCTGGAACAGTTCGTGAGCAATTGTTCCACTGTGATATTATGTGCAACTGAAAGGATGTTAAGGTGGTGTTCTTTTACTTTGCTCATCCGATTATCTAATACAATCATCAACTCTTGCACGTTATGAATATCAAATTTGACTGAGTTGTAATATGCCTTTTAAGATAAAAAAAATGTTTTGTTATATAAAAATGCTTTGTAGCTTTAAAAGGTCAGTAGCTTCCTGGAGCAGAAATATGCCATATTATTTCTTTTTCCCTTTTTTATCTTTCAGTTACAGGTGACATTCAATATTATATTAGTTTCAGGTGTACAGCATAGTGGTTAGACATTTATACAATTTATGAAGTGATCCCCCAATAAGTCTAGTACTCACCAGGCACCATACATAGTTATTTCAGTATTGTTGACCATATCCTCTATGCTGTACTTTACATCCCCATGACTGTTTTGTAACTACTAATTTGTACTTCTTAATCCCTACATCTTTTTCACCGAGCCCCCCAACTCCCTCCCCTCTGGCAACTCTCAGTCTGTTCTCTGTACCTTTGAGTCTGTTTCTGTTTCGTTTTTTCCTTTTATTTTGTTCTTTAAATTCCACATGTAAGTGAAATCATATCATATTTGTCTTTCTATGACTGACTTATTTCACTTAGCATAATACCCTCTAGTTGCATCCATGCTGTAGGAAATGGTAGGATTCCATTATTTTTTATGGCCAAGTAATATTCCATTGTATATATGTACCACAGCTTTTTTTATCCATTCATCTCTGATGGGTACTTGGGTTGTTCCCATATCTTAGCTATTGTATATAATGCTGCAATGAACATAGGAGTGCATATATTCTTTCAAATTAGTGTTTTGGGTTTCTTAAGATATATGCCCAGAAATAGAATTGCTGGGTCATAAGGCAGTTCCATTTTTAATTTTTTGAAGAACCGCCGTACTGTTTCTCCCTGTATGTGTCAGGATCCTCGGAAGCCACTGCTCCACCAGAGCCCAGGATAAGTGCCTGCGAGCAAGTGAGTCTGTGTGCGGGCCCTTTAAGAAGATGCCTGGTTTCCCAGCCGCCCTGCATCTCACCTGAATGGACGGAGAATCCTGGCTGATTTTCATAGCCAGGTGTTGTGAGGGGTCCTTTTCCTGGCACTGGAGCCCAGAACTGGGGAGCCTGTCTGGAGCTCAGACCCCTCATTCCTAAGGGGAACCTATGCAGCCGAGAGATCCCTCCCAATTCTCAACCCCACATATGGGCGTGGGGCCAGGCAATTTCGTGTCTCTGCCGTGTCTTCCAGTCTCGATGTGGCTCTCTATGTCCTTAGTTATAGGACTTCTGCTCAGCTGGTCTTCAGATGGTTCTCCAGGTTGATTGTTCTGTAATTTACTTTTAATTTTGAAGCGGTCATGGGAGGAGGTGTGCACAGCATTCACCTACTTTACCATCTTAACCAGAACCCGAACTCAGTTTTCATAGGCTTACTATGAAAGAGAGGAAGCAGCTAAACGGGGTAACAGCATGGACATCATATAGTAAGTATTTGTTGGTCTCACATGGCAGTGTGCACTTCTTTCTTGGTAGCAGCACTTCAAGTTTTCCTTTGGAAGCCAGGTTTCTTCTTAACCCGTAGAATTCAAGTGGTGTTAGCATCGTCTCCCGGCTGCAGGGTGGAGGGTTGGCCCCAGGCCCAGGGAGTCAGCATTCAGAGTTTCCTCCTTACCCTGCAGACCCCAGAGATGGCATGTGAACCCAGCCAGGCTAATGAGACCCAATCCTAAAGTATTTGTTGAGCTCACAGTAAAAGGTTTTGGTTTTATTTTAAACTTAGGTTGCCATATGATACAACATGCATCTGGAGCTCCTGGTAGTCATTTTGCCTCTGTTATAACCTGCTTAAAAATGAAGCCCCTGCAGAGGGTAGCAGAATTAAGAGGTGAAGAACATTTCTGATAATACTATAATTTAGTACATAGAGTTAGACGTACCTGAGCCTGTCATCCCTTGGACTTTTCACTTAAACATGTGCCAATAAATCCCCCTTCTTACTCTAGCTACTTTAAATTTTGTTTCTGTCATGTGAAAACAGAATAGTTCTACTGAAGTGTTTTGCTTTAAGAATTGTATCACTTTCAAGTAATACTATTAGTTTTGAGTTAAAAAGAAACAGTGGCAGTTTCCAAATAACTATGTTTTCCTCTGAAAGGGAAACTTATTTTCTCTTTCTAATATGTTCTAATAATCAGAAATTTAAGCTCAGTTTTAAAACTTTTCTCATATTGAAGAACAGAATTTTATATCAATTACACTCAAAAGAGTCTTTAATCAAATTGTAGGTATAGAAAGTCATTAATTTTATGTAAAACGTTTATTTTGTTTTTATATACTCTAGCCACCCTCTTGGTGGGAAGGACTTAGGTTTCTGGACCAGGTGATGCTGACGGTGTGGAAGTGAGGCCTGCACACGAGTTTAGGGTCTGTACCTGCCTTGCCTGACAGCGCCTGGGGTCTCAGACCTCTCTCTTCTGGGGTTCAGTATGATATCTTAGCACCAGAGATTCCCACTTTTTCAAAGTGCCTCTGAGGAGATTATCTCATGTTTAGTCTCACTGTAGGTTTTGTGAGCCATCTGAAGATATGCAAATGTATTTAGGCAGAACATGGTTTTGTGATATCTGATCACTTTTGTTAACTCAAGCTAGTCCTTTCAGATAGTAAAATTTCCTGAGTTGTTTGCTCACCATTTCAAAATGAAAACACTCTTTGGACCTATAAACTAAAATAAACCAGAATTCCAGCTATTTTTGTCTTATCTGCGGATTATTTAGGAAGTACTCTTTCAGATCTTTCTCTTTGATGTCTTTATCAGTTACCTTTTTCAAAGAGAAATTTTATCTTCACACACCATTGATGATGAACCTTTCGAAAGTTGTCATTTATCTGGCAGTACAAATTAAATTAATGTGTTATCCTGTGGGCTTCTTGGCTGTTTGAAACCATTTCATTTCTGTACTTTTGTCTCTGGTTTGTTTTCATTTAAGGAAATTAAAGCAGATACAGACTTAAGAACATTAACATTACAAAAGTAGTTGATTGTGTTGGGAAAATCTTTCCGCATGGAAACAAAATTCAGACTTCACTAAAGAGGCTTGGTTTCCAGTTGGACTGTAGACCTAGGGTGGGATTCTTGAAGAGGTTAACTATGATATAATTCAGAGGCAAGAAGATGGGCCAGGCCTGCTTCCTGTATGATTTAATGGTTGGCTAAGCCAGCTTAACAAACAATGAGCTTGCATGCATGTTGAAGCAATAATCCTCAATTGGTCCAAAGGGAGATGTTGACACTTCATAGGGGAAGGAAAGCAGTTTAGTCCATCCGGCATTGTCTGTGTCTGAGATACTTTGCAGGAGCCACTCACTTCCAGAGAATTCCGTTTGACAACAGGACTTAACAAATGAATCACAGGATTGTTGTGAGAAGGATCATTTAGATTCATTTGTACAATTTTGACTATTTTCTGGTTCTTGTTTCTTGCTGTTCAAGCCATTTTAAAGTATAAAAATGGTAAGGAAAGTTTGGTGGTAGGTGAGAGATCTTTTTTTTTTTAATTGATAGGTTCATTTAGAAATAAACAATTTATCACTTTTGATTGAATCACAAATAATAATAAAGCAGAATTTAGGGATATGGGGAATGCATCTCTGTGCTATTGATTCTGCAGAGGCCTGGAAGGCAAGGATCCTTAGAAGGTGGTGCGTTGGAGACATGCAGTGAGGAGGCAAAGGATATTTATTTTGACTATGTCCCTTCCAGTGATTCCCCTTTGCTGTGAGAGTGCCATAGGAACTCCTTCATGCCATCCACAAACCCCTGTGGGATCTGGTCCTACTGCACTGTGACCTTCTCATGCCACCGGCCCATTGTTTACCAGGCCCGAGGTATACAGGCCCAGTTTATCCTCAACAGTCCACACAGGGCATTTGCATCTGAGTACTACTGACCAGAACCAGAGCTCGGTAGGATCTTCTGATCCTTCGACTTTAATCTAGAATGGCATTCAATGCCTTCTCTAAACCTGCCTAAAATTGCTTCTACTCTATATCCAATCACTCATCCAATGACCATATTTTCCTTTCTTCCTAGTGGGCATCATTATATGAAATTATTTTTTAGCTTGTCTATTTTCTGTCTCTTTCTACTAGAATATATATTCCATGAGGGCAGAACCTTATTTACCATCATATCCCTAGCACTTAAATATCATTTGGCACAATATAGGGGCTCAATTAACAATCAACATTTGAATTTTCTAGACCTGTTTGAATGCTGATCCATTGTTACATATTTATCAAATGTACATAAACATTTCTATTGCCCCTTGCCATTATGGGGAAAACTTGAACCAGGTGAAATATCACCCATCTTCCCTCCCTCCCACCCCATACCTGCCAGAGGTCCATGTCTGTGGTTCAGACAAATTGGCTGGTTTTATTGGGTGAAAGAGGAGAGAAGACAGTGGAGCTAACAATTGACATGCACTTCTCGCTTGGAGGAGACACCTTCCTCTGAAACATCCTGCTGACACAACAGCAGCCGCCTTTTCCCCACCACCCCGGGAACATGCACACTGTTACACAGCAGGGACCTCCATTTTCTGAAATCATCAAGTTTCTGAAAGTTTCTTGCCATTTCTCCACATGTGACCTTTGAGTCTGCTTTATGAAATGTGTTGTCCTGCCACCTGGCAAAACCCCAGGAAAAGGAGCGAGCTCTGGGGAAGCTCCGTCTCCCGGTGGGCCTTTCCATGACTTGGGGCCCGCAGAGCAGGCCGATGACTGAGACTGTCATCGGGTTCATTTCATCTCTCCCTGTCCGAACATTTCTCCTGCCCTGGTGTGTGATAGAGGAAACAGAAAGAAACTTGATAAAGATTATTTTTGTGAGTCAATTTAATGGCAGCAAAGACAGCAAACGCCACCCTAGATTCAGCTGCAAAGGCTTGATGTAAAAGGAATTGCATTTTCATTGTTTTTTTGAAGATGGTAGGATGGCAAAGCTTAGCAGCTTCATACACCTGCAGGTCCTTTATTGGTGACTGTCACTTTACTGAGACACACGTGACCTGCTTTATCTGGAGGCACAGCCATTTGGTTTGAATGATATCTAGAATTCCTTTGAAATGGCAAAGGACTGTCCTCAAACATCGGTGCCCTCCTCCGGCAGACACAGCTCTGTGGTCACCGGAGAGTAGGGCCACCGGAGAGGTCAGCTGGCCAGGCTCTCAGAAATGCCCTGAGACCTCAGGGGCTACAGATTTAGAAGACAGGACAGTGGGTGCAGGGTTAGGGGTGTGAGGAGTTTCTGCATAGATGGGAGCAGAAGAAAGGAAGTTTTGAAAAGAAGGGCTGGTTTCTAGTCAGTATGGTTCGTCCTAGGCTCATTTCAGGGCAAAATCACTGTTTTCTTATTCATTCATTCATTCATTCATTCATTCATTCATTCATTCATTCATTCTTTCCTTTCAAAGATAAGCAAAGCAAACATATCACTCTCTCCTGGGTCTGAGTTTTCTTCTTGTCTTGACCAGCAGATGCTTTCGATTACTGGCGTCTTCCCAGAGCGGAGAGATGCTTTAAATTCCTATCAGGGAAGATGAAGCTTACCCGATGGAACTGGACTTTTGTTCCCTTTGTAGTTAGACCATTTGAGAGGTGGTGTTTTCTGTTGAGATTACACTCCCAGCCCCCAAAAACCAATGAGCTAATATTGGCATAAAGATTGGCTTTTGTAATTATTTTGGCAACAGGTACACTCTCTTATTAAGAAATGCACAGCATCTTCTTTAATTCAAAGCTGTCAACTTTTATCAAGCATCTACTATGTGTCAGGCCATGAGCTGCACTCAGAGGAAGAAAGGAGATAGAGTATGCTCTTTATGAAAGTAGAAAACAAGATGCCTATAAGAAACAGTTGTGTGCTTGGGTTCTCATTTTATTATAATTCAAAATAGTCACTTACTGAACACTTAACTTTTGTCAGGCACTTTGCACAAATCATCTCCACTCCTTGCAACAATCTGGCTAAAGAGATAGTATTAATTTTAATTTGCAGCCAAGGAAACTAAGACTCAGAGAGGATGAATGAGTACCATTCCAAGTTTATATAGCAAGGAAATGATTCTGATTCATTGTGTACTTTTTTCAGTTGGACATAATCAAGATAGGAATGTATTTTTAAATAAAGCCACTTTATATGCTAGGTTTTAAAGATCATTATGAAAGAGTTGAACAAGGAGAGAGATTATCTTTATAAACTTTAAAGATCGATTTCTAGTATGTCGAAAGGATTGAGAACCATTTAACAGAGAGCCAGTATATGGCATAGACTGAGACAAATAGGAGATGATTTCTGAGAACTTGGAAGGGAGATTTTCTTCTCTGGTCTATTATTGCAAACAGGAATAAAGTAAAAACCCAGTATTTTGTTCTGAAGATGTAAAGCCCAAGTGAAAAATGGACAACAGGCCTTTAATGTAGCCATCCTTTCCCGTTAGAAGGAAAGGGGCGGGAACCTTAAATATTATAGCTCAGCGACTCATTTTTTATTATATACCAAAGAGTCAGAACTTTTTATCTGGCAAATCAGTGCACACACATTTGTATATTCTCACAAAATACACTGATGTGTGTGAAGCAAGAGTTTCATGACATATTACCTCTACTACATATAAAATACTGTAATATCTTCTATTCTAGTTAATGCAGTAGGTTCTGGTCATGAACCACTGTCTAATGACTCACTACATGCATTTGAAAAGTGAGGCTCCTCTCTTTATCCCTAACACCAGAAACATCAGTAGCCAAAATACCAGCACTAACACCCTCCCTAGGCCACATCATCATGTACAACACACATGCCCCCCCCCAAATCCTCCACACACCCCTGTGCTTTAAACACCAGGGACCTCTGGCATCCACACCACTTCATGTGCACATGAGGGAAGTGTCTCATTTGTCAGTGATACTCTGCAGATTGATCACTGTGGGGACTTTTTTCCCCCAGTAAATGAAAATATTCTTTTTTGGGGTGCTTTTTGACATAACTTTTGTAACTGAAAAAAGAAGAAAAACTTTGTTACTTAACAGTCTTACAATTCGACTGGGAACTTCATCTTTTATTTTAGAGAAAGAGGTGAAAACTTGAAAACCTAAATGAAATGCAAGCCCAATAAATGATTTGAGGGTTAATATTTCAATTACAAACATGATGGTTTTTATAATAGAATTTTTTTTTTAAAATAGTGGTCCCGAAGTTTTGTGTTAGGGAAAAATAAATCGTCTTTCACCAGAATTATCCATTTCAATTTTGTTTTCTCATGAAAAATGCAACAGAACAAAAACTTTCGTCTTTTAATTTTTTGAGAGTCAGTGTTAAACTGGTCTGAGCCACTGAGGGTTTCTCACCAAACTTTATAGTGTCCTTTGTGAGAAGAATAATACAGTTTACTCTGTGATGTGCTGCTCTGTTTTGTTTGATATCATTTTTAGCACAAAAACTGCAGAGGAAAAATATTGAAGAGCAATTGGAGTTTGACTATGGGACTATGAGAAGTTTTCATAAAGCTTACAATTTTAAAAAATTATTGAATAATGGAAATAAGATACTACGATAATAGAAATAAGATAATAAACAATTGATTTGATGAGTGGCCTGTAAGCGTGAGACTTCACTGGAGATATGAAGTCACTACAAACACTTTCTGTCATCATGGTCCTTGAGCAAAAACATGACATCATCTTAGAGATTCCCTTTTCCACACACCACACATTATGAGCCATTGTTATGTCCTATTAATTCTGTCCTCAAATATACCGCGCATCCACCTGTTTCTCTTTCTCAAGTCAAAGGCACCGCCTCTTTTGTCGGGGGTGTCCTTAGATGACACGGCTGCCTTGTCATCTACCCCTTTTCCATTTTGCCTTCTCTAATCAGTTTTCACCATAGCTCTCCAAGTGAACTGTTAATAACATAAATCAGACCATGGCCTTGTCCTGTGTACTGGGAAGTGCATTTCTAACACAGTAAAGAAGCCCATAAAGCTCTGCAGGGTCTAGCTTATGCCCATGTCACTAAGTCACCACTTCTTGCCACACTGGCCTCCTTTCCATTCCTTGAACTCACTGGCCCCTTTCCTTCTCAGAGTCTTCCTACATGCCTTCTGATGCCAGATTTTTTTGAAGTTGCTATTTATGTTCAGAAAAACCAAGTAGGTCATGAGATGATAGACTTAAATCTAAGCAATTATATTAATTATAAATAGACAATGCTTCAATTAAAGTATGCTTCATTAAAGTATGAAGATTGTCAGATTGGATAAGGTACAACTTAATGCTACTTTCAAGAGCTGTATCTAAAAATATAAGGATGTGGCCCTCGCTGGTTTGGCTCAGTGTTTATATCATTGGCCCGAGGACTAAAGGGTCTTGGGTTCGAGTTCAGCCAAGGGCACATACTTCGGTTGCAGGCTCGATCCCTGGCCCTGGTTGGGGGATGTGCTGGAGGCAACCAATTGATGTGTCTCACATCCATGTTTCTCTCTCTCTTCCTCTCCCACTGTCTCTGAAAAGCAATAGAAAAAATATCCTCAGGTAAGGATTAAAAAAAATTTAAAATTTAAAATATAAGGATCTGGCCAGTGCTATAAACCAGGAGGTCACGGTTTGATTCCTGGTCAGGGCACATGCCCAAGTTGCAGGCTTGATCCCTGGTGGGGGGTGTACAGGAGGCAGCCGATCAGCGACTCTCTTTCATCATTGATGTTTCTATCTCTCTCTCCCTCTCCTTTCCCCTTTCTGAAATCAATAAAATAATAATAAAAAGTTAAAATATAAGGATGTAAAAAGATTGGAAATAAAGAGATGGAAAAAACATAAAATGCAAATACCAATGTCCCCCCCTCAACACTCCCCCCCCAAAGGCAGTGTAGCTATATTAATACTAAGAAAACTTCAGAGCAAAACATTATCAAACATTATCAAACATAAAGAAGCTTTAATTCACCTGGGAGTTATAATTCTCAAATTTTAGCCAGTTAATAACATAACCTAATTAAGACCAAATTGACAGAACTAAGAGGAGAGAGAGAAAAATTCACCAGTAGTAAGATTGTCATACATCTCTTTCAGTAATTGAGAGAAGAGGCAGAAAGTTAGTAAGCATTTAGAAGGTTTCAACGCCATAACAAACTTTACCTATGGACGTATAAAGAACACCGAGCACACAAGTGCAAAAACCCAATTTCGGCTAGTAGACCTGGAACACATAAAAAACTTGATGAGATACTGAGTCAAAAATCAAGTCTCAAAATAGTTGAGGGTTAAAATTTTACAAAAGATTAATAATTGATCACTATTCATTTAAACCCCATAACTAACAATCATCTTTAAAATAACAGTAAAATCTTGAGTATTCCTATAGGTGAAATTAAGAATTATACTGCCAAATAAACACTGGGTCGAAGAAAAAATCTCAGTGACAATTAGAAATATTTTGACATGAATGATAATGACATTTTGACATATAAGAAAGTACAAAATTTAAAGCCATCTCTGAGGGAAATTTATAGCCTTAAATGCATATGTTAAAATAAAGACTAAAAATTAATGAACTGAACACTGATCTCAGGAACTTAAAAAAATGAAGAAAAAAGAAATGGAAAGAAAATATAAGTAAGGAAAAAATAAAGATAACATAAAACACTGATAATTTAAAACAAAGATATAGAGCAGAGACTATCATCAAAGCCAAAGTGTATTCTTTGAAAAGCGTGTTAAAATTGCCAACTGAAACGAGGAGGAGGTGGTGTGGACAGCCAGGCGTTAGGAATGAGGGCAGGGTCCACCGTTAGGGTTTTTTGCAGACACTGAACATACAATAAGAGGATATTATGACAAACTTCAATAAGTACAAATTTTATGAAGAAAATATTAGCAAGTTAAGTCAATGAACATATAAAAAAGTTAATACAGCCCGGCCGGGCGTGGCTCAGCGGTTGAGTGTCGCCCTATGATCCAGGCGATCAAGGTTTGATTCCCGGTCAGGGCACATGCCCGGGTTGCGGGCTCGATCCCCAGTCGGGGGCGTGTAGGAGGCAGCTGATCAATGACTCTCTCATCACTGAAGTTTCTATCTCTCTCTCTCTCCTTTCCTCTCTCTGAAATCAATAAAGATATATTTAAAAAAAAAAGTTAATACATGAACAAATTGTGTTTAAATCAGGGATACAAGGTTGGCTTAATGTACTTTTCTGTGCTAATTACATATGGACAAAAAAATCATATGATTATCGCCTTATATGCCAGTAAAGTATTTAGTTAAATTCAACATTAGTTCATGATAATTCTTAGTATACCAGGAAAAAAGGATGTTTTCTTAATCTTAAAAGGGTATCTACCCCCAAATCTACAGTATATTTTATATACGTACACCCCAAATCTACAACTAAGACTCGTGTCCTGTCAGGGGTCCTTCTGGCCTCGTTCAGACCTGTGCTGTGCCACTCAACCTTGAGTTGCTTATCTCCTATGTGGTTTTGTAAAAAAAAAAAAAAAGATTAGATTAAATATATTATAATGGTTTGAAATGAGAGAATGCCAGTTTTACTAAGAATTCGGAGTTGGCAAGGAAGGCCACGCAGGGAAGACAGGCCAAGGTCAAGCCCTAGAACAACTGAAAGAAGTCAGCTAGTGCTGAGAGGAGGGGCAGCTATTGTAAGGCCAGGAAGGCTGGGTCCAGAGCCCAGGAAATGCAAGTTCATCAAGAGACAGGGCTACTGTCTGATTGCAGGCTAAGTTCCCCACAGCATAACTTCTGCTTCCAGGTATTGGTGAGAACTCTGCCTCTGGGTGTTAACTGCGGCCAGACACACGCTGGCCCAGGGCAAGAGACTGCTCGGGTGCTAGGGGTGCCCCAGATAACCCTTAGACTCCAGGTAAATGAGACAATTCTTCTACTCCTTGGTTCCAGTCGGTAATAAGCCAGGATAATTTTTATGTCTGAGGTTTATCATTATGAGAAGATAGAAGAAACATTGATTTTTTAGCAGTTTCCTCCACCTGGTTCAATATTTTTGGATATTGTATCTTACATCATGGGGTCTTTTATAATTTAACTTGAGAGCTTATTAGTTTCCAGTGAAATATTTTGATACAGTTGTCCTACTTCACAGAAACAATTCTGAGAACTACATAAAAAATAAAGTAGCTATTATCGCAGTCATCATTATTACTTCTGCATGTTTTCTGTGTTTCCCCAACCACTTCATTCTGGGAATAAAAACAAATCACAATAACAGTTACAAGACAGCATTTCTCTCGCTCCAGCTAGCTTTCTCAGATTCCTCCAAATAGCTCTGGAGTCTCCAGCGAGCGTCTCACACCTATTCTATGAATGCATCCTCTGGATTACACTAATCACCAGCAGGTTTACTCCCCTTCCCCTCTGGGGAAGGTTTCCAGTTGTTGTGGTCCTGGTGTCATTGGTAACCAAGAGTTTCTGTGATTTCTGCTGATGCCCACCCAAGGGTGGCAAGAGCCTCACATCCAGAGCACTGAGGTGCAGCCCAGGACTGAGTGTCATCTCCCATAAATTGACAAATGCTACTGAACAAATGCCACTAATATCTTGCATTTCTCGTGCCCCACTAAGATTTCAGATAAGCCACTCATATTTTTTGGCACTGCATTTATTGAAATTTCTCTGCCTGGAGCTCATGCATGCCTGCTGGGACAGTCCCTTTATATTCAAAGAACAGACATACAGTTGTTCTCAAGGTCACTTTTTTTCCTCTTATATCATTGTCCGTTGTCCTAGAAGAAAACTGTTTCCTTGTCACTCCTTTTCCTTTGCATTTCTGTCCTAGGAAGCTCCTTGGTCTCTTGTGTAGATTGGTCCACAGGG
The DNA here is from genome assembly GCF_054644295.1 of Miniopterus natalensis. NCBI lineage: Eukaryota > Metazoa > Chordata > Mammalia > Chiroptera > Miniopteridae > Miniopterus > Miniopterus natalensis. The sequence continues at coordinate 72,429,140 of NC_142082.1, read as the reverse complement.
AATCCATCTTTCAGTTCTCCAGACATACCAGATACACCTGACTCTGAAGGGGACAGAGGGCTTCAGCTCAGAGACAGGACACAAAGAAGTTTCCCTCTAGTCTGCCCCTGCAAAAGAGGGAAGGGCTTGGTGCTTTTCACAATTAGATCTTAAAAATACTCCTTCCTGATCATGTGAGACTGTGAGTGACCGGAATAGGAGATGCTAAGGAGGGAGGCTGGCATGCACATACTTCACCACCCCCCTCCCCATTGTCCTGGTGTGGAATGTGTATTTTTCTTGAAGGGTTTTATTAATTGAGAAACTATGGAGTTTGTGTGGGTATGTTTGAAGTGAAACTCTCTGCTTTCTAATATTCCAAAAACTAATTATCTTGTATCCTCTTATGGGTTGAAGGCTTTCAGCAAAATAGGGGATTTTTTTAATTATAAGCAAGTAAATCAGCAATAAATTTCTCCAAAGCAAATACTGTAAACTTTTCTATGCTAGAGGACCAAACTCCTGAAATGCAAGACTAGTTACCTGCTTCATTAAGAAACATGAGTGCAAACAAATTTTATGAAAAAATTATGGAAAGCAATTGGCTAGAGAGTGATTACAGAGGTTAATCTGTGTACTAATTGGCTTGTTTAGGATGTACAACCAAACCAGATTCACCTATCATTTCTGGTGTAAGTAAATGATACAGCATTATGGCAATTAAAACATGATTTATTTTTCCACAGTGTTTCTACATTCACTTAAAAATAATCATTTGGGTTTAATCCAAATCAACGAAAAATATACAGCATCTAAATGGAGCTTTTTACCTTTCATGTAATTTTTCCTGTTGCTGAATGTATAAAATGGTGCAAGACAGAACTTCATTTCTGAGCTGCAAAGCTGAAAGGATATTCTCGCAAGGCGTATGCCTTCCTCACAGCCCTATTTATTTATGCTGCAGGTTATTATTCTAGTGAATGTGACACTGCAGTCATTCGTACAGTCACAAATTATAATATGTATGTGCAAATTATAACATTCTAGCACAGAGCAAGGAGCAGAGCTGTATCTGGTGATGAAAGGATAAGTAATAGTCACTTGATACAATAAGGAAAATAAAGCATGACAGTTTTTTTAACCAAGGGAGCTTTTTCCCTTGCAAGATACTTATTGCTGCTAAATTAAGAGTTTTTAGCTGACACATGCCAAAAATGCCATAGAGGGCAGGCAGGCTGATGGTATGCGCTGACCACATGCCATTCCTGGGCTGAAGCTTCGGCCCCTGCATTACGAACATGGTGACATTGTCAGCCCTCGACTTTCTGAGTCCTGTGGGAAGCCACTCCCCTGACACGATACTCTCTCTTTGTTGTGAGAATGACTCTTGACCACACAAAGTGCCGGAGGCCCCAAACCAGAGAACCCGGGGCTGATGAAAGGGAGAGGCGGCAGGGAAGCAGGGCGTGAGAAGACCCCGTTGGGAAGGACAAGCACAGCTTTCTGCGATGCTGGCAGAGAATGCCAAGGTGTGTCTACCCGAGACATCAGGGGGCACATAGCCGCCTCTTGCCTTGTCACCATTCTATAGGATTTTAGAACTTTGGGATGTCTTCTCCTTGCATTTTTGTTTAACTGGATGTGTCTGTGAGCTCCTCAGTGATAGGTTTCAAGTTTTTATTAAGTGTCTAACTAGTAGGCACCTAATAGTTATTGTCTGGTGGTGGCGGTGGTGGTGCTCCTGCTGCTCCTGCTGATGGTGGTGACGGCAGTCGCAGCTAACATTTATTCACTGAGCATTTTATATGTATTATCTAATGTTATCTTCATAACAATTGTATGGAGGCATTATTTTTTTCCATTCATAGATAAAGCACAGAGAGTATGTTCCCTACCATGGGCGACACAACTGGAAAGTGGAAGAGCTGGGATCAGATCAGATGCAAATAGTTGAATGACCTATCGCGTAGAGCAAGCACTGTGGCCTTTATATCCGTGGGCCCAGAAGCTGTGTGCTTTAATTGTTTTTTCTCTTTGGTTCTCTGATTGAGTGATATTTTTTCTACCATGTCTTCTAATTCGCTGATCTGATCCTCAGCTTCCCTTAATCTGCTTGTTCCTTCCAGTGTAGTTTTTCTTTCTTCTAAGTCATTCTTAATTTCCTTTATAGTTTCTATGTCTTTTCTCATGCTGTTGAGCATCCTTATGATCAGTGTTCTGAACTCTAGATGATAGATTGCTTATCTCCATTTCATTTGGCTCTTTTTCTGGAGACTTCTTTTGTTCTTTCATTTGGGGCATGTTTTTTGTCTCCCCATTTTGACTGCGTGTTTGGATTTGTTTCTATGTAGATCTGCTAGGACTCCCAGTCTTTTTGGAGGGTCTCTGGTGCGGGCCAATGTCAGATGCTGTTTGTGGCTGGCACTGAGTACCCTATTTGAAGCTTTCCGCACTCCACAGCTTGTTGTTCCCTCTGCTGGGGCTGGGTGCATTTGGAAAAGATCAAGATGCGCACAGAGGTCTGCTTTTCCAAGCCCTGGGTCCAGAAGCAAAATCAGGCAAAGTCTCAAAGCACCCAGAGGCTGATGGTTATTCGGTCTCTCAATGAGCCTCAGGCTGTGGAAACTCCACAGAGTGGAGATCTAGCTGAGGTGCATTTGCTTTCCTCCGTGATGGCATTACTGTCTTTGTGGTGGGGGCACTAAACGGGTTGGAGGCCGCTTGTCAGTACTTGAGCCAAATAAAGCAGAGACAGGGTTGAATCGTATATGAGTGTTTATTCAAATAATACTGGCAGTATGGAGAGAGCAGCAGGTCATCCTGAAAATTCTGCTCTCCCATCTCCTTCTCGCTGGCTGATTTAAATTAGGGATAAAGAAGAAAGGCTACATGCAAAGGGGAGAGGGGGCAGGATAAGGGCTGCAAGGTCCATGGCCCATGTGTCTCCTTCCAGCATCTGGAAGCCTGATAACAAGGTAGTTACTTTTCTATGATGTTAAAAACAGCTCTGCCTGTTCCCAGGACCAGAGAATAGTCAGTATTCCTGAGGCAAACTCCTGGAGGGAGTCAGAGGCCAGGCGTGGCAACCAAGTCAAAGTGAGTCCTGTCCTTGGTCTGCTCAAAAAATGTTTTCTTTTCTGAGTAATGGACCCATCTGGACTCCAAGGCATCTTATTGGGCTCCAAGGAATCTTATCTTTTTGTAGCCCTGTTTTTCTTCTTACAAACATCTCCAGTTTCCTCTTATCTATATAGTTAATAAGGTGAATAATCATTAGCAACTGTGGTCCTATTCCTGTATGTGCCCTTCCTCTGTCATTCACACTCTAGAAGTTAGGTTGGGATACATTAGGGAACAGTTGCTTTTTTTAAATGTTTTTTTCTTTCTCTTATAGAAGAGCAAGAAGGCAAAAACAGGATCATTGGAAAATGATGAGTATCCACACATAATCCAAAAGTATCGCTTTCTTATCCAGGGAGAGGAAAAGAGTAGACATTTAGGAGTAGGGCCGTGGATGAAGGATGATGTAGTCGGGGGAAGGGTTGTAATTCACTGGTTGCGGCAACACTGGGCCTAGCCTTGAGAACACAAGCCTGTGGCCAGATGCAAGTTTTCTAGGCCCAAAGGAAGTTGGGAGGAGGACCCATGTGGATTGTTACATACCCCAGTCTTAGGTTTCTTAGAGTCTCTGTTTATTGAGTACCTAAAAACTGTTGTGATTGACTCATAAAACAGAAAAACATGTCTGACCAGAAGAGTGTGGCTTGATTTAAAATAGTAAGAGCCAGTTTAGATTTTTGGAGAGAAAATTCAAGTTCTGCATTTGAAAATCATTGATAAAGATTCCCGTGCTCACTTTATGCTAAAATACAGAATCTGTAGTGCCAGTGTTCCCTTTTATAACCTTACATGGCTGTATTGTCACTTAGGCCTATCCTGTTTAGCATTCTGTCTCTGATACCCTGGACTACTTAAATGGGTACTCAAATGTCTCTGTAGCAATGAAAATTCCTCAGCACTGAAGAGTACATTTTAGGGCATATGGTCTGGTTTAAAGTTACTTAAGCAATCTCCCTAGAGACCATTTGAATTTAATGAAACAAACTCCGTATATATTTAATTCATTAAAAAGTAATATTAATGCATAAGAGAATGGCATTTTTGTAATTTGTGCACTCTAAGACCCTGGACAGGCTTTTAAAAAAATTACTACAGCATGGATGGACTTGGAGAGTATTATGCTAAGTGAAATAAACCAATCAGAGAAAGACAAGTACCATCTGATTTAACTTACATGTGGAATCTAATCAACAAAATAAACTAAAAGTGGAGACAGACTCATGGATACAGAGAACAGACCGACAGCTGTCGGAGGCGGGGGTTGGGTGCTAGGTGAGAAGGGCGATGGGATTAAGCAAAGAAAAAAGACTCCTGGACACAGACAATAGTGTGGTGATTGTCAGAGGGAAGGGGGTGGGGGAAACAGAAGAGGGTAAAGGGGGAGTAAATGCCGATGGAAGGAGACTACAATATACAATACAATATATGGATGATGTATTGTAGAATTGTATGCCTGAGACCTATATCATTTTATTAACCAATGTCACCCCAATTAACTCAATTTAAAAAATATAAATAAATATAGTACTGATACACACACAAAATCTAGTTTAATGAAAAAATCAGTTAGTGTAGGTAATCCTGATTTAAGAAAACCCAGATTGCCTTGACTGATGTGGCTTAGTGTGTTGAGTGTTGTCCTGTGCACCAAAAGGTCGCCAGTTTGATTCCCAGTCAGGGCACATATCCAAGTTGCAGTTTTAATCCCCAGTCAGGGTGCATGCAGGAGGCAACTGATCGATGTTTGTTTCTCATTTCTGTCTCATATTGATGTTTCTCTCTCTCTCTCCTTCTCTTGTCCTCTCTCTCTAAAGAAAAAAATTCAGATTAACAAAGTAGATAAACCGTTAAACTGGGCCACCATTAGTTGTTTGTATTATAAATATATTCTTAACCTTGTAAAAAAGAAAAGGCTAATTTAAATAATAATTCTAATTTATTAAGGGTCATGTGGGTCTCCAGTGATTTGGCTGAAAAATGGTAAGACTGGGAAGGAAGGAAGGAAGGAAGGAAGGAAGGAAGGAAGGAAGGAAGGAAGGAAGGAAGGAAGGGAGGGAGGGAGGGAGGGAGGGAGGGAGGGAGGGAGGGAGGGAGGGAGGGAGGGAGGGAGGGAGGGAGGGAGGGAGGGAGGGAGGGAGGGAGGGAGGGAGGGAGGGAGGTGCTGAGGACTCAACCTGATTATCAGTCAGAAAGAAAAGATAAATAAAAAACTTAATATGAGTTAAAGGGAAATATCATTTGACTTACTAAAATAAATTTGTATTTGAACTTCTTTTAACATGTTTCCATGGAAATCCTAGAATAATTAGAAAAAATATTGAGAAGAGACAAAAAGCTAAGCTTGAGAATGAATGCAGTTGTATATAGCTGAGGGAACCCTATCCTCTGGGGCTTTTCTTTGGCCTGTCTTACTCCTGGGGAAGGATATGATGACCACAGGCTGTAGCTCCATCTCCACAGTCAGGTTGTTAGTTACTGGGAGCAAACATTTACTGGGCCTTTTAGGATTTACATAGGAGTCTTTGGTTTCAAAAACTGCATATTCTGGAGTTAAATTAAGGTATGTCCATTAAAAAGACCACTATGCTTTTGATAAAAGTTTTATTATAAACAACATTTCCCACACTTTTTGGTCTCAAGACTTCTTTACACTCTTAAAACTTACTGGGGACTCCAAAGAACTTTCATCCATGCGGTTTATATCTATCAATATTTACTGCATTAGAAATTAAATAAAATATTTAATATATTTATACATTTAAAAACAACAATAAATACATTACCTCTAACATAAATAAGACACTTTTTGAAGAATATATTTTTCAAAATACAAATATTAATGAGATTAGTGGCGTTTTACATTTTTGCGAATCTCTTCAATATCTGACTTGGCTGGTTCAGTAGAAGGCATCTGGATTCTCTTACCTGCTTCACTGTTCAGTTGAGTGTGATACGTTTCAGTTGAAGAATATAAAGAAAATTTAGCTCCACAAATATATGTCACAGTAAAGGGAAGAGTATTTTAATAGCCGTTTTGGATAATAGTGGATATGGTTCTTTGATACCCTACCAAAACTAAAAAACTGCTTTGATTCTTATTAAGGGTCCAACAGTTTTATCCACTATTGTTTTTGTCCCATCAGTGCAAATACCAACACTGTAAAAAGGACAAGTAACATTTTAATATTATTATGAAAATAGATTTGACTTCTCAGAGCCCCCAGAAAGGATCGCAGGGATACCTAGGAGTCTACAGGACTTTGAGAACTGCTGTTATAGAAGATTTTTAAATGTGAGGAAAAGTCCATAATGTATGTTTTGGTGAAAAAGGCCCAAAATCATCCCATATTTTAAATAAAAATATAGTACACTGAAAAGTGTATGTCAAACTGTTAAACAATGATAATATCTCAAGATGGAAGAATTATAGGTCATTTTCTTTTCTATTTTATTGTATAAAATTTTCTACACAAAATACTTGTATACTTAGAACAGTTATTTATTCAGCCTTTAACATGTTAGAAATTAAATGTTTTGAAAATTTAAGCAAGATGTAAAACCTCCAATAGTCTCATTACCTTACTAATACTGTTTTTACTCCTTTAAAAAAAGTTTGTTCGGGTATAAGAACACTTAATATAAGATCTACCCTTAATTTTTAAGTGCACAGTAGGGCAGTGTTGACTATGGCACAATGTTGTACAACAGGTCTCTAGAACTTATTTGTTTTTACTTCTTGTTCATTTTAGTTTTTATTCATTTGTATTTATATATTTATATTTGAATAGTGCTTTTCATAGAGTAGCAGAAAAGTTATTTTTCCACTTATTATTATATATGGCCAAGAAGCTTCATTCTAATTACAGAGGTGAGCAAAAGTAGGTTTACAGTTGTAAGTGTGGAAAACACAGAGATTATTCTTGTATTATTACTTATTAATTATTGTATTATTTTACCTATGAACAACAGTAAACCTACTTTTGCCCCCCCCCCCATATATAGAAAATATTAGCGTTCTCATTACTGATACAAATTTTGGCTCATAGAGCGATGAACTGGCTAATCTAAATGGTACCCAATGACATTAGTTAATGCAATTTCTTCCTAAAAGTAAGCAACAGTGATTTTTTATTAACTGAGTTTAAATAAATGTAAGAATTATATCAATAATGAATAATTTTAGATCCTAAATTATACTGATTTGATTTTAATGATTTAGCAAATTCCTGTTTGTTCTTAAAGATTTAAAAATAGCCGGAGGTACTTTAAGTTCGGGCAGTTTTGTTTAATGTTATTATCACCATAACTGTACTCTTTTCGCATGTAACTATTCTCAACCTGGTTTATTCCGCATGACTTATGGCTAATGTGGAAAGAGAACTATTTCTAAGTTCTGGTGCTGATATATGTCCACATAGGAGAGACTTCTGCTAGTTGGCATTTGGCTACAACCCATTTCTAGGTCATATGATTTCATTTCTTAGTAGCATGTGACGATGAGATCTAGGTGAGGACATTTTGACACAGGTCGACTCTGTAGGTTGACTCCCAGGTGGCTTTTTATCAGAAACGGTGAGTAAGACATAATCGTGCAGCTTTGTTTCTTTCAGAGAAATTTTGCTCTTTCTGTCTATCACAAAGTAAATCCCCCAAACATTTTGTCTACTCTGATTATATACTTCAGTTCTTAACAGTATCTATGTCAAGTTTGTTACCTCCATTGAATTAGATGATTTATGGAAGCTGATAGGTATTGTTTGAAATACTGTGCACATGGGATGCTTTGTTTAACTTCCTGTCTGCTTCAAGATAGCCTTGGCTCACACGTCACATGAAATGTTAAATGAATATTAAAACATAACATATACACAGGAGAGTCATCCTGGCTGTAATAATTGATTCAGGCAGCTCTTGAGTCAGTCTTGGGGTAGAAACTCAGACCGCTGCAGGTTGGGCAGCTTATTGTGACAGCTTCATTAATAGTTTGTTTGCTGTTTTAATAGTTATGCAAACAATTAAACTATTGCCTTTTTAAGTTGAGTGTGTGCTGGAAATACTCTGCCTGAGGTTAATCCCGGCTCTTCCACTTCAAGTGGTATCATTTGGGAGAGAGTTAGTGAATTTCTGTGAATGTCTTTATCTGTAAAATGGGAATAACAGGGTTTCTGTGAGGATTAAATGAGCTAATACATGTAAAATGCTTAAAACAAGCAGGAAGCTTGTAGCATATATTAACTACTGCTATTAGTAGTACTATAATTCTTTTTTTTAGGTAAGCACATAAGAATGTTAACCAATGCACTCGAATTTCTACATTAAGCAGCCTAAACTAAAATGCCATAATGGAGTACACAGAGTTTGGGAGTCAAATTTGCATACTCTAGCCTCATTAAAGTCTATTTCAAGTGTAAGAGAATATGATGTTGCTTAAACAAAAATAAGAAAATGAAAATAGTAGAGTAAGAGAACAAGAAAGACGTACTGGTAAATAGGTAATTTATTAAATTTAAAAAAAAAATAGAATGGCTGAATAATAGAATGAAAATGCTGAATGCCAAAATGCTGACTTGGGAAGTTAAGGCACTCCTCCCAAAATACAAAGCAATGGGACAGAAGAATGAAAATATGAGAGAAAGTGGGACATGGAAAATCAATCCAAGAGGTCAAACCTTTATTGACTAAGAGTTCTAGAAGGGAACAGAGAAAATAGAAAAGAAATAATCAAAGAAATTATCAGAGCAATAACAGAAGACAGTTTTTCTAAGCTGAAGATAGACTTGTGTCTTGAGACTTAATGGCTTTGCCAATTGCCATTGCAATGAAAGAAAGCAGCCTATACCTAGGTGCAGCTTGATGAAATTTCAGAACTCCTAGGATGAAGAAAAACTTGTTTTCCAAAGATGAAAAGTAAAAAAGCTACCTAAGAAAGAGCATTAATTATGTTAGCAGACTTCTTTTGGCCACCCTGGATTCTGCAATAGAGTGAAACATAAAGCTTTAAAGTTGCCATGGAAAATTACTTTGAAACTAGAAATCTCAAACATGAAGGTAAAAGAAAGATATTTTTAGAGATGCAAAACCTTCTATAAAAGAATAACTTGAAAAAATGCCCGGGTTGCGGGCTCGATCAATGACTCTCTCATCATTGATGTTTCTATCTCTCTCTCTCTCCCTCTCCTTTCCTCTCTCTGAAATCAATAAAGATATATTTTTAAAAAAAAAGAAAAAATGGACTATAAAATATCAAACTCATAACAATTATGGAATTTTATATTAAAATAACAATAAAGATTTTTATCCAACACATTGGTAATATTTAGTGTTGGTGAATCTGAGGAATATGTAGTCTCATATATGTACTTTAGGGTGAAATTATAATAATTTAATGCAACCATTTGGAATATAGTTTGTAGCATATATTACAATTTAAAATACACATTCCATTTGATCTAACAATTCTAGATGTCTGTAGTAAGATAATTATCCTATGTATAGAAGGGGTATATACTTGGGGATACATTGTGCAAGGGGTAGGACTGAAAGATTGAGCAAAGGACATCCTCTCAGTAGTCTTCTGTACCATTTACATGACTTAAGTGATTATATTAAGTGCCCAAGAATTCAGAGGGAGAATGGGTCTTGAATCTGTCAGAAACTGCACTAACAAAAAAGAGATAAGCTTTGAGCAACTTTTATGAGAAACAAACTCAATCAAAAGAGAAAAGGTTGAGTTGAATCTTCTCCAAATTCAGGTGATTCAGAGCGTTCAGTTTAAAGCTGAAATGAAGCTTAAAAAGTATCACCCCAAAGGAAACCCTTTTTGAAAATTATGATAGTGTGAAAATTTGACTGTATTGTTTTCCATACCATATATCACCTCACTTTGCATTATTTTTACTTAATTAGACATTTGAAATGTGGAAAACAATATCTAGAAGAAAGCAGAAACATAGACTTAATGAGACTTAAAATTCATAAACAGAAAAGATAAATTCAAGTGTTTATATATATATTAATATTTTTATTGATTTTTTTTTGAGAGAGAGAGAGGAGGGAGAGGGAGAGGAAGAGAGAGGGAAAAACATCTATGTGAGAGCAAAATATTGATCGGCTGCCTCCTGCACGCCCCCACCAGGGATTGAGCCCCCAACCCGGGCATGTTCCCAGATCGGGCATTGAACCAGCAGCCTTTGGTGCATGGGATGAAACCCAACCAATTGAGCCACACTGGCCAGGGCACAGGTGTCTTTATATTTTAATCAAACAAATAATAAATCTGGTGTAGAAAGATAGCCGGCTCTCTTATTGCTCTCTCTTACTCGGAGTCCTTATCACATCATAATATTGTCCTTTTCTTCTTGCCACGTGCCTCAGGCTAAATTTAGTGACAGAGGGTGAAGCCAAAAAATACATTATTTCTTGATTTCTTCTTGGTTGGGCTGAAATGAGCTATGTAGTAAATTCTACTTGTATAAAGGGATTCAGAAATGTGGGGTCTCAATATCAAAATAAGAAACACCAAGTAAGTTCTCCTTTCCTTAAGCAGCATACAGTAGAATTTTTAGAGGAGAGAAAGTTCATAACTGGGGCTCAGGGGGGAAATATGGAACCGAGTATAGTAAAGTTTAGTGGTCATGAAGTGACAATAGTTGCCTCTAGAGTTGTGATACCATGACTGAAGCACATAGCACAAGGCCATAATACCCAACAAATCCTAGCTAATATGATTTAAATTAACGAGTCACTTAACAAACTTCCACTGCGTGTCAGTGCTATGTGTCAGGCACTGTGTGAGGCACTCTCACCGGCCTTTAGGGGAAGAAGGTAACCAAGGCTGAGGGCGGCCGGGCCTTGCTGTGCCAGGTACTTCAGAACAAGTGACTCCTCCAAATGAAGAAGAAAGTGCAGTGAGCTGTGCTGTGGCTGGGTGATTCCCACTTGAGGCCTTTGAACTGAAACCCCTGAGCTATGGTATTTTTTAGTTAGTGTGAGTAGGGAGGTAGAGAGAAATTGCATATTAATATAAATTTATTATAGACTATAAAAGAACTTTAAATCCAAAATGTTCTGCTCACCACTGCTTTTCTTTTTCTTGGCCTTCTAGTTCAAAGAACAGTAAATTTTTTTTTTTTCTGCAGTATTTTAGAAAACTGTGCCTTTCTGTTCTCACAGAGTATGAAAAAGCTTATTTAGAAACCTTTGTGCTTTTAAAATTTTTCATCCTGGATTTTCAAATAATGGGTAAGAAACAAGGGCTTTCAAGTACAAAATGTAGAGGTTTTAGTTAAAGGGTGATGAAATCGTGACTAGTCCCCCAAGCCTTTAATAGCGCTAGTTATTCTCTACTAATGCTGTAGGAATTCTGCTATAGTGAGCTGGGACATTTTATTCATATTCAACAGCATTATGTGCTTTTAATTAACAGTTTTACTTCCATTTGTCAGCCGCTATTGAAAAAGCGGTGCCATATAGTGTCCTACATTGGTTCATAATCATCCTCAAAAAACTTTACGCATCAAGCCTGCATAGAGCATTGTTCGCTAAGAATTGCATGGATCAAACCAACAGGTGCACTCTCTCTTCTCTAGAAATACATCATCCAAAATAAATTATGGGCGGGAATTAAAAATATAAAAAAATTTTTAGCAACCCACTGAATGGGAGAAAATATTTGCAAATCATGTATCTGACAAGGGATTAATATCCAGTATATATAGTGGACTCCTATAACTCCACAACAACAACAACAAACCAAACAACTCAAAGGGCAAAGGACTCTAATAAACATTTTTCCAAAGAAGACATACAAGTGGTCAACAGATATATGAAAAGTTACTTAAAAGCGTTAATCATTAGGGAAATGCAAATCAAAGCCACAGTATGATATCTCCTTATACCCCTTATGATAGCCAGGATATAAAATAATAATGTTTTGGTAAAAATGGAGAGAACTTGGAACATGTGTGGATTGCTGGTAGGAATATAAAATGATTCAGCCACTATGGAAAAATAGTATTGCAGTTCCTCAAAAAAAGTAAAAATAGAATTGCCTTATGACCCAGTAATTCTACTTCTGGGTATATACCCAAGGGGATTAAAAGCAGGTCTCAAAGAGACCTTTGTACACCCATGTTCATAGCAGTATTATTTACAACAGCCAAAAGGTGAAAGCAACCCAGTTGTCCCTCGGTGGATCAATGGGTAAACATACGATGTATACACACAGTGCACTGGTATCTGGCCTTTGAAAGGGAGGAAATTCTGACATGTGCACCATGTGTGAACCTTGAGGACATTATGCTGAGTGAAACAGGCCCAGTCACAAAGCACAACTGGATAATTGCACTTATATGAGGTACCTAGAAGAGTGAAATTCATGGAAATAGAGAGTAGAATGGTGGTTTCTGGCGGCTGGAGGCAGGGGAAATGGGGAGCTGTTTAATGGGTACAAACTGTTCTTTTTGCAAAATGAGAAGAATTCGGGGGACAGAGGGGGGTGATGGTTGTTGCACAACAATGTGAACGTACTTACTGCCACTGAATTATATAGTTGAAAATAATAAAGATGGTAAATTTTATGTTATGTGTATTTTACTATAATAAAAAATTATAAGTATACGTTATTTCATTAAATGCAAAAGTGAGTTGATGAAATGAGGGCTTTAAAAACAAAGTCAAATTTTCCTTCCTCCCTCCCTCCTCGTGCCCCCACCTCCTTCCCTCCCTTTCTTCCTTCCCGCCTAATATTTATCAAATACCATCGAAGTGCCTTGTATTATTCCTGAGACCTGGGATACTGGATCAAAAACAAAGTTACTGTTTAGAACTCATGTTGCTGAATAACTTATGAGAGCAGAACCAGATAGTAAGCATATCAACTAATGCATGTATAATGGAATTCCAGGTGGTGATGTTATGAAAAATAATAAAGCAGGGTAAAGATAGAGAAATGCAAGCCCTGTTATACCCTGTTATAAATAGGGTGATCAGGGAAAACGTCTTTGAAATCTGAATGAAAAGATGGATATATCTGTATCAATAATATTGTAATAACTATAGTGATCATAGGGAATTGTAGGGAATATAATCAATAATATTGTAATAACTATGTATGGTGCCAGGTAGATTCTAGACTTATCAGGAGAATCACTTCCTAAGTTATATAAATGTCTAAGCACTATGCAGTACACCTGAAACTAAATTAATATTGTATGTCAGTTGTAACTGAAAAAAAAGAAGAGAAACGAAAGATAAATGGCATCATGTATATATAAAGTTGTACATATAGCATGATTACAATGTAAATTTGATGTGCCATATTGATAGTGACTAGAAAGAAACATACCAGAATAATACCAGTGGGTCTAAATAAGGTAATCTTACCAACAGCAATTGGAGCAGATATTGTAAACCATCACTTAAAAAATAAGACCCCAGATTTCCTGCCTTCTAACCTCATTTCCTGAGAGCCTCATCCAGGGTGGGGCCAAGGAACTTGGGTTTTGAAATCAGCATGTCAGATGATTCTGATGCAGGTAGTCCTGAGGCCACACTTTGAGAATAACCAAACTAGATTTTTTAATTTTTGGTGAAGGAACAACCCTTTTAGTTGGCAGGTCAGGAATTATTATTGAATTTCATGGATAAAAATCAGATAGAAATCAAAATGACTCACCCAAGGATGTCCTGCTACTGTGATATGGCTGAGACCCAAATTCTATGTTCTTTCCACAAAACCATTGCTTCCCAAATGCAGGTCTACTGAACAGTGACTTTCCATGTTTGCATTTTTCTGTGATCCACAGTGAAATGAGGAAAATGTAGGACAATATATTTTATTAAAAATCTCCATTTATTCTGAGATTCTGTCCCTCTAAATGTTTTTAGTGTTACACTATCCCTTCTTTTATAGCATAATGGTAATTGTATGTAGTAGTTTTTTTAATGCCAGAAGATCCACAAACCTGGATACCAATGCCCTAAGGTCCAATGGGTCTACCTGAAAAGAAAGCATGAGACACACAGTGGCACTCTGCCCTCCAAGCCTCCTGCGTGCCTGGCGGCCTCTGCAGAGCACTGTTTGAAAATCACTGAAGTGGTGAAAGTGTAGTAGGACAAGGAGTCCTGAGACTTGGATTCTAATCTTATCTCATCATTAATTAGTTGTGTGGCTGGCAAATCACTACATTTCTCTGGGCCTGAATCATTATCCAGGATTTTGTGTGCTTAAAGATAAATTTCTATATTTTGAAATAAGGGAATTATTAAAATGGATTAAAGGTTATTTTCCTTCATTATGAGTAATTCATCAACTCTACCATATTTGTATGAAATGACTAATGCAATTTTTTATTAAGCCCGGTACACAAAAACTCATTAAGCCAATACTGGCTTACCCAGAGTGGTATTTAATTCAAAGCAATTGCTATTCCCTAGTAATCTAGATCTCTGTGGCTTAGTAGTAAAAATATTGAATTATCTGAATCTCATTAATGCAAGATTCACTTTTTTTCAATTACCCTATTTTTAAATAGAGCTTTTTCTCATACTTCATGAGCTGGGTGTGACTGGGAAGTATATACCAATGAATATCAGCCTCTGACTCATCAGAAGGTGGACCCACCTTGATATCTACAATCCTGCTCAACTGCTTTGGTCTACAAATAAATTGTCAGATACTCAGAGTTTGATTCTCTTCATGACTCTATACAACCCAGTCTCCACAGTGTCTTATAAATAAATGCCACATAAGCTTTAAAACTCAAATTTCCACTTGGGGCAACTCTTTTGCCTTGCAGCATTTATTTTTTGTGTATCCAGCAAGCATATAATGATCCTGCTTTATCGTCTGAACACTGAGCTAGATCTTGAGGGCATAGTCCCAGGCCTTGGGGAGCTCCTCATCAAGTAGAAGAGTTAGGTTTACAAATAAATGATTAAAATACAGTACAAATGCAGCAGAGGAAAACTTACCTTTTCAGTTTTTACACTCAAACTTCTAGTCATGTTTGCTTCAAGCAGTAGCCTTTTAGGGCACAGTATCTTTTGGTGTAGGTCAGGGAGGACAGTGGTGTGCTTAACCCCTCTCCATAATCTGCCGAGGCTGTTCCGGCCTTCCCTGCTCTCTGTTGTCCTCCCTCCCTCCCTCCCTCCCTCCCTCCCTCCCTCCCTCCCTCCCTCTTTTCCTTCCTCTTCCCTCTCCCTTTCCCTCTCCTCCCCCTTTAGCTACATTAGAAGAAATCATAGAGTTTAGATGTGGGGAATGACAAGGGTTAAAATATGGGCTTACTCATTTGTTCCATTCTGCTTTGATGTGGACTGGGGGTAGTGGTGGTGGGGGGGGGTGGCTGGGAGGGACCTTGATGTCCTGCGAGACTGTGTTCCTCCCTTCTCTGACTCCTAAGGTAATTGTTATTGATCGTGTACATTTTGCATTTGACTGTATATTGGAATCTTTGTTGTTGGTCAGTCTTCCCCCACAGTATTGTGGTTCCTAAAGGACAGGAGTCTTATATAAGTACATCTCCCGAGCTAATCAGTGTAGGATTGTTTGTGTAGTTGGGGATCAGTGGCAGTGACAGTGAATAATGGGATCTTCTGATGGAGACCCACCTTCTCTTCACATTTGCCAGCCCAAGGTCATTTCAGATAGCCATATCCTCTAGATTACAGTAAGTTATATTTCTTTACAGTGTGATATTTGACATAATTTTATTTTTAAAAACATAGCATCTGATAGCCATAAGTATAGCCATGTGGCTAAGCACTCTCTTTTGATTCCTTGGACTCCCAAGTGTCTATACGAATATCTCTCTACTTCCATTCAGTTGAACCTCATTAGGCCTCTCCTGGCCCTACCCAGTTGTCATGAGTATTTTCTTTTTCTTCTTGTAAATTTATCTTTATTGTTGAAAGTATTGCAGATGTCTCTCTTTTACTCTCCCATCGACCCACTCCACCCTACCCCTGCCCCCGCCCCCAGGCCTTCACTACACTATTGTCCCTGTCCATGGGTTATGCATCTAAGCATGTAAGTTCTTTGGTTAGTCTCCCCCCACCCCACCCCCACCTTCACTCTGCTCAATGCTAGGGCCCAAGGATGTAGCAGCCTCTTTACTCACTGCACCCCTTAATGCCTGCTCTCCTCTGTCCTCTACAGAACATCTCAAGGTGTTTGACTTCTGTTCTCTTGTGCACAAGGACAAGAGAGGTTTTGGACTCAAGTCAGGGTTTGAGCCCCAACTCTACAATTTATTAGCTTTATGGCCTTGGACAAATTACTCTTCTAGCCTCACTTCCACCATCTATTAAAATGAAGGTAATCAAACCTACTTCCAGGGTTACAGAAGTTAAACAAGGTAACCATTTGGCATTGGTGTTCCCTCCCTTTCTCTCACCCAATCTGATTACACGTGAGGGAAGGGAATGACTGTGCATTCTTTCTGTGGTGTAATTCATAGGTGTCTTTATATTTCAACTCTCTGAAGTAATATCACATTTTTCTGAAAGTACAGATCTCCTGTTGAACTTACGGAGATGATGCTAAATCCTCTGCAAATAATAAAGAAAAAAGTGTAGGCTTCTGCACTGGAGAAAGCCACTTTAGCTTCATTCTGATGAAAGTTCATGGTACTGTGCTAATATCTTCTGTGTCTATGAAAAGTAATGCAGTAGTCTAAAATTCTTATGCTAGATCTTTAAAGCTAAATCTCTAAAAACTGTGGCTCTTGGGTTTATGCAGTTAAATGTGATTGGAGATCACTCAGAATGAAGCTCTGCTGTGTTTTGTAGTTGTGCCCTTCACCTTTAAATATGGCCCATTTTAATTGCTCATCTCCTGAGATGTTGTTAAAGCAGCTGGCCACTTGCAGTTCGTTTGGGGTGATTTTAGCAACCCTGCTTTTGCCAGGTACCTCTTTTCTTTTTTTATCCTGAAATAAATATGCCACCCCGAAAAGTTTCCAGCAGCTTAAGTTAGCTTAGTTTGTTTTTATAGTAACATCTAAAGAGAAAAAGAGTTTATGAAAGGATTAATTTTAAAGAGTAATGGTAAGTGCAGGTGAAGTTGTTGCCCAGTGAGCCTGATGCTGTGATTCCTGATATGTGCAGGTTACTAACACAGAGCCTGCCTCTTCCCTGCCTTCCCACTGCTCCTGTCCCTGGTATCTTTGCTCCTAGCGTTGTTGCAAAACATCCTGGGGCCTAGACCTGCTTGCTGTCACTTCCTTGACCCCTAAGTGCTTACACCGTGCCTTCTATCTCAGTGCAACCTTCCCCCCAAACGCCCTATACTCTGCCTGGCCAGTGGCCACCACAGCAAAGCCTCCCTAGTCTTGCATCCTGTGTAGCTCATTTGCTGGTGGATTTGTTCCTGGGTGCCTATCCTGTGTCTCTCTGTCTGGATAAAAAGCCCTGTGAAAAGAAAGATGATGCCATATCATTTTTGGACCCCGCGTGGCTAGCCTAGTTTCTTCCACAGAGTAGGAGATGTCAATATTTTTTAGTAATCATCTTAGCCCATTTGGGCTGCTGTAACAAAAATGCCATAAAATGGGGTAGCTTATGAACAACTGAATTTTATTCTTCACAGTTCTGGAAGCTGAGAAGTTTAAGATCAAGGCTCCATCAGATTCTGTGTCTAGTGAGGGCTCATTTCCTGGTGTCTTTTCACTATAACCTCACAGGGCAGAAGGTGCAATGGGTCTTTCTCAGGATCTTTTTGTAAGGGCGCTAATCCTGTTTATGAAGGCTTTACTCCACGACCTAATCACCTCCTGAAGGCCTCATCTTCTAATACCATCGGATTGAGCATCAGGTTTCAACACATGAATTTGAGGGTGTGGGAGAGCACAACATTCAGACCATATTCAAGAATTTTTAAGAATTTAAATAAAATATAGTTATGAAATTCTAAAAAAAGCTTTGCCTTTTACTTTATATAAGATGATTAGAACATGAAGATTCTGCATGTGTATGTAGGGTGACTGTTAAACTTAAGGAAATATAAGGAACAACCGGGGACAATACCAGTGAAGTATGCTCTGGCAAAGGTTGCTGGGAAAGGGGCTCTAGGATGTGCTTCTGGCCTACCAGGGAGAGTCAGTAAAGGGATGGGCATTGCCCTGGGCCGTTGTGATGAAACCAGATCACCAAGCCAATGGAGCAGTCGGTCAGTAGGCACTGTCACATTTCTAAACTGGAGTCCATTTGTTTACTCAATTATTTCACGTACTTTTAAAAAATCATTTACTTTAGGCTAAGTCCTCTGCTTGATTCTGGGAACACTAAGATGGATGCTGTCCAGGCTCATTCAGGAAATTCATAACCCAGTGGGGAGGCAGACACATTAGTGGACACTTAAAAGGTGGTGTAAACATGCAGGGATGGAGATGTGACACAAAACATTGGGGGGCTGGGAGGGACACTGACCCACTGGAAGTCTGAATTCACTTTCGTAGTCTTAGTCAAGGACATGGAGAGCAGCAGAGACAAGGGCATTGAGTATGAGTCTGAGACTGCCAAGAGCTGGGTTATGGCACAAGTCAGAGAAGATAACATAGGTGAAGAGTTTCCTGCACTTTCAGTGTTTGGTTTTGCCTCCTGGCTGATTAATTACCTTCTCTCTCTAAGGCCTGCTCCTGCGATGTGCTCCATGACCTGGGGTCTCCCAGTCTTTGCTTCCCCAGGCCCAGTTTGTCTGGCTACCAGCCAAGCGCGCAGTAGAGGCTTTCTGCCAGGTGCTATGGGCAGACTGAGATGAATTTATCACAATCGCCGAGCTAGTTAGGGAGAGATCCTGGAGAGTGTGTGGAAAGGCATTTCAGGTGTCGGGAACAGCTTGAGCTGAGGCAGAAAATGGGAAGAAATTTTCAAAGTGGTGGCCAGTCAGGTTCAAGTTTTATTTTTAGGCCAGAGAATCTGTTCCTTATTAGTGGGCAGATTAAGTTTTGTTTGTTTGTTTGTTTTTGTGAAACCAGCACGTGATTAATGCATTGGTGTAGGCTGATGAGTCAGAGGTGCTTCGTAGGGTGGATGGTGAGAGCAGGAGAAACACACACAGGTTCAATAATGGAATGGAATTGAATCTGTTGCACTTGTCTGGGTGTGAGTTAGTCAATGTACATCTTAGTTGCCCTGACAATATGTCTTGGGGAAACTTTTGCATCAAGATTCCAAACTAAAAGGAATCACAAAATTATTTAATACTTGGAACCAGCACTCAGGTTCCCCCCCACCACCATCTCTCTTTAGGCCCCCAGTCTTTCAGATACTATGGAAAGGAAATTAGATTTGGCAAGGATTCTTAACTTGGTTAGGGCAGAGTTCTGTCATGTACTGCTTGGAATCACTAATTTCAATCTTAAATTTAATGAAAAAAAATGTTAAAATGAATGGAGATTCCACTTGATTGTATTTTCTATAATTTACGTTTAAATTCTTCAGTGTAAACACTGTGGGGTGTGTGTGTTGTATCTGAATTAATCTACATTTCAAAGATGGCAAACAAACATCTGAAGCACCTACAGAGAATATTCAGTTCAGGGTGTTTGGCTAGTATTTGAAAGATTCGTGAGATGTTTACCATAAATGCTTCAGCGAACTTTGTATCTGATCAACAAGGAGGACTTACCCTGCCTCCAGTGGTAAAAGGAGTGGGGTTCAAGATTTGTAGATTCCATAGACCATTGCATGAAAAGATGTAAGAATCTAGTGAACCAAATATTAGAAATCCAGTCATATTCTTTTGAATATGACCGTAGATTTATAGTTCTTGACCATCTTATATGCAAGATTGTTCTAAACTAAAAGAGTTAAGGGAGTGCTGCATTGGCATATCATGATATCTACCAGCACTGAACTTTTGATCCAAAATGCTGTTGAAACACCAAAAAGAACAGAGAGAGACTTCTCATGGAAATGATCACCTAACTGCTCTATGCCTACTTGTGTATTTTTGTTGTTTTATTTTTAAATGTCTTTATTGATTTCGGAGAGAGGAAAGGAGAGGGAGAGAGAGAGAGAAACATCAGTGATGAGAGAGTTATTGATCAGCTGCCTCCTGCACGCCCCTGACTGGGGATCAAGCCCTCAACCCGGGCATGTGCCCTGACCGGGAATCGAACCCTGATCCCCTGGATCCTAGGTCGATGCTCAACTGCTGAGCCATGCTCAGCTGGGCTGTGCCTACTTGTTAATAGATGTTTTCATATGTGGCAGAATTTAGTAGCGAGGTTGTGGGAGAGGAGACCCACAAGTGTCATCTCTTGACAGAGCCTTATATCGCTGAATGATCAGATTGACTCAGATCAGTTCCACAACACACTTCCCAAGAAGGAACTGAATGAAGGCAGGGAGGGGGACATTGAAAGGCGAGGAAACCTTGATGAGGGATGCATTCTTTAGAGCGAGTCTGTTTTGGAGATGTTTTCTTTGATCACGTCTCAGTGCTTCCCTGACTCATACCCTAAGATCCATTATGAAGAAAAAGAATAGTGTGTTCTTTGACCATGGGACAGAGATAATTGCCCACCCGGGCTGATCAAACCTACATCCCTGGCAGAGAGCACTCACTCCTGAACTTTATTTAATA
Organism: Miniopterus natalensis; assembly: GCF_054644295.1. Taxonomy (NCBI): domain Eukaryota; kingdom Metazoa; phylum Chordata; class Mammalia; order Chiroptera; family Miniopteridae; genus Miniopterus; species Miniopterus natalensis. The sequence goes on along the minus strand of NC_142082.1, from coordinate 72,408,451 downwards.
AAATATGAGTTTCACGGCACTGTGTGTTTCACATGAAACTTGTAGGGACTTAAAACTTGAGGGCATGTTCCTTAAACTGCCAGGCCAAAAGCTGCATAAACATATTTTCCATCATAAAATATAATTGTGAGGTACAGTGCAGTCTGTGTCATCTGCAACACATTGTTTATTTGTGTGGTAATCTGAGCTCTCCATCACCGACTCAGCCTAATGGCTTTGGCCTGTTTTCAACTTAGAGTATTGTTTAGAAGGAAAAATTAATATGGTCTGTTTGTACTAATCACAAATTCTATTTTGTATTTCTTTGATATACTTTCTTTGATGTGAGGGAAAAGACTAAATCTCTTTAAAAGGAAAAAAATGTTGGTGAATCTGTTTAACATGTGTACAATCTCGAGAATTTAGGAAGCTGCACAAGATGGGGAAGCTAATATTCTATGCTTGGGGCTGCTTTGCTTGTTTAAGGAATTTAGTTACAACGAGGGTGGCTTTCTAGGCATGCAAAAAATTCTTACCCTGACACTGTAGGACATTTTGCAACTATCCTGTTTGATTTACTAGGCCACTGGGAGACAAGTTAGATAAAACACGAACTGACTAGGAGTCAAAGAACCAGAGCACTCCAGCTTCCCCCTGGTTCCCTATGTTCTTGTATGAAATAATTTTGTTTTCCCCAGATGGCTTCAGTGGTCATTACAGAACAGGGGAACCTGATCCCTCAGTAGCCAGGAGAGCAGAGCTCTCAAAATTTTTTACTTTTGCCAGCTGGAGAAGAAAGGACTGAATTCACAAGCCAAGCTTCACAGCCCCCATCTGCTTACACATTTATAGCCCTGAAGCCAATGTGCTCTAATGTTTACACCTCCCTTTATTCAGCAAGAGAGTCCTGGAAAACCTTGTGTCTAATTCACATTTTCATAGATCAGAAGAGAATTTCCCACTGACTTAAATTATAATTTCAGGGATATTTTATCTGAAATTTGAATTGATCTCCAATTGGCAGTAGCTTTAACTTTCTGCCCTCTGGGCTTTTTGTCCAGAAATTAATCATATGTAAATGAAAGCAGGGGTTTGGAAACCAGTGCATCTATTATAAAGCAAATAGCTATTCCTTACTTTGTATGTAACCATTCATTTGTGCCTCAAGCATCTGTGGAGCTCCTGCTCATCAATAGACACCTGGGCAGAAAATAAAGAAAATGTTTGATTTCTGCCCTCGGGGTGTTTACAATCTCCTCTGGAAGATGGGGGCAGATCTGTGGGTACAGCTCAGTGCGAAGAGGAGACTCTAACTCACTTAGTCATCCAGTGAGAGTGTCCAGGTTTTGTCAGATGAGGAGGAATTAACCTGTAAATAAGGGGGTGAGCACATTCTGGACATGTTAGCAGAGGAGACAGAACAGGCAAAGGCCCAGCGGGATGGGGTAGGAGGACATCCAGCACTTCTCATGCTGGCTGCCAATCGTTGGGGCTGCAGGTCTAGCACAGTGTGGTGGTTGACACATGAACTTGAGCCAGACAGCCTAGGATCACATCTTGCCTGTGATTTGAGACAAGTCCCTTTGGCCTCTCTGTGCATGTTTCCTCATCTGTAACACAGGTAGTGTAATACTATTATCTACCTCATAAGGTCGTGGTAAGAATTTAATCAAGAGAGCCTTTCATGTAATAAATACAGTATAAATATTTGTTAAATAAAAAATGTGAGAGCAGGAGGGTCAGGGCAGTGGCTGTTCACAAAAGATAAACAGAGTGAATTTTGAAAATCCCAGATGTTCCTAATGAAAGCTGACTAACTCTCCAAAGTTTAGAGATAGAAGAAAAGACTTAGAGTAGTACTTCTGTACTGTGAATTAAAAATTGCCTAGGGAGCTTATTAAAATGCAGATTGTTGGCCCTACCCTTCGAGATTCTAGTTTCTAGCTCTTGGCTGGGATCCAGGAATATGCATTTTAAAGATCACCCATAGGCTTATTATTTTTTTTAAAAGCAGATGGTCCCAGGATCTTTTTGCGGAATTTCCTGAGCTTTTGCCCGTTTGGAGCCTGTGAGTCACGGGGACTCAGCAGACCTGTGTCCTGCCCTGGCTCTGCCACTTCCTGGTTGTGTGACCTCAGACAAGTCAGTTAAAGCTGTGAGCACCGCTTATTCGGGAATAATATCATTGCACTGCTATATAGATGAAATGTGATGTATATCTGAAAGGCACTAGGGAACCAGCCATTTTTAAGTTGTCTTCTCATTAGAAATGAGGGTGACTGAACTCACAGCTGGGTGGACAGGAAGCCTCAGTCCTGATAACAAGGTTATTTTAAGATTGAGGAGGGACAGGGAGGGTGATCGAAGCTGGACTTCGGGCCACTTTTCTTCGTAGAATCTGCCTATGACATCTTGATTGATATTCCAGTGCTCAGCAGACACAGGTAAAAGGAGTTACTACTTCATAAGGCAAACAATCCCATTATTAGACAGCGCCGGCTGGAAGAAAGTTGTAGATATTAAGCCAGAGTGGGCCTGCCAGTAGATTTCTGCACGTCATTTTAGATAACTGAGTGTGGAAGTGTTCATGAGAATAGGGTTGAGTGAGACCCGCACCCAGAACCCGGGTGGGGAAAGCACAGAGAAAGGTTGGCTGGTGAAGTGTCACATTCCCTCTGAACTCAAGTGTTTCGCTTCAGCTACAAGTTCACCTGCCAAAGTGAAAAGAGAGAATTTAGGAAAAAATTAAGGATTGGAGAGATATTTTATAATTTATTAAGATTAAAAATATATTTGGTGCTAGATATAAACATTTTCCTAAAATATAGTTACTTCTGGTTTAGGATTTTTTAAACCTCAATTGGAAATTTAGGATATGTAAAACTAGTTTGAAGTATATTTTATTCTACTTTAATTTAAATAGAATCCAACAGGAAAAAGGAAAAAGGGCTGAAATCCAGAATTGCGTCTTTGTCTCTAGAAATGAATACAAAGTAGATATTATTGCTTTGCTTAACCCACAAGGGTAAAAGCTAATTATTATTGCTACTCTCACTGCCTGCTGAGAGAGAAATAGATGCACATACAAATGTGTGCATAAATGTGTCTGAATGTAAACAAGTATCTCATTGATATATGCATTTCATAGTTTAAGATTTTGATGTTTTCTATGAAAATATTTAATTGTTTATAATGAATTAATGAAAAATTATAGTGTTAAGATCCATATTTTTCTTTGAAAACTATCGTTTTTCAAACTGTGTGATCAACAGCAAAGGGAGAACTTTTACTTGAAGGTAAAGGAGTACTTGTGATTTTTCTCTTTTTTTATTTACTGATTTTAAATGTATCTTTTACTTCTGTGTTATTTTTTCCTCATTATAATAAGTCTCGTAAAGGAAATGTAAATCAGAGATAGAGATGTGGTCACAATGTTTGACCTGTCATTTAAAAAGATCTCCAAAATTTCCTGGTGGAGTAAATGGATAGTTGCTTGTGTTACAGACAATACATGATGTCACAAGGTGAGATTTGTGTTAAGAATAATGGAATAATACTTATATTTATTATTATTAGAGTTACCCTGTTCAGTATTTATTAAAATGATAAATTATCGCCCAGCCGGGCGTGGCTCAGCGGTTGAGCATCGACCTGGGATCCAGGCGATCGGGGTTCGAGTCCCGGTCAGGGCACATGCCCGGGTTGCGGGCTCGATCAATGACTCTCTCATCATTGATGTTTCTCTCTCTCTCTCCCTCTCCTTTCCTCTCTCTGAAATCAATAAAGATATATTTAAAAAAAAAAAAAAGGATAAATTATCAGAGAAAAGGGATCCAGGGCAAAGAATGAATCTCAGGAAAATAGGAATAGTCGCGGCTGTGCCCGTCTCCAGTTTTACTCCTTGCCACTCCTCTCCTTGTCTGCACACCGGCCCTCCCTCCTCTGAGTTAATGTCTCACACCCTCCCTTCCCCGAGTTATTTAACTGTGCTTTCCCCTCTAGCTCCTAACTCCCTTCTTTTTTATTTTTTCTCTGACCTAGTACTACTTATTCTTAAGGCCTCAGGATAAACACCGTTTCTTTTGGGAATCCTCTATGATCTGTCTCTCTGCGCCCCATTTTGCATGCTGTTTTCACCCTGGCCCTGGCACCAATTATCATAATTATTCCCTTTACTGCGAGTCTTCCAGCTACCCTAGCAATTCCATGATGGCACAGGCTCCATTTTATTCTCACTGTGTCTCTGGCAGTCAGCACAGTGCTTGACACATCTTAGGCACTTGACTAATAATAATACTTGTCAGAAAAATAGATGGACAGATGACTAGATGGATACATGGATGGGTGGGTGGGTGGATAGTTGAATAGAATACTCATAAAGAATGGCAGATACTGGCTCCGGGATCCAGGATCTTACTAATAATTTGAGCCAGGAAATGTGTACTTCTTTGGTTCTTATAATAAATATAGGTTGATTGACTGATTTATTTGACTTGCAAAAATGCAAGTGATAGGCAGCAAGTAAAATGTGAACATCAACATATGGAAGTTAATAATATCACAGTCACTTCCTTGGCTAAATTGGGGGGGGGGGGCGCACTAGTTTTGAAAGTTCTCTAAAAATGTATTTCTAACTTTTGATTTTTATTGTAAATGATTTTCTTTATTATGTAGTATGTTAAACATCTCTAGAATAGTGCTGGCAAGTCTTGTCAATTATATGCTCATTGGCAAAGTGTTTCAAAATATTTTGGTAAACTTCGGAGCTGTGTGCCATTCAACAGCTCACACGACATTTCTATGTCAGTATGTTGCTTTTTATTTCATTTTGTTCACTCATCACTTCAGTGCTTCTTGCCAGCTTTTGTTCTCAGGATGGAATAGGTTTGAATTTTTGGATGAAATATGTAAAATAGTATGAGAGCCTCAAAGAGTGTTGTGTAATTAGAAATGTATAGTACAGTCAGAAGGAAAGCAAATTAGAATTAGCTGTTACACTGGAAGATTTTTGTGGAACTGTTTGTAACAGTTTAAATCTGAACAGCCATATTTAGGCCTATTAGTAGTAGAAAACTCAACCTGATCTTATAAAAGTATAAATCAATCAACCACCCTTCTATATGTATATTGTATATGTATTGTAATATACATAACTATAAACATACACACACACATAAACACACACTTCTAAGCTTTACACTGGGGTATTGGCATGATCACCTATGGAAAGAAAATTTCCGGTTATCTCCTCTCTCATCTCCTTAGCACGAATCTGCAAGATTATTACACTTTGAAGCAGTAGCTGGTGACAGTGTTTCCCCTACAAGGAGGTGAGTGGTGCAGGCCAAGGGTCTACCGTTTCCCAAAGTACTATAAAAGAACAAATAACAATCAGCGAAAGGGCATATTGCTTTACGTTTTATTTTGGAAATTTTGGAATTTCTTTGGCAAACCATTTTTCCCCCCAGGAGAACCCCTTGATCTAATTTAGTAAATTCTAACTGAAAGTTCTTACTCTCAACTCAGAATATGAATCAGAAGAGGCGTGTTGTTTTGTTTTGGATTTTTTCTTTTAAAGTCTCCAGAAAACTTCACATCAATCTGATGTGTTTACATGGAAGTAAACTGACATCTGGATTTCAATATTAATGGAGCAAAGAGATCTATAAATATAACTGTACAAACAGTATCGCTTTTTTTCATAAAATCATGAACTGAACTCTTCTGAATGAAGTTGTTATCTGAAAATACGTTAGCTTACCAAAACTAAGAATGTTCCTAAAGCAAATCTCACTAACAGTTAAAACTGTTTTACTTTTAAAGAAGCTTGTCATGTCCAAGTTACTTTAAAAGGCCTTCATGGGGGAGAAAACACATTTAGCAATGTGCTTTGAAAAACATGCAAAGAGTAGATAAAGACTCTGAAGCTCCCTCTGTAATTAAATGCCTCAGCTAACATCCATATTTTATTCAAAACATATAACCCACTGAGCTGTGACTCCACTGGGCTCTTTAAGCAGATAAATATGTAGACAAATAGTGCATCCAGTTGAAACTTAAGGAACTCAGGAATATAAAACATATCCCTAAACTTGTATGGCATTATTTTACAAAAATCATATTATTGACTTTCCTTTTCTGCATCCTGTAGTAAAACTGTAGCATGGATACTAGCAACAGTACTTAGTGCTTTCTGTGTGCCAGCCTCTTTTCAATGGGTTATATACAGAAATCCGTTTAATTCTCACAACATCTCCATAAGTTAGGCACTGCTATCTCCCAACTTATAGATGAAAAGACTAAGCATAAAAAGGTTAAATAACTTGCTCAATGTCATACAACCTGTTAAATCCGTCTTAGAGGCAGAATTTGAACTCAGGTTCTCAGGCTCCGGAGTTTATACTCTGAACAACTGCAGTACTCTGCCTCACCTGTGGGTGAGACTAATCCCCCAGGCCAGTATTGGCATTCAAAATGCAGGGAACGACTTCGCCAGCGCCCCGGCAGGGGACTGAATTATGTGGAATAAAAACAGTGATAACTAAACTCTTAGAATGTTTTAGAATTTGCAAAAGCATTTTCACCTCTACTTGCTGCTTTGCTCTTTGAAATACAATCATTTACAGTAATTTACAGAGTACTTATTATATGTCACATTCCCTTCTAGATGGGATACAGAAGTAAATGAGACAACATCCTTGCTCTCATGGGACTTATCTACTTCAAAGGGTTGCATAGTAATCATAATGTTAATAATAACCACCTCTACGTGGGAATACATCAGAAACAACAGTGCAGGCTCACGAGGCAGCAAAATCTTGTCATTTTCTGATTCTAAAGGGTTAGTGAAAGCTTACCTGGTATGATCTAGGAGGCTCTGTAAGCTCTGATTTTGTCCACAGCAAGACAACTCTATAACATTTATGGATTATTTACTTTTTTTTTTTGGCTGTTACTCTATTACAAAAACATTTTGGAAACTTCCTTCTTCTAATTATATCTATATATGTACAGATAAACTCTTTTCGTAATGACTTCCAACAATGATCTAAAGTCTGTTACTACTTGTGAACCTTTCTAAGCCCTAATTTTTGCTAAAAATGAGTATTTATATGTAGGACTACCCAACCCTGAGAACATGTGTCTGGAAACTTTGCAGCAGCTGGAAAATTCTCATTCAGGAAAGAGGGGGAAAGAAGCCTGCATTTTTTTTCCCTTACTCAAAGCAAGCCAGCTTTTATTTTTAAAGCTCCTACAAATGGGAAGTATTTAAAGTCTGTGTTGAATTTCAGATGTTGGCCTATATCGAATGACATTAGAAAAACTCTTCATTCGAAATGTGCAAACACAAAGCAAAGGGAATTTGAAGATGAATGAGAACACCATCACAGGCTCAACAGTTTTTCTTATTTTGACATTTGTTTCTTTTTTAACGTTTTCCACTTCATTTTATTTTTTCCAAATCTATATCACAGAATAGTTATTATATGCAGAAAATTTAATGTCATGCCATGCCAGATACATCCCCAAGTGACATAAATTCTGTGGTGTCCTAGTATGTCTAAAGTCATCTGAGCTATATCATGTTTGACTGGTAGAGGTACTGTGTCCTAGAAATGAAAATTGGGCATGTGGCTCACGGACCCTGATTCCGATGGGCCGCTTGTCATCTTGCTTATTGGAAATTCCAGAGGAAATAAATGACAGACTCAGGATGTTTCATGATGGCTCCAATGTAAGCAGCCTTCCATTGCTGTATTAGAGAGTGAAAGAGACCCATCTGCCCCTTTCTCTGATTTCTGTTAGACACTGTCATGGAGAATTGTGAAGGACAGGCATTTACTCACCTCGTGTATTTTTCACAATATTTTAACCACATTAAAAAAAATTTCTTTAAGAGCTAATATCCCTGAAGTAGGCTATTTTGTTATGTATTCTAAAATGTTTTTGTCATATTGTCTGCCACAGGATAGGATTTGTAGAAGACATTTTTGTTTAAGACTTTAAAGTGTAGTATTTTAATTTCTGAAATACCAACAAGACCTTATTTAAATGCTGAGGGCTATACTCTGAAGCACATAGTCTAGTTGGATGATTTCCAAATAGATATTTTCAAAATGTTAAATATTTCACATTTATTTTATCAATAAAATTATATATATGTACACCTATGCCTTTTTAAATTGAAAAAATATAGTAGGCTGATAATGAAAAGCTATAGTCCTGGATCTTACCCCCAGATTTATTATAGAGAAAAGCTTAAAATTCTTTTGATGTCTCTTTGTTTATACTTTTGTTAGTGCCTTTATAATTCTAAATATGTTTGTGAGATTGTTGAGTCAAGTATATGTGTGTGTGTTTGTGTGTGTATAGTTACCATTTCTTGATTTGTGAATTTTAGATATTACCTGTTGACTTACTATGAAGGATAAAAATCTAGCTTATTTGGTACTATTGCTTCCCTACTCCCAATACATACTCACTATTTCTTCTCTTGTTACCTGTGGGCCTTTAAATAACACACTTATTCTTGTATCAATCTTATTAATTATAGATAGTATGTAATGATTTATTACTTTGTAAGATGAGAATATTACCGTTTCCATAAACTTTTCTCCCTTTGATACCTTTTAGTACTCTCATTTGTGCTTTTAATTTTATATTATTATGGTTGATATCCTTTAAATTTGCTTTTTAACTGTATTAAGACTTCAGAGTTTTGTCTTAGGTTGATTGTAAAGGTAAAAATCAATAAAAACATTATGAATATATAATGATCACTCACTGCTGAACAAAGTAATATACTATGATTACATTGACTTATTTTGTATAGTTTTTTTGTGTTCCATAGAGTTCCTAATTGCTTTTCTTTTTCTTTGCACCATCTACCTTTATGACACCCTTACGTACCTTCAGCTTCTCAGGAGGTAGAATGAAATCTTTGAAATTCCTTCTTTTCCTGGATACCTCCCTCTGTCCCAGGCTGGAGTAGCTGCCGCCCAGGCACTGATCTTCCCTGAGTCCATGTCTTCCTCCTTCTCATGTTCTCACTTTAATTCCATGTGCGGCTGAAGCATATCCTTAGGGCTTGATTAATGTTTTGGCTAAATCAAGAATTATAACTTAAAAATAATTTTCTTTAGGAATTTTGGAGACATTGCCCTATTTTAGTATCAAATATTGCTGATAAGAAATCTGATTCTTGTCCCTTTGAAAGTTGCCTTTTCTTCCCTCAATTTTTAGAAACTTATTTTTAGGCTTTCTTTCTAAAACATTTCTAGTTATGGTCCTTTTCTTGATGGGCGGCCCTTTTTATGGACCTTTTAATGGGCCCTTTCATTCCAAAAACTTGTGACCTTTAGTTGTGGAAATCTCTTTTAAATTATTTCTCTGCTTATTCTTTCTCCTCTGTTTTTTTATTTTGGAATTCTCTTTAGAAATTTTAGTAGTTGGGCCTCCTAATTGGATTCTGTACATCTTTTCCCTTGTGTTTTCCATTTTTCTTTCAATGTTTTGTTTAACTTTTTGGGAGACTTATTCAAAACTATTTTCTTATCTTATATTGACTTTTTAAAAATTTGACTATTATACTTTTAATCTTCTAACGCTCTTTCTTATTCTCTGATTTTTCCTTCTTTGTAGAATTCTGTTCTTGTTTTTTAGAGTTTTTAAAGTTTTTGTCTATTCCCCAAATTATTCAGGTTTCCTCAAGGGTCATTTTTGTTTGTTTGTTTGTTTGCTTATTGTAGATATTTTCTTTAATCTTTCCAACTTTCTTCAAATGTCTGTCAATAGTTATTATCCATATATATTTAAGAATGAAAATTTGACTGGGAACTCAGTATCATAGAGATGATGGCCCATATGTTACTTTTTACAGCGCTTCCCAGCTGGGGTCTCCAAGCTTCTGCATTCTTTTGATCACCCTTCCTTCTTTCATGTATCCATGTTATAAGTTTATCAGTATTCTGTTCAATTCTATTATCTAGAATTTTGCTAGAATGTTTCATCCATTTCCATTTTCATTGTTTGCATAGATTTATGACCATTTGTCTTCTTAACTTTAATGTTAATGGAAACCTGAGAATGCATGGGATAAACGGACAAGATCTCTTTGCATCTAGAACTAGTATAAATCTTTTTCCAGTTGCTTGAGAAGTTACAATGTGAAGTAATTTGGTACTGTCTGACTAAAGGATAGCTTTGTTTCATCTCCTCATTTATTTTCTTAGAGAGTCAGCATTATCTCCATTATTTTTTAAGTAAGAGTGGTAATGAATGTTAACCTTTATTATTTACTTTCCTTTTGGTTCCCTGTGTCTTCTTGGAAATAGTTGTTATGGCTGTTACAAATACGCTATTAGTAATATGTCTATTAGCAGTATGGCTATTAGTAATATGGCTGTTGGTAATATGATTATTAGTAATATGGCTATTAGTAATATCACTAGTAAATTATAATGCTACTAATAAATTGTTCTTGTTTAGCTCATTTTTAAAAATTAGTTTATATTTAATTATAAATCCAAACTACTCTAGACTATATATCACAAAAGGGAACATAAGTTCAATTATTAATATAAACACAAGGAGCATAGACTACCAGTAAATATAAACGTAAGTGTGTGGAATGATATAATAGATTGTTTTTAATTTTAAAAACTTCTGACTTGGATATAATTTAGATTTACCAAGACAATACAGAGAGTTCCTGTATATCTTCACCCAGCTTCCCTTAATGGTACCTGTGGTACCATGGTTCCCTGACTATGGTACATTTATCAAAACTAAGAAGTTAACATTGGTACAGAACAACTAGCTATGCTCCATGCTTTATCCAGACTTCACCAGTTTTTCAGTTCTGTGGGTGTGGTTTTTTCTGTTCCAGGATCCAGTCTAGGATATCACAGGGATCATGTCCCCTTAGTTCCCTTCAGTCTGTGATAGTGTCACAGTTTTTCCTTGTCTTTCATGACCTTGATGGTTTTGAAGAGTACTAATCAGATATTTTGCAGATTAGCACTCAAATTTTTTTTTTTTGAGGTTTTGTTATGGATACAAGTCTTGGATTCTAGAGAAACATGCCAAAGAGGTAAAATACCCTTTTCCCAGTATGAAAGGCATATGCTATAACGTGACTTTTAGGATGATACGAACTTTGATCGCTTGATGAAGGTCATAGCTGCGAGGTTTATTCACAGTTACTCTTTTCTCTTTCTTTATTACATTTATTTCAAGCAAGTCACTAAGTCCAGCACACAGTCAAGGGGAGAGAAATTCAGTTACATCTTCTGGACAGAAGAGGGTGAGAGAATTTTGGATACATGTTCAAACTACCAGAATAATTAATAAATGTTTTAGAGGGTTTACTTTGACTCTACTTAACTCTTCCTCAAGTTTTTGCCCACTAATTTTAGTATTTATCATTGGATCTTGCATGTAGCAATTATTACTGGGTGTTCTCATTATTTTTATTATTATTTTTTAATCCTCACCCAAGGATATGTTTAGAGAGAGGAAGGGAGAGAGAGAGAGAGAGGGAGAGAGAGAGAGAGAGAGAGAGAGAGAAAGAAACATCGATTGGTTGTCTCCTGTAGGTGCCCCGACTGGGTGGGGACTGAACCTGCAACCTGGGCCTGTGCCCTTCCCCAGGAATCAAACCCGCAGACTTTTGCTGTACAAGATGATGCTCCAACCAGCTGAGCCTGGGCTCTCATTATTTTCTATTTATCTCCTTACTTTTACATTTTTTATTTGGAATTCTATGAGGAAGACTGCCTCTTCTTTCCCATTTATTTATTTATTCAATCATTTATTTATATTATTATGGACTTATGGATATTTATTTTATGTTTTGGGTTATAAGGTCTGAAATTATCGTTATTTATTTTGTTACTCAAATTGTTTCATTTGTGGCCATTGGGAGCTCCTTTAAGTTGGCACCTGTACCTTTTTTTTTTTTACATACCCAATCTTAGTTTGTATTTTTATTATTATTTTTAACACTTCCATGCTTCCTGGCACTACAAGATGCTCCAAACTCATCCACAATAGATGGTTAAACTAACCCACAGAGTGGACAGATCAGTAATCTCGTAAGTGTTTATTTAATGTTGAAGACTGTGCAGGATGCTATGGGAACAGTAAAGTTTAAGATATAATTTCTGCCTGCATGGATCCCGTAATCTATTTTCAGAGATAAAATAAACTAATAAAAGATAATGAAAAATACAAGGCAGTACAAGATTAAATTAGTAAGGGCTGGAGAAGCTAACAAGAGAAGAAAAAAAAAATCATTTAGTGGAATACATCAAGAAAGGAGATCCAAAGAGTTGGATATAGTTTAGTCCAGTGAAGCAGAAAGGAAAAGGCATAAGTGCAGGAATTCTTACTATAGAGTGTGAGAAGCAGTAAGAGACAAAGAAAAACATTTTAGATGAAAAGGACCAATTTCTCGTTTAATAAGGTAAGTTCTACTAAAACTGAAGCAAGAAGAAGTAGAAAATAGGAATAACTCTGTATTTGTTAAATTAATTGAAATTATACTTGAAAGCTGTCCAACAAAGAAATGCCAGATGCAAATGATAGTACTAGTAAATTCCTTCAAACTTTTCAAGAAGAAATAATACTAATCTTAAGCAAATACAGAAAATAGAGTTAGAGGCAACACTTTCCAAGTTAGTTTCTGAAATCTGAATAACTTTTTTTTTTAATTTTTACTTATTGATTTTAGAAAGAGAGAGGAAGGGGGAGAGAGAGAGAGAGAGATGTGTTGTTCCACTTATTTATGCATTTATTGGTTGCTTCTTGTGTGTACAGTGACCAGGAATCGAACCTGCAACCTTGGCATATCAGCACAATGCTCTAACCAACCAAGCTACCCAGCCAAGGCAGAAATCTGTATACTTTAATACCAAGTCATGATAAGGGCACTATTAAAAAAGTACACATCGATATGCCCCATGACCATAGACACAAAAAATATTTAACCCACAATTAGGAATAGAATACAATGATATATAGAAAAAATTATATATCATAATGAAATTGAGTTTATTCCAGGTATGCAATTATACTTTAACATTCAAAAAATAATCCACATTAATGGAATAAAGGGAAAAAATCATGCAATTGTCTCATTAGACTCAGAAACAGCATTTAACAAAATTCAGCACCTAATAATGATAAAAACTCTCAGCAAAACTAGAAATAGAAGACGTCTTCCTTAATCTGATAAAGGGCATCTATGAAAAACCTACAACTAACAATATGAGACAGTAAATACTTTTCTCCTAAATCAGTAAGAAGACATGAATGTCCAACCTCACTAATTCTGTTTAACATTGTACTGGAGGTCCTAGCCAAGGCAATAGGATTCACTAAAAATAAATTTTAAAAGGTTACATGTTAGAAATGACAAAGTAATTAAATTATCTCTATTTGTAAACAGCATGGTTGTGAAAATCCTAAAGAATCTAAAAAGATTTATTTGAACTTAACAAAAATCTGTTGACTTTATCAAGGCGTCAGGATACAAGGTCAATATAAAAATATCAACTTCATTTCTATACACTAAGAAATAATTTGAAAATAAAATGAAAACCAATACTATTTACAATATTATCAAAACCATAAGATAATATATTTAAATGAAGAAGTACAAGACCTGTACACTGAAAACTATATAACATTAAGACTTGGTATTGTTAAAATGTTCATTTTTCCCTCCCAAAATAACATGTAGATTAAATATGGTTCCAAAAGTTGTGTGTTTGTTTTTGTTTGGGTAGAAATTGACAAACTGGTTCTAAAATTTATATGGAAATACAAGGTCTTATAAGAATTACATTTTTCTCTATTTTTTATTGAGTCAAACATTTTTGAAAAAAGAAAGACAATACTGGGGCACTCTTACTCCCTGATTTCAAGACTTACTATATATAAAAACACCAATAATGAAAACACTATTGTATGACATCACAAGCCCAGGGATTTAAATTTGAGGCTAAATTTTAAAATGATGCATATAGATCTTGCCAAGTTCCATTAAAAGCCATGATGTCAGTTTGGATTACACAGGATCATTTGGATTACACATTTTGAACAGCACAGGATCCAGCTGGATATTGTATCTTTCTTAATAGCAATGCAAAGATTTTGTGTTTATTATTCTCCAGCTCTGTTGTTATGCTGGTTATCTAGTTTCACACAAAATCCTGGAGAATAACGTCTAATTTCATGGGTCTATTTTTTTTCTAAAGCGGCTCTTTTCTAGCTTTTCAGTGATCATCAGAGAATCGGTAACAGCCTAATCATTGTGCCTGTTTGGTTATGGGTGGCCTTGCCTGTTCCTTCCTCACTGAAGCCCGCTTGGTTCCTGCCACCCCCAGCAGAGTCGCAGCACTTTCTGCCTTGTCCCTGTCGTCAGGTTGTTTCACAACAATACTACTGCACCTTCCTCACGTTTGACCAGTTCTTACCATGTGCCACTGATTGGATCAAGCACTTTATGTTGGTTGTTTTACTTAATGCTCACAACAGCCTGCCCTGGAAGTATATCATTCTGCATTCTGCAGATAAAGATGCTGAGGTTAAAGAGTTTAAGTACCTTGCCCGGGCCATACAGTTAGGACGTGATAAAGCAGAAACACCTCCAGGCAGCCTGGTCCAGACCCCATTCTTTCAAATACATATCAGCACCACCTTCTTCTAATTTTTGACATCCTAGTTGTATCCCCCCTCCAAGGTAGCAAGATGCTTCAGGGAAAGATTATCTTGCTTATTTTAGTGTTCCTGGAATTTTCGTGCCTCTTGACTGACTCATAAGTATGCAGTAAATAGTGGCTGAGTGAATATTTGAAAGTTGCCATTGGGGTTTTATGGGAAAAGTGGTTGACAAGTTTAGGCATATACCATGAAGCTTTGCTTCTAAGTGGTATAAAGAAGACAGAATGCTACTGTGTGAGGCTTTAAGACAAGTTCTATTTATTTTGTATTCCTGTCGTTTAGATTGTACAGTCCAAATACTTCTCCTCCCCATTCCTTATCATGCTCTTCCCCTTCTTTTATGCAAAAATAAACTGGCTCTGGCTCTGTTCTTTTTTCTTTTATTCCCTATGTAATAATCTCAGGCTACAAGCCTGCAAAACTCTGAAAATGCTGTGTCTTTTTTCCATTTCTTATTCATGACTTAAGCTTTTGGTGCCAAAAAGAAAAGAAAACAAAAAATGTAAAAAGCTGTGAGGCCTTCCTATTCCATCATCCTCTGGCCTTCCCAAATGCAGTGTGGATATGAGCTAAAAGTTTCAAGACCCAGACACAAGTCTGTGCCATTAAAAGCTGGAACTTCAACAGAAATTTTGAAGTGATTAATTGGTGGGCGGTGACCCTGAAACATACCATGGGAGTGGATGCTGGGGACAGCTGGTGGCGGGCAAGCTGTGGGGCACTGGAACCACTTGAAACATGCAGATATTTGATTTAAAAAGTGTAGAAATCTAGATGGAGCCCTGTGGAGCCTTCCTTGGTCACTCAGCCATTAAGATGGAGATAGATAGCCATGGGGAGATACAGCATCACTCAGTGATCCTCACAGAAGGTGTGGCTTCCATTTCTAATTGCATCAGGAAAACCCTTGGGAAAAGAAGGTCTTCTTTCCCCTGAGAGGGTGAAGGACCTGGGTGGCATGTGAAGGGACCGTAGGAAGGCTCAACATTTGCTTTGCTATCCTTGATGGAGCACAGCACACAAACTGGCCCCATAACACAAGGGAGCTATTGCGTTTCCAGTGAGTTTTCTCTTCGCATAAGGAAGAAGAGTGGCAGAAAAAGTGCACTGCTTAAAGCTGGGTGTCTGTATTTCTGTGGGGCTTCACTGAATAAAACCATATTTGAGCCCTGGCCGGGTGGCTCAGTTGGTTGGAGCATCGTCCCGTGTGCCAAAAGCTTATGGGTTTGATTCCAAGCAGGGCACATACCTAGGTTGTGGGTTGAATCTCCGGTTGGGACACGTACGGGAGGCAACTGATCAACGTTCTTCTCACATTGGTGTTTTTCTCTCTCTCTCTTCCCCTTCTTGTCTCTAAAAATCAGTGAAAACATATTTTCAGGTTAGGATTAAAAAAAAAAGACAATATTTAGTAAAAAAAAAATAAAGAAATTTCTTAATTAATTTAGTAACATTTGAATTAATTTAGTTTTTGCAATATTATGTGTTCTCTTGTCAACTCTGTGGAAGTTTTTTCTAATAAACGTAGGCCACAGAGTGAAATGAGGGAAAGAGCCACACCTGAGGCCTTTGGGCTTTGAGAGACCCGGGTTCTAAGCCTAACTGTGCTTTAGTCTTCTCATCTATAAAATGGAGCCAGTGCGCTCCAACTGTAGGGCTGTTCTTCAGAAAAAAGTGTCCATGTATGTGAAGCCCCTTGCACAATGCCCTGCAGCAGGCAGCAGGCAGTAAATCCTAAGGTTGCTACCTTTGGATTCATATCCCCTCCACAGTTCTTCAATCCTGGCCTGTTTAGATAAAGGGAAAAGCAGACTTCACTTAATTAGTAAAATGCTTCTGACCTTTAGAAATTTCTAAAAGCAGTGCTGAAAGGTTACTGTTGCCCACTCTGCAATTTATACATAAGGAGGTTGGGGAGGAACAAAACAGAATTTACTACCATTATTTTAATAATAGCAATTCGTGCTGACACAGTGCTTTCTGCCCACAAAGGCTGAGACTGGCAGGAACGGTGCTTTGGACATGATCTGATGGTGTGCTTTTCTTTCTGTGCAGAAACACCTTGCGTGTCAATGCCACGCTGTCTTCCATGGGACTTCCTTGGTGAACAGCTTCCATTTAAAAGACTTCTGTGAATACACTGTTTCAATCAAGTCCCTAAAGAACATTATCTTCTGATCTGCTGAAGGTCTTAAGGTTTGTGTTCATTTTTCCGTTTCTCTCACCAAAGGTATTATTAATTCTGAGTGATATTTTTAAAACGGATAATAGTCCTACTCTATTGCAACAAGAACTCTTGAAGTAGATTATGCACAGATTGTAATCCTTTGATTTCATTGGGAGATGGATATCAATGAAAAGAAATTTGATATGCTACTTCTCATATTTATTATTGTATACTCTGTTGGATGTTACGAGGATATTAAAAATAAAATATCCTCCATGTTGGCTTAAAGCAAGTTTTATTTATGCATTCATAGATTCTAACTCAGGAGATTCAATAAATTTATATCACATATATCAAATTTCCTTAAGTGTTTGCAATTAGTTAGGCTTTGTGGATGAATTCTATTTTGAAACATTGACAATCAAAACTATTAGTTGATAACAATTAGTATTGTCATTATGAATTTTTTTCAAAATATAATGTCTCTCTCTTTTTTGTTTTAATGTTTTTATTGAAGTCTCAGTGGCCAGAATGCTTTCATTTAATTCTACCAAGGGCTACTCACCCTATGATTCATAATGGGAGAACAGGATTGTTGTTGTTTCTTTTAATGTGGTATATTAACAGCTTGAAAAACTACTAACAGTACTGATGCTTACTCCAGGAAAAAGCTTGCTAGCAAACCGATTTTGGAATTACATGTTTTGTTGTGGAGATAGTACAAGTAAAACACTTTTATTTTGAAAGTGCTTTCTGACAAAAGACCTACCCAAAGGATATATTCAATCCATGCATCTTTCATGGATGGAAAAATAAACAGGAAAGAGAATACAGCTTGGTACATCGAGTGGACAAAATCTAAATGAAGAGCAAGGGGAAAGGAACACAGTGCTTTCCCTGGAATGACACATCTTTTCCCACAGGCGTTTATTTTATTTGGTAGGATTTTTATTCTGTCCATGGTGACAGATATTTTCTCCCCTAAAAGCCTTTGCTGTGACACTGTGGGTTTTTTTGGTCTCTCCCTCTCTTTTATTTCTCTGAGAAATCAAAGTAGATTTGACGGCAGCGCCGGGCTGGGTCCCAGCCTTCCCCCCCCGCACCCTTCGCTGTGGGGCCTCAGGACTGACGCCCTTTGACACCTGAGGCCTGCGGTGTGTGCTGGGGGGCGGGGATGGGAACCTGTGCCCCATCTTCAACTCTCCATTCTGTCAGCTGGGTAGAACAGCATAGTGTATGGAAGCCTAAAAGTGTATCCCTGGAAACAGAAGTGCTGGAAAGGGCTCGAGAACCGACCTAAATATTCCTCCCTAGGCTACGAGCAAGACCTCGTGTGAACTTTCCGAAACCAATGAGAATTTATTTGTTTTCAAACCATCATACTTAGATACTCACTTTTCTTTTGAAACCTGATATAGATTCTTCTTTCTTAGATCTTCTTGTCAAGAAAGCCTAAGAAATTCTTAACCTCCTAGGATGGCAATTTATTTCTTCTTCCATGGAAAGAGAGAATTTATTGGTGAGAGTCTGCCTGTATCATCATAGACTCAGGCCATCCTTTTTCTGTTCAGGAGAGTAAGCCTATTTTTTTGTGAACTTCTTCTATAAAACTGTATAATCTAAAAATGTATCTATTCTCACAGTTCTTTTCCAAGTCTGTTAAGTTCTCTACATTCCACTTAAGGGTTCAGACTTGTTGAAGGAGCATTAAAAATCATCTACTGGTATTTCTCAGCGGGGCCACTGTTGATATTTATGATTCAAGATCATGTCCCATGGGTTTTAGAATGAATAATAGGCCTGGTTCCCAGAAACCAACTTCAGCTCCCCCTCCCTCCCCCCCCCAGTCCCTGGCCATTGTAATAACCAGATTCAAACCCCTGCATTTCCTGCAGTGGAGGACCAGGACTGCCCAGACTATAAGCTCCTCACTTAGAGCTGAAAATACTGGAATTAGCAGAGTTGAATGAAGGTTGGAGCTGAGCCTAGACCTGGCTTTTAGCTCTGGGTACCATTTTCTTCCCACTCTGTCACACGTTTATTTTGAGCTGTCTAGAAGCACACTAACATGCATATATGAATGCTTTTTTGGAGAACCAGGATTTCTGGTTTGGTCCTTAAAGGAGATCACTTGTTTGATATGGGAACATGAATATGGGAAAGGTAATATCTGAACTCAGTGTAGGAAAATAGCAGAGAGAGGACAACTCTGGAGATTTAGGGAAAAGACAGGGGCTGGACCCCAGAGGAAACGGTGGAGCTGATGTAAAAGTACCAGTGCAGTCATGGAGAGAGAAAGGGGTAGAAAATCTGAAATCTAAGGGAAAACTGAAAAAAGTAAGTAACAAAGGAAGTACTTTTTCACTGGCTTTTCAGCATTCCTCCTAGTTTGAACTCTCTGCTCCATGTCACAGAAACTGAGGGTCAGTTTGTGGGGAGCTCACAGGGCCCTGACTGTGGCTAAGCTCTCTCCCTTGCCTCACCCACCACATCCCTCTGTCCTCATTTCTGTCTTTGCCCTCTCTTATGTGTTGGAGGCCCCCCTCCATCCGTTATGCCTGCGGAGAATAGGGACATGACTGGATGACTTATTTCTCTGGATCCTTCCAAAGTGTCAATAAAGTTATAAATTAAAAGGAAAGACTCAGAAACAATTGAGCCTCAGGAAAGTTCTCCCACAGAAGCTTTCTTAAGGCTCTGATCTCTTGAAACATTTACCATAATACAGGTACAACTGGTCCATGAAAAACAAATTCTCACTCATTGCTATTTTCTTTGAATTTAGTGTAAGAATTCATTGAATTCCCTAGTACAGAGGTTATTCAATAACAAAATGAGAAGAGTTTATGACTTAAAGGTGCAGTTCTCAGCAGAGGTGTCCCAGTTGTAGTGGATTACACTTACTCTCTGCCTTAGCTTCCAGAAAACACACGCAGTAAGTTTCAGAGCTGAAAAATGGGAGCAGGATTAAAGGACTCTTTTCTGTGCTTTCTAGTAAAATGAAGAATCCTACGTGATAAGATTTATCATCTATAAAAGACTACCTTTATGGAGAGAGAAATAATAACATCAAGGGCCATCCTTATCATGTGTTATTTAATTATTTGAAGCTTTACGACACAGTTCCCAAGCTGGATTTTTTAAACATGGTGATTTTCCTGTCCTGTCTTCTTTTGTGCACAGGACACCAAGTTATATTTGACTTCTCATACTTTCTCATTTCCTGAAATGCACTACTAGCTCTATAAACATGGAAGAATAAATATTAGCTTTATGAGACCATGTTCCTCTACTAGTTGAAAAATAGCATATAATAAAAAATACAAGGATGTAATATTGAAAATTATAGGTCAATATGCCCTCTTATTGTGGGTATATATCTAATTCTCATGCATGGAGACCTTTTTCTCAGAAAAAATGTGTGCTGTGTAATACCACTTGTTTATATGATATATTTCCATCCCTCATATTTAACAATATATCTCAAGTGACTCTTGCCTCACCAGTGAAATGTTTCAGACTTATTTACCCACTATGACAGAAACAAAAACAAAAATAAAAACAAGACCTCTGGCTACTTGCTATTAATTCTAAGAATTACATATGATTCAAAGTTAATAAAATGTTTGTGAGCTCCCTTCCTGCTTGAGTCCCCAAGCATCCAATGAGCTCCTCGGAAATACATTCAAAAATGTTTATTTGCAATTTTGAAAG
Organism: Miniopterus natalensis; assembly: GCF_054644295.1. Classification (NCBI taxonomy): domain Eukaryota; kingdom Metazoa; phylum Chordata; class Mammalia; order Chiroptera; family Miniopteridae; genus Miniopterus; species Miniopterus natalensis. The sequence continues at coordinate 72,387,864 of NC_142082.1, read as the reverse complement.
AAAAGAAAGTCTTAGTGAGGGGTTTTAAATAAAATGTTGTGGTCTTACACAGCTAATCCATACTTTAAGTGTGCAAATTGTTATTCCAAAATCCTGACTCTAATCATACATTTTAAATAGCAATCAAAATGTGGCATTCATTAGCGATGTCTCTTAAAGCTCACATCCACAGGCTGTAAGGAAGAAAAAGAGGAGCCTGCATGGATCATGTATGAGTTAAACACTCTGTTAAAGCTATAGGATTCAATACAATTATGTTCAGATCATTCACTTTCATCTGGAAATAACCATCCATTTGCAAAATTACCACTGACTTACCATATCAGGAAAAGCCTTTTCTTCCACAATAAGTCTCTATTGTTCCTCTTGTTAAAGATGGAAAATAATCAGCTTTGTATATTCCAGACTCAAAAGTAAGAAAATTGGGCTTATTGGAACAGCTCCTTCTAATCACTTAAATTTCTACAGCATTCTTCTTTTAAAACATAATTTTTTAAAATATATTAATTTTTAAAATTAAAAAAATTCAATTACAGTTAACATACAATATTATATTAGTTTTAGGTTAATTTTTATTATGAAGTAGTTTAAACATACAGACAATAATAAACTTATTACCCACCCCCGTAGTTGTTGATACCACCATATTTGCTTTGGATCTCTATTTTTTTAAGTTAAAAAACTCACTATTCTTCTTATCCATTCCCAGAGGTAATATAATATATTATATAAATATCAGTTATGGATATCTCTACATACCTAATATTTCCATAACTAATATATATCTATGTCTATACATAGAGAGAATATTATTTCTAACTTTGCATAGATGAGATCATACTGAATTTATACCTTTGCAACTTGCTTTTCCTCAACTTTTTTTTTTTTTTTTTTTTTTTCAGAATTATCTGTTAATATGTGGACACCTGGCTCATTCTTAGTAGTTAACTGTTGTCTAGTCTTCCACAAATAAAGTGTCTACTTCTCATAGCAGAACACTTAGCAGTCTTTTCTCCCCCCTTTTTTTCCTGTACCACCATCTTCTTTCACCCAGCTCCTTGTCCACTGTAGACACATGTTTGCCATGCGGTACGGCCGTAACCCTGCCTGCCACAAAATAGGCACTTGGGAAATATTAAACTACAAAAGCTTTCATTTCCTTCTTGTCGACACAGTTTTCTATTCTGTTTTGTTGTTACTGATAGATGTAACAACATCTCTCTGCCCTTTCCTACTGATTTTTCCTATGAGCAGTTTCTAATGTGGCTTTACCAGTTCCATTCAATCAAGTATCATGGTGTCTAAACAGTGAGGAAAGAGCCACGGCCAAGAAGAGAGACTGCAAGAAGGAAGAAGGGATGTATTCTAACCCTTAGCCTCTGAGGTTCAGTTGGTGTCCGTGAGTCAGGTACAGTTTTAACAATTCTAAGATCTACCTCAAGTTAAGTGTTTGTTTAGTGTCTGGTGCCTTCAAAAAATGGAACCTACCAAAAATCTTCAAGTAAATATATTCTTGTACTTTCTCGTAGATTTTAGGGGTGTTTTGTGAGTATTTTGCCTAGCTTGTGCTAATAAATCTTTGTTGAATATTTGAATACATAAAGTAATAAAAATTTGTAGAGGTTACATGGTCATTTGACTGGGAGGTATTTTAGCATTCCTAGCAATCATCTGTCATCTACTAGAACACTTAACTTCAACATTTAGACCTCCTGTGATTGAAAACTGAGGCCTGAAAACAAATGAAAGACTCGAGTTAACTGAGAGCATCAGTTCACAAGTTATTAAAACTGAAGTCTGTGGTTAAGGTTCCCAGGTTATTTAGCTCTCTAAAAAGTAAGTATATACTTCCTAAAATTATAAGGGCTATATATCTTAGACTTTAGACTTCTCAAATTCTGTTCTGTTTTTACTCTAAGAGATGAAAGCTTTCTATGGTCAATTATATTTTTGCATATGATTGTGGGCTGAGCCACTTGACACCACTAAAAAAATGCAATTTTGAAAAATTCAGGAGAAAAAGCAATTATTTCTAGAACTGATAGAGCCTTTCCTGGATTTAATTCTAATTCTTTTAAATTATTTATTCCCTTCAAGATACTGGAAATTATTAGACTTTAAATGATCCTACCACTTTCCAAATGTAATTTTCTGTATGAAAAGATTAATAAGTATTGCGAATTTCCTTTGGTCTCCCTTGCAAGCAATGCTCTGGTCATTTCTGAAAGTCAAGTTTGTAGGGTTTTTCCTCCCTTTAACCTTTATTTTTGTTATATTTGATGTATTTGATAGCGTTTTACTCAGGTAAGATTTGTGCCAAGTTTAGTTTTCAGCAGACTTTTGTGACTGAGTATAAGACCTCAGAAAATAGGGTTTCTGTCACAAATTCTTGCACATAGTACCTGTAGCTGCTGCTGGGCATCAGCTTACTATTTAGGCTTTATGTATGTGTGGAGTCAGCAGAGAAGTGCTTGTCAGTGTTAGTCACACATGTTTTTCAGTAGAATTTGTTCTAGTAGTACTAATATTCCCAGTATGATATTATCAGTACTATTTTCTAACAGTAGTGTATGATTTTTATTAGTGTCCATCTAACGATAGATCCACAGGTAGCTTTGGCTTCTCACTTGGCTTACTCGTTAATAAGTGTGATGGAATTTCAACAAATTGCACACTCTTTATTTCTGGTAGATTTTTTTTATAAAATCAAATAGATGCTTTATCCTTCTGCCTGCCTCCAAGTTGCTGCCTTGGGACTCAGCTCGGATTATGACCAGATCGGCAGCCTTCCTTGCCTTCCTCTCCCTTCCTCTGCAGGCTCAGGCTCTCAGGAGCTGGAGTAGAGCAGCTGGCTTCTGACACCAGCCAAGGAGACCACGCTGCAGCTGAAAATGAGGAAATGTGTCCCATCGTCAGCCCTCTGTCATCCTTCTACATTTTCTGTTTCATTGCATTTTTATCAGGGTCCATAGATTTTTGAAAGAAAGGAAAGAAAAGAAAAAGATAATTAAGCCAATGATGGCTTGGCAGAAATAAGGCTAGTTATGATATTGGATTGTACATTTTTCAGGTATGATTTGAGAAAATATCCGTTAAAATTTGAAATGGAATGAAGAAGAAAAAAGTCAGTGTGGTTTTAATTCAAACTCAAAAGTCGGCAAGTTCATTTTGAGTAAATTGAAACCTGAATTTGGATTCTTTATTATAGATACAACTATGCAAAATTTAAAGATAAGCAATGCATTATTTCAGAAACTGTTGAAGAGAAAACGAGGTTAACAGGTTAGGCAGAAAACAAAGCTGATGTGTTAGCAACTTAGAAAAATTATAAGTTTCAGTGTGCTCTAAATACTTGAGATGTAGACATAAATAATTAAGAACAAAGAATCTCAAGGATGCTTGTGAAGGAGACGAAATTAATATAAGAAAGCCTCTCTGATTTGGGTAGACTAAAGAGAGCACACGTGTTGGAATTATGTGATGATGAATTCCGAGGACAGTTATACACTCTCAAGTCACACAGTAGTATAAGCTTGTAGCTAATGAAAGCCTCAGCCAAACAACAAAACCCTCTATACCATTCCACAAATCCCTAGTTTCCTCCTAATAATTTTACACTGTGAGGAATTACAAAAGTTTCACCTTTTACCCTCCTAAACAATTTGCATTAATTTAGAAAACAGTGGATTCACCTAAAGTCAGTGGTAAACTTTCCTTGAATATAGGTCTCCTAATATACTCCTTTGACAAGTTCATTACTATTTAAATTGAAAGGATGTTTTAAGATTATAAGTGCACTGGCGGTGAAACCCAGAAAGATGATGTCCACATGACTCTTTTTATTTCCTCTTAACAGAAGGTTCCACTCAAGGGGAAGAATACGATGGCATGAAAGTACAGGGCACCTGACTCATATAGGTTGTGTCTCCTTCAAGAAAGAGGTCAGAAAATACAGACATGCCAGCCCCCTACCCTGGGACGAGGAAGTGGGAGGAAAGATACAGGCTAAGAGAGGTGACTGCTGACCAGCTTTCTCTTTCCTAGTCTCCCAGAATGTGGCTTGCCACAATGTTTCTTTAATTTTATTTTTAGCTTATATTGATAGCACAGGGTTTGTGTGGGATGGAGATAAGGGAAGGAGTTCCTTTTTATATAAATATTTTTTATTGATTTTTAGAGAGAGAGAAAGGGAGAGAGAGAAAAAGAGAGAAACATCAATGTGAGAGTGAAACGTTGATCGGCTGCCTCCTGCACGCCCCTTGCTGGGGATCCAGCCTGGCCCCCGGCATGTGCCCTGACCGGGAATCAGTCAGCAACCTTTTGGTGCACAGGACGATGCCCAGCCCACTGAGCCACACCGGCCAGGGCAGGAGTATCTTTTTAAATTGACAAGAAGAAACATCTTTTTTTATAGAAAGACATTTTTCTAAATTCTTTCCTGAAAATATGGACACTTGAATAAATACTCTAAGTGAAAGTTTTCCAGAGAAAATGTCTGAGAATATTTCCATTCATTTGAAATTTTTCACACACACACAGAGAACTATTAACTGAACAATGCCATCACTGTTAGAAATCCCATCCTAAATTTCAGTAGAGAATGTATACCCAGAATAAAGATGAGTTAAGGGAATGGAATTTACTTTTTCTTTCAAAGTTTTTGTTGTTTTAAAATCCTGTGCAAAAATCCACTAATTACATTTTCCTAGAATTATCACAGGTATTTATAGCTGAAATCCCAAAGGACAACAGTCACAATAGGATGAAACAGTTTACAGCATTTTAGAGCTCAGTTTTTCTTATCAGAAACATTACTAAATTGAAATTAAAGGATATCACATTAAGAAATCCCACTTACATTTAAAATGTCTATTTATAAAAATGATACTTAAAGTACTTAGAAACTATAATTTATAAAAGTGTATTTTTACTTATATACTTCTCAGCAAAGTAAGATATAATCTATATACATTCTGTTACCTTTTTTCCTCTGAGAATTCCTGTGATTTGTAAAAATATGCTGTTGCTTTATTGATTGAAAATACTAAAATTGTATTGTTAAAACAAATATTGAAAAAGGAAGTGACAATATTAACTTCTCCTTATATTGCGCTTAGAACTTTATTTTTTCTAAAATTACCTTACCCAGCTTCATTTTGCTTAGGTCCTAGAGGACATGCCTAAAACTTTGCCCAAGTAGGCTGTGATTTAAATTTTTTCTAAACAGATAAATAACAAAGTTAATTAAAGGTGACCTACTAAGGTGAATTTCCCAAAAGCCCATAACTTCAGTGGAATAAATGCCAGATGGGAAGGGAATCGGAGACATAACGCTCCATGTTCTTGTTTTACGTTTCCTCTCCAAAGCCCCACTCTATTTATTGCTGTGGCATCTGGCATGCTTTCTTTTCTGGGCCTAGCATGCTCCATGCCATGTGTTAGCATTTTCCTGGAATGAATGTCAAGGAAATACCATTTCTAAAAATATGTTTTATGGGTTTTAAAAAATATAATATTTCCTTTCTACTGGCTTGTTTACTTAGGAGTCCCAATAAATGACATTCACACAGAGAAAAAGAAATCACAGGAGCCTAATTTTATCTATGCAACAAACATAACAACTACTTTAACGAAGTGCAAACATTGTCCTCTTCTGTTTCAGAGACATTTTATTTTTGTGAGTTTATGGCCACAGGCCCTCCACTCTCACTAAAAATAGTAGCTAAGATATTTAGTAAGTGCTTATTTATCCCAGGAACTGTTCTTTACATGTAGTAGCAAGTGTAGTCACTTAACAATCCTGAATAGTAGGGATTATTTATCATTTACATTTTATAAATAAGGAAATTAAGATATAGACTGTTTATTTTAAAACTTTTTCAAGTTCACATGGCTAGTAACTATGAGGCTGGGTGGGATTGCTTTCTTCTTTTTATCTTTTCACTATTTATTGTGAATCATTTTAAAGAATTTTTTCTATTGCAACATTTTATTTTGAAAATGTTTAAGGAAATTTATAGTGAAACTCATATACCCACCACTATGCATCATTCCATCCATGAATCCATCTTATTTTTGGATACATTTCAAAGTAAATTGTAGACATCACTACAATTTCCCGTAAATACTTTGGCATATGTATATTACTAGAATTTAAAGTTTATGATTTTTAAGTAAAATTTATCTGTGTATTTACATAAAACACACATATTTTAAGTATACATTTCCATGAATTCCAACAAATATATGCACCTATGCCAACCAAACCTGTATCACCCCAGACAGGTCCCTTATACCCCTTCCAAGCAAGTACTTCCCAGAGTAAATCAATTCGAGTTCTAGAACTTCTATATGGAGTCATACACTACATACTCTTTTGTATCAGGTTTCTTTCCCATTGTATGTTTTTTAGATTAATCTGTTCATGAGTTTATCAGTAGTTCTTTTATTTTTTTTGTTGAGTGATATTCTAGTGTGTGAATCTATCACAGTTTGTTTATTCATTTTCTATTGGTGGACACCTGTGCTCTTTCCAGGTTATGAAAATACAAATGAAGTTGCTATGAACATTCTTCAACAGGTCTTTTTGTGAACATAGGCTTTCATTTTTATTAGGTCAATATCTAAGAGTGGAGTTTTAATAATAGGTAGGTCTATATTCAGTTTTGAAGGAAATTCCCAGATCTTTGTCTAAAACAGCAATTTTCAACCGATGTGCCACAAAAATTTTTAAAACATGCAATACTGACTATTTAGTCAGGGGCACTGACCTCTTTTGCATCAGATCGTTGTCAATTAAAAAATGACAACAGCCAACACAACAATAGCCATTCGGTGTGAATGAATCTAAATTATACCTTCTTTTTTTGTCAGATTGGCAAAAGTATAATATAATTTTTGGTGTGCTACAGAATTTTAGTAATTATTTTATGTGTGCCATGAGATGAAAAAGGTTGAAAATCACTGGTCTAAAGTAGTTGCACCATTTGACATCCCCATCAAAAATATATGATAGTTTTCATTGTTACACATCCTCAACAACATTTGGTGTTGTCAGTTTTTCTAATTCAACCATGTGGTGCTTTGCAGTGATATTTCATTGTGATCTAATATACATTTTCCTAGATGAGTGATGTTAAAACCTTCATGTGTTTACTGGTCATTCATATATCTTTGTTTGTAGAGCATCCACTAAGTCTTTTGGCCATCTTTATATTAGGTTGTTTGTATTTTTATTATTGAGGTTTAATTCCTCTAGCACTATTTGTTGAAAAGACTCTCCTATCCCTGTTGGAACACCTTAGTGCTATTCTGAAGTATCAAAGGACTGTATATAAGTGTGCATCTATTTCTGAGCTCTCTATTCTGTTCCACGGATTTTGGTGCTCTTTATGCTAGTACCACACTATTGATTACTGTAGCCTTATAGTAAGTCTTCAATTCAGATGGTACAAGCGCTCCATTCTTGTTCTTCTTTTACAAGATTGGTTTAGATATCCTAGTTCTTTTAAATTTTTATATAGATTTTAGAATTAGCTTTCAGTGTCTAAAAATAATCAGCTTGGTAGGGTTATGATTGGAAATATGTTCAATCTTGGGCTCAATTTGGGAAGAATTGACATCTTCCCCATACTGAGCCTTCCAATCCATAAACATATACTCTTTCTATATTTATATAGCTCTCATTTAATATCTCTCAGCAATATTTTGTTACATAAAATTTCTCCATACCTCTTGTTTTATCACTAAGAATTTTGTGAATTTTTAATATTCTACATGCTCAACATCATTAATCATTAGGAAAATCAAAATCAAAATCACAAGATATCACTTCACACCCACTTTTCAAAGAAAGTTCAAATACTAGAATTGAACAAATAAGTAATTACATGGGAACCAGGTTTCTCCCTGTAAGGGCATTTGCAGATAAGAAAAGAGGTAAGGTTAATTCAACGTATACAAATTAGTATAAACTCATGCTTAGCTTAATACACACACACACACACACACACACACATACACAAATATACAGATAGGCAGATATAGAAATAATTATAGCTATTTGCATATACCTATGTGTTTCCTAGCCTTTCTCCTGAGAGAGCCTTCGGGCAATGATACCCCTGTAGCACCTAGCACATTAGTGACCAGATCTTGGTTTCTAAATATCATCCTCCAGTGAAAGGAACTAGGAATCCTTAGAGAAATGGCTAGTTCTAGGGCTGAGACATTAAAAATATAGTATAAGACTGGAACATCTGGAATACTCTGGAATATTAAAGCAATAAAATGCTCAAAAAAACAAAAGGATGGGACATGTCAAGGGATATAAGAGCCAACCTAAAATAGCTTCCAGTAGTGAAAGCTGGAAGAGTCTGAGCAACAAAATAAATAACATGATATTGAATTACAACCAAAAGTATAAAATAAATGTACATATGAGTTCATTCTAATATAAATAAATAGCTGAACAAATAAATAAATGGAGTAGAAGGAAAAATTTCTCTTACAGAAGAATTCCAAATAATATAGGTAGCTATAGCTCCTCCAGGAAATGAAGCTTACCCTCACTCTGCTGTATGGGCTGGACTTAGAGAATGATTTCCAAATAAGAGAGCATGTAAAGAGGGGGAAAAAGTAACTTATGCTGGCCAGTGTGGGCTCAGTGCTTAGAGCGTCGGTCTGGGCACTAAAGTGTCATGGGTTCAATTCCAGGCCAAGGGCACGTACCTCGGTTGCAGGCTCTACCCTTGGCCCTGGTCAGGCTCGTGTGGGAGGCAACCAGTCTGTCTCTCTCTCTTTCACATTGCTTTTTCTCTCTCCCTCTTTCTCTCTCTCCCCTCCTCCCTCCCTCCCTTCCACTCTCTCTAAAAATCAATGGAAAAAATATCCTTGGGTGAAGATTAACAACAAAAAATTTAAAAAGTAACTTAACTGGGGAGGTTAAAGATGGTGGCTGACTGAGTGGAAGCTACACTGACATTCTCGCAGGACCAAACTGGAATTACAGCTAAAATATAGGAAAACCATCCTGAATAATCAACTGCAACTGAAGATAAGCTGGAGAGCACCCTCATAACCAAGCAGGAAAAGTGGAGACCACATAGAGATTGGTAGGAAGTGTGGAGACACTACAAGGCTAGCTGGTCTCCCACAGGCAGTAGCTGAAGGCCAGTAGGGGTATCCTGGGGGGGATTCCGACTGAGTACTCTGGGGCCTAAACTCCAGTTCACAGCCAAGAACACCAGAACTGAGAAAGGTGCCCACATAACATCTGGCTGTGAAAAACAACTGGGTTTCTGTCTGCCAAGGAGAGATGGCTGGGAATGCAGGCATCCTCTTAAAGAGCCCAACACACAAAGTTTCATGTATAGCCACTCACCCTGGGCTCCAGAAGAGGGAGAGTAGAATGGACTGGAGCTGTGTGAGGAGAATCTAGGGTTGTGGGCTCTGGAGATAGATCTCAGAGGGCACCCTTCTGGGTTTCTGTGCCATCATTCCCCCATACTGCAGAGACAGACATTTACCTTTCAAGCAGCTTTTGCGTGAGGGAGAAGCAATTGCTCTACCCTACTGGAAAACCTCTCGCCTTACCCTAAGGAGTTCTACGGCCTGAGGTTCATTAAGAGACTGATAACAATCAGCTGCCCTACCCTGTGGAGTTTCTATAATGTGAGGCTCCTTGAGAGAATCAGATTGATCAGCCTGTAGGCAGAGGGAGATGCAGACTTCAGAGTGCTTTGAGTCTTTGCCTGATCGGCTTCTGGACCTGGGCCTTGGAAAAGCAGACTTTGGTATGCATCTTGGTCCTGGTCAAATGCACCCAGCCCCAACAGAGGGGACCTCAAACCGTGGGATGTTGATAACTCCAAACAGAGTACTCAATGCCAGTCACAAACAGTGTCTGACATTGGCCTATACCAGAGACCATCCAAAAAAGACGAGAGTCCTAGCAGGCCTACCTAATACATAGAAATAAACCCAAGTAGGCAGCCAAAATGGGGAGACAAAAAAACAAGCCCCAAATGAAAGAACAAGAGACGTCTCCAGAAAAAGATCTAAATGAAATGGAGATAGGCAATCTATTGGATCAGCAAATTAGAAGACAAGGTAGAAAAAAAATCACTCAATCAGAGATCCCAAAAGAAAAAACAATTAAAAAACAGGAGGACAGTCTAAGGGAGCTGTGGGAAAACATGAAATGTAACAGTATTTACATCATAGGAGCGCCAGAAGAGGTTGAAAGTAAGCAAGGGTTAGAGAACCTGTTTGAATAATGGCAGGAAACTTCCCTAACCTGGTGAAGGAAAAAGTCATACAAGTTCAGGAGGCACAGAGATCCCAAGCAAGAAGAATCCAAAGAGGCCCACACCCAGACACATCATAATTTAAATGCCAAAAATTCAAGACAGAGAATCTTAAAGGCAGCAAAAGAAAAGCAATCCATTACCTACAAAGGAGCTCCCATAAGACTGTCAGCTGACTTCTCATCAGAAACTCTAGAGGCCAGAAGGAAATTGCATGAAGTATTCTAGGTAATGCCAAACAAGGATCTGAAACCAAGACTACTCTATCCATCAAGGCTATCATTCAAAATAGATGGTGAAATAAAGAGCTTCCCAGACAAAAAAAGGCAAGAGGAGTTTATACCACCAAACCAGCATTTCAGGAAATGTTAGAGGGACTACTGTCATTAGAAATAGAAATAGAAACATTGCAAGAAATGTTAAAGTGACTGCTGTAATTAGAAATAGAAAGAGAAACATAGGCATAAATAATTAAAATGGCAATAAATAAGGACCTATCGATAATAACCTTAAGGACTTTAAGTGAGAGATCAACAGCAGTATACCCCAGTGGGCACTTTAACACCCCACTGACTTCACTGGTGAGATCTTCCAGACAAAAAATCAACACAGAAACAGTGACTCTAAATGGCACAGTAGATCAGATAGATTTAATTGATATTTACAAAACATTTCAACCTAAAGCTCCAGAATATACATTCCTCTCGAGTGCACATGGGTCATTCTCAAAGACAGACCACATGTTAGGACACAAAACCACTCTCTACAAGTTCAAGAAGACTGAAATCATTTTAAGCAGCTCAGATCGCAATGGCATGAAATTAGAAATCAATTACGGTAAAAACACTCAAAAACATTTAAACACATGGAGGCTAAATAACATGTTATTAAACAATGAATGAATTACCAGTAAGACTCAGAAAGAAATCAAAAACTTCCTGGAAACAAATGAAAATGAACACACAATAACCCCAAATCAATGGGACACAGAGAAAGCAGTCCTAAGAGGAAAGTTCATAGCACTACAGGCCTACCTCAAAAAGCAAGAAAAATTTTTAGTAAATTATCCTAACGCTACAACTTAAAGAATTAGAAAGCTCCCCTGTGAAGCCTTCCAGACCAGGGCTTTTGTTTGCTGGGATTTTTTATTTTATTACTGCTTCAATTTCATCAGTTGTTATTAGCCTACTCAGGTTTTCTGATTCTTCCTGATTCAGTTTTACATGATCTCACTCAAATGTGGAATCTAATAAACAAAATAGACTGAGGAACAAAATAGATCCAGAGACATAGAAGTGTGGAACAGACTGATGTATCTCAGTGGGAAGGTGGGGGTGGGGGAATGAGTGGGGTGAGATTAATCAAAGAACTTATATACATATATGCATAACCCATGGACACAGATAGTGTGGTGAAGGCCTGGGGGGAGCGGCGGGGGTGCGAGGTGGAAGGGGTCAGTGGGGGGAAAAAAGGGGTGATATTTGTAATATTTTCAACAATAAAGATAAATTTTTTTTTTTAAAGTAACTTAGCTGTGGAGAAACCCAGTAAACACTATATTAACCAAGTGGTCAAGGTTCACATCATAAGTGATACGTGTGTGTTTCCTAATATGCTGTGATGAAAAATGTACCTCACCTCCATGGTATTCTTCCCAGAACCCATCACCTTAGTCCAGCCATGAGGAAAACATCAGACAAACCCCAAATGAGGGGAAGTCTGTAAAATACCTGGCTAATGTTCCTCAAGGCCGGTCATGACTAACCAGGAAAAACTGAGAAACTCACACATCAAAGAGATTAAAGAGACATGATGACTAAATGCCATGTGGTGCCTTGGATTGGAGTCTGGCACTGAGAAAGTACACCAGTGGAAAAATGGGTGAAATGTGAATGAAGTCTGGATTTTAGTTAATAGCAATGTTCCAATGTTGGTTTCTGGGTCGTGACAAGTGAGCCATGGCCATGTTAAATGTTAATATAATGGGGAACTGGGTGAGGAGTTTATGGGAACACTCTGCATTATCTTTGTAACTTTTTTGTAAGTCTAAAATTATCCAAAGAAAAATGATATTTAAAAAATTAAGAAGGCCCAATATAAAACAGATATTAGCAAAACTACTGTAATTGAAGTAGGGTTGCAGGGCCCAGAGTCCTGACTGCCTAACTTCTCCCTCACTCCTTTCACTACCCCCCAGCCTGCCTCCCTTTCTCCCTATGACTCAAGGTTCTCTGGTGTGCATTTCGCAAACTGCTGCCATGTAGAATTTAATCCAAACTCCTTGACATGTCTTTGGGGGAATCTTTATATTTCCACCCTTGCCTAGCTTTCATCATCATCTATTGACCTGTTGCCTCCTGTATTTTATTTTCTTCATCTATTCTGAAGGCAATTTCTTTTCTTCAAGCAAACCATGAGCTTCTTCTTGATTGTACACATGCTATTCTTTTAGTTTGGAAAATTTTTCTCAAGCTTATTCAGCTTCAGAAACTCTTCATTTGGTGCCCTCTTTATATGGTCCTAGAATTCAGTTCAAGAGTCCTCTTTCAAGTCTCTAAGGGGAAGGGAGGTGCTCTGAAAGTATTTCTACAGTAGCATGTAGTCCCTCCTAGTTGTCTGTATGCATTCTGTATGCATGCACCTTTCCTTCAACAGTTGACAAGCTTCTAAAGCAGGTTACATTCATCTCTCGGTGCCAAATATCAAGCACAGTGCCTAGTATATAATAGGTATTCAGTAAATGTTGAATAAGTAGATGGATGGATGGATGGATGGATGGATGGATGGATGGATGGATGGATGGATGGATGGATGGACAGGTGGATGAATGAATAGTAGCGAGTTAATTGAAACTGAGGTATTTCCTTTTTGTAGAATTTATATTTATTTTAATATAGTAGTTCTAAAACTACAAATTTAGCATTTTAATAAAGCTGATCCTAGTTCGCTAGCTTAAGAAGAAAGCATTGGATTTTCAGGAGTAATAGTCTTAATTCAACCAGTATGTAGATACAAAATATTGAGGGTGATTGGGTTTTATTCCTTTAAATAACAGAAATTCTACATGATGTATACTTTACAGTAAACTTAATATGTACTGTATCGTTGCCTTTTCAGTCTGCCTGCATTTGAAGGAGTTGTCAGTAAAGCTAGCCGCATGCATTTGTCTTCATTAGCCAATCCAAGGTGATGCAGGTGGCCCGCTGTTCTCAGGCACTTTACTTTGCCAGTTATTGTACCCACGGCTAAGAACAGATGGTGATTAGTTTCACATTTTGCTCACTGGGCAGCTTAATGTTCTTGTCACCTTACATTGAGTTTTAAATGTGCAAAGCACAAAGAATGTACAACGTGTTTCTCAGATTTGAGGTGTGTGCATCATACCTCATAACTTGAGTTGCTTCTGGATACAGAAATTAAAGGGCCTGATTGATTAATAAAAAGAACAAGATAATATGGCAAAAGTTCACCAATGAAGGTAACGTGTGTGTATACACTCACACATACATACATACATTTATGTGTAAGTGTTTGAATATATATATTTATACGTATAAAGGCTCAGATGCATCTTTTTATTTTCTTTCACAGAAGCACCATTTGCTAACTTACTGAATCTAGTGCTAGTTGATTAGATTACTACCATTTAAGGAAAGAAAGAGAAAATGGTAGGATCTTTTTTACAAAATAGCGTTCAACCTTAAAGATTGCCTTCTTTGAATAGTCTCAGGCAGCACAAGTTACCCAAACGCAGAATGAGATGCACCATTCACTACCTTATATTTTGGATGATTTTGCTATAGCTATGTCCTAATGCCTTCCTTAAAAGTTGTCATAGAAAGGTAGAATTTTTTCTTTGGAAAAATCAAAAAACCCACTCGCAGTTTTGTCTGCTGTTCTTTTGCTTAATTGCCTGGGTGTGAAGTCAGCTCATTTATGGGGACTTAACCTAGTGCCATTATTAGCAGAAAAGATTTTTTAACATTTTAAGTAGGTATGGGAAAATGTCAGCCACACAGCATCCCAAACATAAACTTTATTTGCTACCCTCTTGAAGAATTTGTTTGCATATAATGTTGTTCATGCCACTGATAACAGAAAATGTATTTAATAACTACTCAGAATTAATATGCTATAGTATGCATGGCTGCCTAATTTAATTTATCTCTGATTAAGCCTATTATGTTTGAGATCACTTTACAGAAGAGATTTTTTTGCCAGCTGTAAGCTTATTTGAATTGTAATATAAGTTAATAGTGTGTGAAATAACCAGTGGTGCCTCCTTTTAAATGTTAATTTTGCCAGCTGACTTCCTGAGATGATGCATATCCAGATTATTCATTGGCATTTAGTTAACATCTTGCATGAAGACCAGATATTGGAATAAATATGAAAATTAACTATTTTAGGAGGCAAAGACAAATGGAACTGTGGTGCTTTTACTCTGAAATGCAGAGAAATGGCCATTGCATTATAAAAGTAATTCAAAAATCAATGATTGATAATCACATAACATGACATATATGATAACACATAACCTTTGTATGATTTTTGTTCTAAATGTATTCCTTTAACATCAAGTAATCATTTGATCAACTAGAGTGGGAACTTCAAGGGTTTGGCATGATCTGTGCAACATTTGCCTCAATTCCCAGATCATTAGGTCTCGTCGGTGGGCCCATATCTAGAGAGGGAAGGGACTTGTGCAGTTCTCTTCAGTGGTTTGTTCTCCAAGTTAGAGGCCAAGCTTGTCTTCATATGTGTGTTAAACCAACTACTTCATCTGCCTGTCTTCTTTACAATGTCATGAGTAGTTCTCACCAAAAAAGTGATCACACTAATTATGTTCCCTTGCTCAGCAGTTGGCCTCATGTAGAGCTACGTGCATCCCTGGATATAGCTGCATTGTTCAGAATGTGAACTTTATTATTTGTATATATATTCAAATTTGGTAATCTTATTGCTTCAATACTACCTTTCTCCCTTTTCTGGCCCTCTCATAGAAATTTTACCCAGTCCTTGAAACCTTCTTAAAGTCCTGCCTGTTCCATGCACATTTCCCAAACATCTCAGGCCATAGCCATCTCCCCTGTGAGGTCATTTGCTTGACCTCATATTTCGTGTACTCTACAGTGAGGTTCCCTTAAAGGCAGAGTCCTTGAGTTTTATATCTTTGTGTCCCCACAGTGCCTAATACAGTTTCTGAAAGGTGTAGGTCAGTGGTACATGGGCAGCCTAAATAGCCATCTCTGATGGTGAATTAAGAAAAATTGAATTTATTTAGGGAAAATGGCATAGGGGAATGGAGATATCCAAAGGGAAGGGCTACACAGAACTGAGCAAAAGGGTATTGGGTCCATGATGGCAGCAAAAATATACTCAGGACAGTGAAATAAGGAAGGTGCATAGAAGAAGTAACAGGAGAGCCCAGGCTGGGCTGCTCTGGCTCACTGAGAAGTCAGAGAGAGAAGGGGCCCTTGGAGACAGGTTCAGGGGGTAAGACTGGGATGAGTTGTTGCTGCCCATTGCTCCCCTGGTTGCAAGACTCCTGAGGTCCCTTTGGAGGGAAGAGGGGGGAAGGAGATAGCACCAGCATGTTCCCCTGGTGGGTCCTTTTTCCTGAGTGTATTTATCTCTCTCTTGTAGGTGGAAATCTTAGGGGAGGTCTCAGGGGAGGGTCTCAGTAGAATATTCATCAGCTTCCCAGGTGGGCTCTTTCAGGGTTGTGGTCTCCACTGATTGGTTAGTGCCAGGGCAGGGGGTCACTCATCAATGTAGCTGGTCCTGAGTCAGCCAAGATGCCCCTTGTCTGGTTTTGCTGCTTTTCTGGACATGGAGCTGAAATACAACTGAGGCCTAGATGTTATCTTTAGGGAGGAATGCTAAGGCGGTCTAAACCACATGACCAGCAATATGCTAGGGAAGGGAAGGTTACCCTGAGGACAAGGTTCTTGTTTTCCCAGTTTTCCCCCTTGCTTTGCATCTGAGGCTTTCTACTCTGGTGACTTTCTATACCTGGCCTCTGCTCATGTCTCTCAGTTTCTTCTGCAAAAATCATGTCAATAGATGGTAGTGATTGATAAGCAAAATGAAAATATGACAAGAGAGAAACTCATATTCATGAACTCTAGGTGAATATATATAAAGTCAGTTTGTGGGTTCTCACTTATTTTAAATGTGAATTGGAAACTCATGTAATATTTTTAAAGTGAGAGATCATAAAGTAGATTTCTCATTTTGAATGGCTCTTGCTAGACCTATATTAGTATGAATCTCAGAATGAATATAGTGTTTCTTAACTCTGACACACATTAGAATCAGCTGGGGCCTGGCCGGGTTTGGCTCAGCGGTTGAGCATTGACCTAGGATCCAGGAGATTGTGATTCGATTCCCGGTCAGGGCACATGCCCGGGTTGCAGGCTTGATTCCCAGGGGGGCGTGCAGGAGGCAGCTGATCAATGCCTCTCTCATCATTGATGTTTCTATCTCTTTCTCTCCCTTGCCTTTCCTCTCTCTGAAATCAATAAAGATATATTAAAAAAAAAAAGAATCAGCTGGGGAATTTCAGACACATATCTGATAACTGCGACTCACCTTCAAATCAATATATCAGAGAATGGTATCATTTTTGAAAAGCTAACCACATGATTCTAGTAAGAAGCCAGAATTGAGAACCACTAGTGAAAGGAAAACTTAAAGGTCATTAAATTCATTCATCCATCTGGTGTTTGATTGCTTTCTACAGCTGTTTAGCAATGAATGAAGAGCACTTATAAAAGGAGGCTTGAAACTGCAACTTTTGATGTAGGCATCCATTACTACATCCAGTGCTCTCAAGCTACCAGTCAGAGTGACCCACTGTCTCAGTTTGTCAGAGACTGTCCCAGTATTATTATGGACAGCCCTACACAATGGGAAACCCCTCAATACTGGACAAACCAAGACGGTTGACCAACATACTCAATCTTTGGATAGTACAGAATTGTGTTTTGGTAAATTTTCTTTTGACAAAAAGGAAAAGTATTTTGGAGGGAGGAAGGATAGAATATTTAGTGAAAAAATAGAAATAATTAGAACACTTTCATACCTTAGGAGCCTTGAAGGTAAAGAGACATATCAAGAGAAAAAAGGAAAACATTACAACAGGTTCTTGTAGAATTATTGCAGTTAAGATGAAGGAGGGGACTTTATTGCATGTAGTTAATTAAAGAACATCAAAATATTTATTCACTTTTATCTCTGTTATGTAGATAAATTAAGAATGAGCTTGTAGTGTAAGAAGGCATTAAATGAAAATCTCAAACTTGTAAATAAAATCAACTAAACTGTAAGCTCTTTGAGGATAGTTATTTTTACAAGTAGGAAAACAAAGACATAGCCAAGGCTATGGAATAGTTACTTACAGAGCACCTGGCTCTCAGGTCTTTTTCTGGTAGGTTCTTTGGTCTCTTTCCTATTATATATCCTTTTATTCCCAGTAACATTTGGCACAATCCCTTTCTTTCAGATAAAGTGAATGTTGGTAGATTGATAGAAAAAGTGAAAGTATTTTAATAACAAATAATTTTTTTTCATTGCTTAGGAAAAGGGTCACTTTAAAAATTTTTATTTTTATTATTTTATTATCGACACTATTACAGATGTCACCCATTCCCTCCCCATGTTGCCCCCTCCACCCAGCCCCCACCCCGAGGCCTTCGCCACATTATTGTCTTTGTCCATGGGCAAATCACAGAAATTATTTTTAACAGTTTAATTTATAATTGTAGCATTAAAAATTATTCATCTTGAATGCTCATTTGAGCTTTATTTTATTATTATGGCATAGTCCAGTCCTGCAGCTTAAGGATTCATTTATCCCACAGTTACATTCTGTTCAAGTCACATTGATCACTGAGCAGACAGTCCAGTCACCATGTGGTTGATTCATTTCATTCATTAATTGCCAAAATTATCAGATGTGTCTCAGTTATCTGTCTTCATAACCAAATCAAACCCACCGAATTAGCAGCAATTCAACCAATGCTTTGGTGATCAGCTGCCCAAGATCTTGATGGTACCACATAGATGAGATGTTAAACTATACTTAGAAATGCCTAGTTTCATTGAAATTGTGGTAGATTTTTCTTCCACTCTAAAAGTTGTATTCTACTTTAAGAGAAAGCATCAGTGAACAAAACTTGTGATATATTATATTTTCCCCTTTTTTCCTTAACCAAAACATTTAGCTGAAG
Organism: Miniopterus natalensis; assembly: GCF_054644295.1. Classification (NCBI taxonomy): domain Eukaryota; kingdom Metazoa; phylum Chordata; class Mammalia; order Chiroptera; family Miniopteridae; genus Miniopterus; species Miniopterus natalensis. Next base: position 72,369,323 of record NC_142082.1, on the reverse strand, counting down.
TTGTAAAACTCAGAGAAACATATTGTAGAATGGGAAATTGTAGGTCAACTCATGCATCCTTTCTAAAATATGTTAATGAGTTGTACCTGAGAGAGGAAAAAATGGGGAGGATTTGTAGGCAAATAAGTTTGTAATATGCTAGGTAAAACAAAATTAAACTGGTGCCTTGAATGGGGAGGGAAGAGAGCATGAGGTGAAACATGCATGTTCCAAAATTATCTAGCTACAGAACTCTTTAGAGTGAACTTCTGGAGGGACTTCATCCAACCTTCTAATTTTGTAGTTAAATTATGTTTCAAAAAAGTTAAAAAACTGATGTAGAGTCAAATACTTAATTTTTTCCTCAAGCCTCCTTTCCCTCCATTTTCATATTGTTTGCCCTAATTGCCTGTAAGACCTCTCCTCAGTAGCTGATGATTGCTTTTAGTTGACCAGCTTATCAGTGATATGATGCCAAAAAATGGAAGCAAAAACTGTTTACATAAAGAAGATGTACTTTTATAGTTTAAGGTTTCAATATCTTCTTATATTCTGATTTTAATAGCTTTTATTTATTGGGCACCTACAATATGCCAGGTTCTTTATATGTATTACATGACTTCATCCTATTAAAAACCTGCAAAATAGATAATATTATGTCCATTTTCCTATTGGAAAAATTTTTAGGTCCCTGAAGGTCATATATTCAGTTAAGTGAAAGAATTGTGATTTAAAACAGGTCAGTCTGTGAGGATTCTCAGAGGAAATGAGGGCTGGGAAGAGATCAACCAAAGAACTTATATGCATGTATGCATGACCCATGGTCACAGCCAGTATCATGATGAAGGCCTGGGGAGTAGGGGGAGGTAGAAGGGATCAATGGGGAGGAAAAAGAAGACATCTGTAATACTTTCAACAATAAAGATAAATTTTTAAACATTGAAGGAAAAGAAAAGGACCATGTGGAAACTGCCAGAGGGAAGCTGCTGGGTAGCAGTTGGGCATGGCTTCTTAGAGAGAGGCGGCCCCTGGGGCAGGGAGACCCACACAATTACAAAAAAATAAAAATAAAACAGGTTAGTCTGACTAGACAGTCATCTTATCAAACTCAAAGATATGATTACAGCTACATTAGAAGTTACAACATAGGTGTGTTTTATTTAAGTTATTGGCCCATAATTGAGCATGGCAGAGCCTAGAGAGATTACATAATTTCAGGTAGACATATTTGTAAGAAATATACTCAGGAAAATGAAAATATATTCAAGTAATATATTTAAAGGATAACCAGCAAGATGACTAAAATTTGTTTAGGGGATGAGGTGAGTAATACATACATATTCACATTAGTATATACATATATGCATGCATTTTAAGCCATTTATGCATTCTGTGGATATACCTTTAGGGCAGTAAAAGGGAAAATACATAATTGGAAGGTAAACTGGGCATGTAATTGTGAGAATTTCTTATGTGGATAGTTTCTTGCTGGATAATGGTGATTTTTATATGAATTTTGGATACATGTTGAATGAATGACTGAGTAGAGTTTCACAGTTAATGTTTAATGATATAAATTACTAGACATCCTTCCAAGTGAGTGATCATCGTTTAGTTATCTTAAAGTCAGGTGATTTTCTGCAGCCTTTTCTTATTTAATAAACATACGTAGCTTTTCTTAAAATAATTATTGATTTGAGCCAGTCCTCTTATTATTGTTTTTATTTTTTTTTAAAACATGTCTTTATCGATTTCAGAGAGAGGAAGAGAGAGATAAAAACATCAATGATGAAAGTCATTGATCGGCTGTCTCCTGCATGACCCCTACTGGGGATTGAGTCTGAAACCCCGGCGTGTGCCCTGACCCGGAATTAACAGCGATCTGGACCATAGGTCAATGCTCAGCTGCTCAGCCACACCAGCCAGGCTTTTTATTCTGTTTTTAAATTCTCTTTTGATGCCTGTTTTTTATCTTTCTCTCCCTCACCTCCCCATCTCCCAGTATACTGAGAAAATAATGTGGCATCTGCCTCAAAATGATTTTTGGTCCAAATTTCTGGAACTGATACAGCAGTGAGATGCTCTAATGATACATTTATGGAGGAGTTCAACTTACTTTGCCTGATGGCCCCTAGAAAATGACAGAATTAAAATGTTTTGTCAATATTCTGGCTGAAAATAGTTGTTAGGTAGTTAGTAGTTGATTTGGGGTAATAGCTAAATTTCTCTGGGTAAACAAACTTGACTAAAGTGAAGCACATATAATTTCAAAATAAAATTTGTAAGACTGGGAATTGCAGCAAGGAATCAAAAAATATAAAACGATAAATAGAGGTGAGAGTGAAGAAACAGAGGAGGAGATGCTACTAAAGTAATGCCAACTGTTTTGGAAGACAGCACCATGATGGAGAGGACTAGCTGAGGTGGAATGAGAGAAGCTGCAGGCTCATTCTCAGGACTCAGGGAAGGCTCAGGAGGGGTGGGGGACTGGTTAAAAGTAGTTACAGGGTAGTTAGCAGTAATTAGTAGAACATAGTGTATGAAGTTCTTAGATTCTGTTCCTCTCCTTACCTTAGTCTGCAAGTATCAACTCTCCATCCCTAGTGAAGGTTGAGGGAAGATCTTAGGCTTCGCTGAATTAGAGGTGCTCTGAACGCTGGGAAACTAGGCCCATGGGACAGAGGTGAAACGTGACAGAGTAAGACCCTCCTAGATGGTGTCACAACATAACTCCCAGAGCACCTATAGCCAGGGACAGGCTCTTTCGATAGGAGTTTGAAGGATTTTTATCTAATGAAATTAAATAGCCCAAAGAAATGATCTGACTGGTATTTGGAATCCCCATGGAAATGGCTGGATGCCTCAGCCAATAACATCACAGGCATCAAGTGCACTCTGCCCCCGCTTAGGGTTTCTAGTCAGTCTTGTTGGGGCTGACTGTTCCTAAATATAAATGACTTTCATATTTTCTTTGTATATATTTATATATACATATACTTAAGATATTCACATATATATATATAAAGCAGTATAAATGAATAGTGAGTCATCAGATATAATAGCCCCAATATAAAATAAAAAATGAAATATAGAGATCAAAACAGAGAGAGAGAGAAAGGGGGTAGGAAGCTCAAAAAAAAATACAGATAACTCAGGAAACAAAAGAAAATCTTTTTTAAATGATAGCTTTGCTGAATAGAATAGTCTTGGTTGTAGGTCATTGTTTTTTATTACTTTGAATATTTTGTGCCAATCTCTTTTGGCTTGAAAACTTTCTCTTGAGAAATCAGCTGACAGTCTTGTGGGAGCTCCCTTGTAAGTAACTGTCTTTCTCTTGCTGCTTATAAGATTCTCTTTTTGTCTTTAACCTTTGCCATTTTAATTATGATGTGTCTTGGTCAAAAGTGTACAATATCTTTAGAAAGATGAGCGACAGTATTATATCCTTGATATAAAAAGACCAGCCAATAAAAAAGGAATACTCAGAAAATAAGAATGAGGTCTTCAAAATTAAACATAATAAAAAAATTTATTGAGAGATATAGAAGATAAAGTCAAGTAAACTTTATATGAAGTAGACTAACAGTCCAAGATGTACAGTGGGGATGGAGGGAAAATAAGGTAAGAAATGTAGTGGATCAGTCCATGAGGTTCAGCATTTTATAATAGGAGTTCCAGAAATAGAAAACAAAAGGAAATTGTGGAGAGACAAGTATCAAACAATAATACAAGAAAAAATTTTCAAAATGGTATATCAGGAATTTGCAGGTTTAAAGAGAAGAGAAAGTACCCAGAATAACAGATTTTAAAAGATTCTCATTAAGATTCTTTACTGTGAGAATCCAGAACACCAGAGATTAAAAAGATTTCAAAACCTTCCAGAGAAATAAAACATGTCACATTTAAATAATCAGGAATACCCATGGCATCAGACTTCTCAACTGCAATACTGGAAGCTAGAAGCCCATAAAGTACAGCCTTTAAAATTCTGAGGAAAATGACTTTTTACTTGGAATTTAATTACGAGCTTAACTATCAAACGTGTGAGAGTAGAATTAAGACATTTTCAGACACACAAGGAAGGTCTCAACAAATTTACCTCCCATGTACCTTTTCTCAGGAAGCTTCTAAAGAGTGTGCTCCACAAAAATGAGGCTGTAAACCAAGAAAGAGGAAACCATGGGATCCAGGAAACAGGGGACCCAACACAGGCGAGAGGCACAGGGATTTCTCCAGATGGTCTTAAAAAGAAGCCCCAGGACAACAGGTGGGCAGCTGGCCTGGAAAACTGCTAGATGAGATGGACTGAATAGGCGGCTCCGAGACGGAAAAGTAGGTGTGACAGGTTGACCAACTGGGTTGATCACATAAACAATGGTTTTAATAGGGCTTTTGTGGTTCCTTAAAATAGTTCAGGAACAGTGAGTAATAGATACACAAAAAAGGAAGAAACAAAAGACAACATCAAGGTAAACAAAATATTGAACAAGATAGGAAGTGTTTTCTTAAGCTACATTGCTCAATAGTGACAATATTACGTGGTCACTTGAATAAGCATAGAATATCAATTTAACCCCAAATTGCTGCTTAACCTCCTGGAAAGATGGAGGAAGAGAGCTTGTTGGGAGGCGGTGACAGGGTAAGAGTGCTACATTTTTCTCATTTTGCATAATAGTAAGATACTAGATAATCTCTGAAAATGATAACTTAAGAAATATCACTCTGCACCCATTACTTAACTATATGGAATCAAATATCCCAATTAAAAGTTAAAAGTGGTTTCCTCTCCCATGACAGGATTTAGTCTCCTTTTGGGAGGGGTAGGTTAGAGGTGCTGGTTAGTCTGCCCTGAGCAAGCCCCTAAATTAACCAAAATGAGAACAATTGTTGGGGAAAAGTCATACCCATATAGGAGGTTACTCACTTCGGCATATAAATATCTTTTATTGTAGAAGCAAACAACAACAAAGTGGTTTCCTCTGGTAGAGTGCTGGGAAAGCAGTGGGCAAGGACAGGTCGGGTAGGGGTTTCCTGCATTGAAGGAGTTCTAGGCCTTACAATGTTATTTGCCTTTTTAACCTATAGGCATATATTACTCAGGTATTAAGTTGGTTTAAAAAATTACTGAAATTAGAAATAGAGGTTATAAAAGCAAAGTTCACAAATACTCCTCAAAAAATAAGCAAAACCAAAAACAGAGAAAGTTGATGGTGCTTTTCTTGATATCTCTCAGAACTCATCTGTGTATCCCTCATCTAATAACAGAGTAGGGACCTCAGGACCGTCTGCCATCTCACTCCATCCAACATCTCCTGTCATCTGCAACCGCTCCCCACATTCTGTGTCTAAGCTCTGCTGGGCCACTTCATGTTCCCTGTACAACACCCGCATTTTTCCTCACCTGAGCCTTTGCTTCTAGTGCAGTTCTTGCTCTCCTTTTATTACATATTCACACACTCGCACTCACCCTTACACTCCCATCCCTTCACAGTCCCCTCGTTCCACCTCCATCCCTACCTATTCATATTCAGCTCAGATGGATCAGAGCATTTCCCCCTTTCTTTTCATTTCTACTGTATTGCCCTTGGCACCGCTTGCCACACACAGCCTTGCATCACAGTTGATTTTCAACTTGTCCTGTCTTTGTTAGAGCCTAGAAGGTGACATGAGCAGGAACCATATTGCAGTGATATGTGTTCCTCCTACAGAGCCTGGGAGAGTGCTGACATATTCTAGGGACTGCCTCAGATACTAATTGAATGAATAAATTAATGTTTCATTAGATGTGAAATCTGTTCAGTCATATGGCCCAATGCTAAACATCTGTATCCACATAAATAAATAGGACCAGAGGTAAGGTTTTTTGTTTATGTTTTAAGACAGCTTATGTGCTTTCTCCTAAGGCAGATCATGCTCAGAGCCCAGAGGGTGAACTGCTCCCTCAAGTTTTTCTCCTGCTGCCTTTGTGAGGGATGTGGGACACTTGTCACCTGGAGGGTTGAAGTTTTCATTTGACTGCAGGGGTTACAGGTAGCCTGGCACTGCGAAAAAGTGTTGCAAGCAGGACCTCACCTGGCCTCCAGGCAAGGAAGCTCCTGGACATGCCCTTGAACCTGATGGACAGTAACACAGCCTAAGATGTGGCAGGAATAGGGGAAACCTCTCATGAGGCCAGAGCATTAATATAAAAAAGGAAGTCAGTAAATACTCAAGGACGTAACGTGGTCATCTAGGTAGAGAGGCGCAGCTTGGGATGCTCCACAGCTGCTTAACCTAACTTAAGTCCTTTGCTACTTCATCAGGCTTCATACCGCACCGCGCACACCTCTTTATAACCACTCAGGTTATCAGCTCACAGATTATAGCAATATTACCTAAAACTTTCCATTTGTGCAAATAGCAGAATGCCCGTCAGTATGGTGTCTGCACGCAGCGGAGCGGTGGGGAGCCATGGAAGGGTTAAGGCAGACGCTGCGGGTTCTGCTGCGGTGAGGGCCTTCGCATGCGTTGGTAAAGGGAAAAGTTAGTGTGGCAGAGGATTGCCTCCTTCACGTCATTACGCCAACACCATCTTTTCAATGAGGCTTTTCTTACCGCTCTGTTTATGATTGCAAGTATCACCGCCTCTTGTGTCTGGCTTTTTCTCCATTAGCATTTAACCCTATGTGACATAATATATATTTTACTTGTTTGTTTATGATCTACTTCCCCTACTGGTATGAAAGCTGCGTGAAGGATTTTGTGTGTTTTATTTACCGGTTTGCCTCCCAGAGCCTTAGAATGGCTAGATGACTGAATTTGCTTAAAAAAAAAAAAAGTCTATTATGTGCATAAAACAGTCTGGAAGGCTACTAAACCTAACAGTAGTTATCTCTGAGCAGTAGAACTAGGAGTATGTGGGCGAAAGACTAACTTTTAGTGTATATATCTCACCATGTACATGTATCACTTTCTAAAATAAAAACACTAGCTTAATCCCATTTAAAGTATTTCTCAAATGACTATAATTAAATATGTTATTTAGCACCATTTATTTTGGAGTCTGAGGTAATGAAGACTATTCACAAAGTCTCTTCTTTCTAGAAGTCAGTTGTAAGTGGACCACATTCTAAGTCCATGGACTTTGTATTTTACGAAGTCTTTACCAACAGAGACATTTCCTTTCTGCCACAGTGGTACCATCTGTAGTTATGCTGTGTGTAGAGGCTCAGAGGAGGTAGGTCAGATACATTTATATCTCCTTACTTTTAAGTAAATGACCACCCTGAATCTCAGTTTCCTTGCCTGTAAAATTGGGATAATTTTTCCTATGAACAAAGGGTAGTGTCCAAGCAAAACAAGATGAAATCTGTGTATTCAGTGTCTAGCAGTATCTGATTCAAAGCAGGGTTCCCTTTTCCCTGCAGAAGGTCTCCTAGTTAGAAGACTCTTAGTGATGTATTCTTGGCTCTAATTACTCCAAGTGTGGTCCCAATATCACCAAGGAGTTTAAGCCACAGGAGGACTATTGGACACTTGGGGACCACTCCTGTAACCCAAAACCCACTGAAATTATGTAAACTATCCAATCTTACACCTTCTTACCCTGCCTCCCTTTGCTTTTGCTGTGGAAACCACAGTAAAGTCTTTTGCCCATGTTTTCCCCCCACTCCCTCTGTTCCTGATCTACCCTGGTGCCTTAATTTGTTGGCCCCATCATACCTGAATAAAACCAAATCCCAGGTACATTTTTAAAATAAGGCTACCCTTTTAAACATTTTCCCTTGTTCAATGCCACATGCCCCTCCTCCCCCTTTAACTTGCCAACTTCAGTTTCACTTGATGAAATGTGAGGGTGCCCAGCAGAGCCAGATGTTCTGGTGTGGCATGACTAACAGGCTGAAACATAGCAGGATGCTTAAGCCACCCCATCAGCCTAAACTTACTTTTAAATAAAGATGATCGAGGATAACCATGAACAAGGCTGTAAATCTGCTTAATGTAGTATGACTACTTTGAATACCAATAATGCTCCTTTCTCCCAGCTTTGAACACTTCAGAAACTGCTATTAGAAATGATTAAGACCTTCAAGATAATGGAACCATTTGAATGGAAACACACAAACTTATTTACAGTATCCTGAGATGTTAAGGGAACAAATGAAAACCTGCCATCCACATCCCTTCATTTTCCCCATGGCTTTAGGAGGGAACAACTCTTGCCAGGAAGCAGTCACGGTGTCCCCAAGCCACTCCCCTCCCCACACTCGCACTGCCTCTTACCTCTTCTGTTTTGAAAAGATTCTTGATACGTGGAAGTGAGCTAACTGAAGCTGAGGTTAATAAAAGCAAATGTTAAAAGAACATAACAAGGACTTTTCTCCCGATGACTCAAAGGGAAAAACTACAATAAGGACTATCTATTTCAGAAATATTCCACTTTTGTTAGGTAAGATGATGAGAACAAAAGAGAGCAATTTTATAGTAACATTCCCCTTGTAATAGTTTTACTACAGTCTTATTAAGAAATTAGAATTTGATTAGCAGCTTTTAATTGGAACTGTTAGACAAGGACATTTTCCATTGACTATCAGAATTGTTACCATAAAAAAATAAACCCTTCACCCAGCCGGCATGGTCCAGCGGTTGAGCATAGACCTAGGATCCAGAAGATCGTTGTTCGATCCCTGGTCAGGGCACATGCCCGAGTTGCGGGCTCGATCTCCAGTTGGGGGCGTGCAGGAGGCAGTTGATCAATGACTCTCTCATCGTTGATGTTTCTGCCTCTCTCTCCCTCTCCCTTCCTCTCTCTGAAATCAGTAAAGACATATTTAAAAAAAAAAAAAAATGTTTTAAATCCTTCTCGCCCTGGCCAACCAGTTTTGCTCAGTGGTTAGAGCATCAGGCCATGGACCAAAGGGTCACAGGTTTGATTCCCAGTCAAGGGCATGTACCTCAGTTGCATTAGATCCTTGGCCTAGTCTGGACATGTTTGGGAGGCAGCCAATCGATATGTTTCTCTCACATCGATGTTTCTCCCTCTCTTTTTCCCCCTCCTCCCTCCCTTCTCTTCTCTCTAAAGATCAATGGAAAAATAATAATAACATAAAGTCAACCCTTCTCACCACATGCACACAGGTAACTAAGTGAGGTGATAGATGTGTTAACTCAGTCTATCGCAGTATTCATCTCACAGTGTATATGTGTATCACATCATCATGTGGACACATTAAATTGCTACAGTTTTGTCAGTTATACCTCATTAAAGCTGGAAAAAATAAATAAATTAACCTATTTGTTATGACCACAAAAAGAAACTTGGGCTGCAGATGTCAGGACTTTGCTCCCCGTAACTGGCCCGTCAGATCCAACATGCTGCCCAAGCAATGCCTAGAATTTGACCTCTGGCCTGCGCAAACAGCCGCGTGCCCTGCAACCGCGGGCTTGTTTCTCAGTAGGTGTTTGTTTGCTCCTTGACCGTTTTCCAAGAAACCTAATTTGCCCAAGGGAGTCACGCACAGGGAAAGCGTTTGCATCTGCTTAGGGAAATGTGCCTGCAATAATGACTTATTTAGCAGGGAGAGCAGAATGGAATGGAATGGATTGATAAGCCAGTTTGAGCAGGCGGAGAGCAACCTGGGCCTCATTACTCTTATAAAAGGAGCTGTGCAGCGAAGCAGTTTGCCAAGACCGGGTCTGGCAAGACCCATCTCCATTCCACAGGCATTGTCTCTGTTAACTCCCTGCAAAATTCTTAGTCTTCCAAGTGCCTCAAGGCATGCCAGCTCATCTCAAGTTTCACTTACACTTCTAAGATGGTGCGGATTTCTAGATTCAGCCCTGCAGACCCCAGTGTAGAAATTGCTCTCCGAGGTATGTTACCCATTTTAAAGTTCGTGGCATCCTTAGGTGACTGCAGAGTGGTTGGTGGCGGGGATGCTGTGGCAGGAAGCTCAGGTGCTTTCTTGGTTGCCAGAGGAGGTGGCGAGTGTGCTGATGCGGGGATTGCGGGAAGAGCGAGCCTGACTCAGCTTCTCTCTCATATACCGAGCTTAACACCAATCAGAAGTAGGGAGGTGGCGTCTCAGCTAGTGGAGTGAAAGAGGAGTTGAGGCCAAAAAAAGTAAGGAAAAAAAGAAAGAAGAGAAGAGAAGAAGCAGAGCATTGCCACTGCCTGGCTCTTTGGTGCTTCTCCATTTCCTGTTTCTTCTTTTGCTTTGTCTTTTCTCTTTTCACGCTTCTGCCAAGAAATTATAGTTGATTTGTTTATGACCCTAGCCTCAAGGCTAGCAACATCTTGAAATGGCAAAGGGGACAACAAAAAGTTTCTTGAAATAAAATTTAAAAACCTAAAGCTAGATTAATTTCTTTCTGTCAACTTTGTATGCTATTCAGTTAAAAGAAAGAAAAAAAGGTGAAACCATTGACCATGTTTAAGTTAGCAAGGTTAATCTGAAACAAAGTCCAATTTATACTCAGTGGTAATGAGTGTTTACCTATTTTTTTAAATTTAAATCTATCTTTGCACAATTAGCAAATTATTAAACGACCTTTCCTTCAAAGTCTGCAAGCAATTGCTTGTTTCCACTAATAAGAGAACATGTTTTACAAGGTTCAAGTTGATTAATTGACAAGTGCTGATAAAATCAAAGCAGGGCTAAAATGCAGTACACCAGCTGTAGTATAAATTACTTTTGTTCAATAATAGTTCACGTGGCTATACATTTATGGTCTACCTTTCAATAAATATTACTGTCTTAATTGCAGCATCCATTGTGGAAATTTATCTCTGAAGACGAGTGTCAGGAACCTCAGCTAGGACTAAACATTTCTATATCTGTATATGTTTTTTTGCTCAGTTATAAGCACAGATTGCTGTGAGCATTTAAAAAACAAATGCTTTATATTTAATGTGAAATGAGTGCTAATATACTTTGAAAATGATACTCCCTTGATTGACCTAAGTATAGTGTTCTCTACATTTCTGGATTGCTTGAAATAAAATAAAATAAAATAAATGTTCTAAAGCACTAGCCTTAGACCATTCACTAAGAGCATTACATTCTTAGCCCACTGCCATCCAGCGGTTTTGGCAGCTGTGTTGGACTCCATTGGAGGGCCTATAGCAGGCTCTTTCACGTTCATATGTGTTTCAGATATAGGAGATGCTTGGCTAAACCCAGATTCTTGTTTTTGTTTTATGAGTAAGTAGCTGATCAAAAGGATCTCCCACAACCTGGGCCAAACCTGAAGGTGCAGAAGATCCCAGCAAGAAGGGAATGCACATTAGGTCACAGACTGTTCTCATTCCTCTCCTGTGTTGTCCCTGCCTGTGGGATAGACTCCCACACACTGCTGCAATAGCATGTAGATTTAGGGGTTCAACTGATCTGATGGTTTTGCCTGGGCATCTCAAGGTGTCCTGCCTCACCTAAACTCCTGGGAAATTAGTTATCCTCCAAAAGTGCCTTTGACATACTTTTCTCAACAAAGTCATTTTAATTCAATAAATATTTACCAGCCCTATTTTATGCCAGGCACTGTGCATATAAACCAAATGATTCTCTATCTTGAGGCTTACAGTATTCAATCATAACCCTGAACATTGGCAATTTGTTATTTAACTTATATCTTTACATAATTTGCCAGAAAGTTTTGTGGCCCCGTCATGTACCAGGCACTATTGTATATGTTTCCTTTCTTTAGTATTTTTTAGCAGCCACTAGGTTCTGGTGGTCCTCTAGAGCAAATTTTCTGTTTGAGCTACCTCAGTTGCTGGTTACCAGGTAATAGTTGTACTCAATGCCACAGCTGCCAGACCTGGATCCAGATCAGTGGAACTAAGCAGAGACCATCACTCTGAACTTAGCCAAAGGGCACATTGCCCTCAGGATGGGCATGAAGATCATGGAGCAGGAATACGAGGCTGGGTGTTGAGGGAGTTAAGGACAATTTTGGACACCCGGAATCAAGCTGATTTTGGAATGTGGATCACAGTAGAAGCAGATTAAACCGGCAAGGCAAGGTTGAGGGTTGGGCAGAAGTTACATTAGGCTAGTAGATGGTAGAATTTCAAGTGATTGCCTAGAAGGTAAAGACAGAAGGCAGACTAGTGATGAAGGTCACAGAGAGGGAGCAGATGAGAAGAGATCAAAGCAGGTGAGCAGTGAGAGCCGTTAGCCCTGCCAGCGCTGGAGCCTTCTGAAAGATAAGCCATTGCTGGGATGGGTTCAACCATCAAAAGAATCAGGCTTGGGGATAATTAGGAGAAAAATCTCTGCCACTGAGAACTTGGCCACGAGAAGTAAAATGTGCCTCCACTAATCTAGGTCACAGGGCTGTGAGCAGGCCTGGCAGCACGGTGGAGGATTTCTGAGTTGGGGCTCATTATGCTCCCTCAGCCCAGACATCAAGACGATGTCTGGCGCGCAGTAGATGCTCCATAAGTATTGCACTGAACGCACCTGGGTTCTGGGAGGGGGGGAGGGAGGTTCCAAAATTAAGTGATTTTTACACTGCAACATAAAAAATGTAAAGGAAATTGCCTTGGCACTTCATGGAGGAAAATAAGCACAGGAGAATCACGCACATCATTTATTTAAATGATGCATACACCGTCCCAGTATTTGTGTTTGTTCCCTCCCTCCCCGGCTTCTTTCCTGTGAATGCCATTAAATAAGAAGAGGGACAGGTTGGTACGGAACCTGGGAGGTTCTGAGTGTGCGGTTAGGTGTTAACCAGTCAGAGGTGTTTTCCTTGTGAGAGAGCATTTGGAAAGCAAGAAAGAAAAGAAAAAAAGAATGGTGAAATGATTAAAACCCTGCCGAAGGCCCAGGTTCACGTCTGAAAAATCTCGGTGCGATGCCAGACTCCAGCTGAGGAACAGCCAGTGTCTCCTCTCATCTTCCATCAGGAAGGCACTGCCTTCCCATCTCCACCCCCTCGAGGCTCTTTTATGTTTGTGGTGATAGCTGCCAGTAAAAATAATAGGAAAGATTATTTCGTGCAACCTTAATAAAAGCCCTATTGTGCTAGTGATGTACATCACACAGAAGTTGTAAACCAGTCTCTTAAAAAATGCCCTACATCACCAAGTTGGGTCAGTGGGTATAACAAGCTCACCGGGCAGCATTTACACCGACTGACACGCTGAGCCCTGAAGCGGGGGAAGGCGGAGAGCCCCCCCCCTCCACACTCCTGCACCAAAATTCCCTGTTTTGACACTAGATGGGGCATTGTTATTATTACAGTGGCTCTGAAATGTGAATGTATAAAACCCAGAAGGATGGAAACAGTTCTTTAGAACATAACGTTGCGCTACCGAATCAGAGAACGTTGGAGAAGGAAACAGCCATGAAAAGTGCCTAATCCAAGCCCTGACTTTTCGTTTTTACCTAAGAAAACTGTGATGAGCCCATGTTCATGCACTGAGGCAGGGCAGACCCAGAACTGGGAGCCTGAGCCCAAATCTCAGGAAGCCGAGGCCGCCCCACAGCGCGCCTCGCACCGGGGGAGGGGGGAGTGGCACGTGGACTGGGGGCGTTGAAGGAACCAGGCGCTTAGCTCTCAGAAGCTGTCTCTTCCACATGGTGCATTTTAAAAAGCGTTAACTCTCCAAGGCATGCCCTCCTAAATAATTCTTCCTACAACTTGACTCTACATGTAGATGGCTCAAAGAAAAGTAAACAGGGAACATAATTCACAGACCCGGTTTGTTTATTTTTTCAACCTCTCTCTCGCACACAGTTGCACTCGCACACACGTACACATCTTTGAAAAAATAGCAATATGAGTGAATTAACTTTTTAAATAAAATATGAATAAACCAAATATGATTTATTATATTTGGAGTCTAGCTAAATTAAATTTCCCTTAGTTTTTCTTTTCTTTTTTTTCTTCTTGAGAGAGAGAGGAAGGGGTGGAGTAGAGAGAGAGAAACACCCGATTGGTTGCCATCCTGACCAGGCATCGAACCTGCAGCCTGTGTATGCACCCTGACCAGGACTCAAACCCGCAGCCTTTGGGTGTACGGGATGACGCTCCCACCAGCTGAGCCACCTGGTCGGGGCTCCCGTAGAGTTTTAGCTCTCGTGGCTTCCAGGCACTGTGAAATCCCATCCCAGCCTTGTCCCCGCTTGGACTCTCAGCCGAATACCCGTCTTCTTCACTGGAGCGTTAGGATCCTTGGGGCCTAGAGCCATCGCCTAGAACCCAGCTGAAGACAGGACTTCCCAGAGCTCCTTTCTCTCTCTCCAGATCTACTCAGGGAACCTCCCTTTCCCCCCTTCCTTTTGCTTCTGTGGCAGAAGAGGAGCCAGCCTTCGTCTCCGCTCAGGACACCAGCGTGATTAAATCACCAAAAGAAAATGAGCAGTTTCTCTGTGCTCTCCTCCCCTCTGACTCATAGGTTCCAGCACAGAGCAAAGTTCTTATAATCCCTGTAGCTGATTTGCAGACCTTTTTCCATAGCAGACCCTCTTTCTTAAGAAGATGAATTTAACTTGTGCTTTGGTCCCACTGAAAAGGGACGATCGCTGCGGCCGCTGTTTCTCCCTTGGGCGGTGGCACTCCTCGCTCCCGGGCCCGCGGTGCTCAGGTACTTTAAGTCCCCGCCTTCTACTGAGTGCAGGTATTTCCTCAGCTTCTAGGGTGCTTCGGAGGAAGGGCTGGCGAGTGAGAAAGAAACCATCTACTCTGGGACTTCTTTTATGTCAGACATTGAAAACTCAAAGTGTTTTAAAGTAAAACACTTTTAAAAGTCTAATTTTAAGAACTTGGCATGCACAGGCTGATTTTCCCCCAGACTTGGAATGCTCTCCTCTGCCTGGTCTAATCGCCTTCATCCTTTGAGAGCCAGGCTCAAATGTCATCTCCTCTGCTGGGCATCTACCCTCCTGCTCCCGTGTCCCCTTCCAGAATCTTCACTCTTTATTTAGTGCTGCCAGAGCATTTTATGCATACCACGGGAGTGAAATCCCAGGACATTACAGCCAGTTGTGTGTGTGTGTGTCCTGCCAGCCAGGGGTGGGCTCCTCCAGGGCAGGCAGAGTGGATAGTGCCCAGTTCATCTTGCATCACCTGCAAGAGCACGGGGGCGGTGTGCGCTGGAGGCTCCATACATATTTATGGGCTTGAGTCAAATTATGTCAGCACCAGCTCTTTTCATATAAAAGTTCTGAGATTTTGGAAAGTGTATCAAGTAAAAGGGTAATTTAAACACCACCGTCTTCCGAAACTTCCTGCAGACTTAAGTTTTTTATATTCTTATTTTTAAGGAGAAATTGTCCCATAAAACTAGGCTTATATTACTGTGTGTATGAGAATACTGGTCATTTATTTGCTCTCCACATCTAAATAGGATAGAAATTTTTATCGCAGATTCACTTGGCTTTATGCAAAGGATGTATACTAGAAAAGTTGTGTGTAAATCTAATGTCTATAAATCAAATTATGTATTAAAATGCACTAAGGAATCAATTTAAAGAAAACATTTTTCCAAGTGAAAAATACCTATATGAAAAGGATAATTTCTGAATTTATCAGGGAATTTGCCTGTTGTAGAGAGAATATTTTCTACAATGATGAAGGCTCTACTGTGTTCCTGTAAATTTACCTGGCATTCATGTCATGCTTTTCCATAGTCTATTAAAACACTAGACTTACTCCCCAGAAGGTTTTCAATTTATACAACAGACATTCTTGGCTAACTAACATGAATAACTCCTTCACTGTCATAAAATTGGTATGTATTATGTATTATTCCTGGTTTAGTTAATAAAAAATTACTTGAATGGGCATTTAATGATTTTTAACTCAAATCTTATTGGAAGGAGCCAGTACGTTAAACTCTTTTTTTGCAAGAAGAGCTGAGGGCTGGCGTGAATGGTTATGCAGATCTGTATATAGAAAAAGACACCGAGAGCAAACCTCCATGCTTAGAACTAAAGTTCTATATAAGCTTTATTTAAACATTTTCATGTTCCTTGTTTCTGTACTGGTCAAAGGGAGTTGAAGAGAGGCGCAGAGTAGTGTGAGTCTGGGGTTATTCCTGTTAGAGTTTATAGTGAGTGACTCAGTCAGGCAGCGTCCCTTGGCACTCACACCGCAGGTCACTGCCGCCTCATCTCCTGTCTCCGGGGGTGGGCACAGCAGAGGTCCTTTAATAATGCATTCACTGAAAATAATATTCCTGGCTCTGGAGCTATGCATTTAACACATCTCAGCAAATGCCATGTGGGAAACCTAGTGCTTTTAGGCTGAGGTTCTGCCGTGCATAAATCAAACACTGGAGTGTTGACCTTTTTTCAGTAAACAATACTAGAAATGTTGAGTACCTTTAAAATTCAAACGCAGCTCTTAAAATATGTTCTCGTTTTCCTGGACAGCTGAGACCTGCCTGCACTAATACCCAGCTAATCTGAGGTCTAGGAAATGCTTGGGAATCACTCAGACTTGGTTTATCTTCACTTGTTTTATTCCATGCGTGGGAGCTCTGAGGCCCACTCTGTTCAATACTTCTTCCATCTAGGCGTTTTAATTTCCCAGGAGATCCCTCTCACGTCTGAGCTTTTGTCTTGTGAGCGTCACATTTGGACCAACATATATGCCTCCACCCAATTTTAATTAAGTGGTAAAGCTGATCTTTATTTATTAGAATTTTAGTTCAAACATAAATACCTACCCCCTCCTACCACTACTTTAAAAAAATGTTTTTATTGGCTCTGTCTTTTCTCACTCCTGAAATATATCTAAGGAGAAAACCCCCCACCGCATTGTGAGAGCTCATCCAACTTTTATTGCTGGTCCTTGGGATTAGACTGTGTAGAGCCCGGTGGCTGCTTGGAGATTGCTTTTACCCAAAGGTGACCATTATCAGCAGGCCTGCAGTACTGCCTGGGGGCAAGTAGGTCCTGGGACAGGCCTCCAGGTGGGAGAGCGGCATCTGACCTATTCCACGGGATTAAAAATTAAAATCTGTTTACAAGCAAGCTGCTTACTTCTAGCCTGGAGCATCTAGTAGCATTCCCAGGTTAACAAATGTGTTTTAAGGGAATGGTGTTTCCTTCCATCTTGTTTCAATTTCCCCCTCCTCCCCCCACCCAGCAAAGCTCTTTGTCTGCTGTTCTGTTTGTCCAGTGGAAATAACCATCATAATTCTAATAATCTGAGCTGAGATACATATATAGAAAAACATATAGCTTTTCAAGAGATGACATATAAATTTAGCTTAGTATAAAGTAACTTGCAGTCAGTTAACTGAAGTCTCTGGTTCATAGGGAATCATTTTTTTATTTATAATTGTTTGGGAGCAATTGCAAATAATATAAAAACAAGCTTACATCATAGAATATTGCTAATATTTTGGATGTGCTATGGAATTATCCCCATTTCTTAAACCTATATGTATTCATCCAGTACTATGTTTTGACTACCTTCTTCAGAATGATGCTCCAAATACATCAGAAATATCTGAAATGAATACGACAGTTCTTCAGTCTTTCT
The DNA here is from genome assembly GCF_054644295.1 of Miniopterus natalensis. Taxonomy (NCBI): domain Eukaryota; kingdom Metazoa; phylum Chordata; class Mammalia; order Chiroptera; family Miniopteridae; genus Miniopterus; species Miniopterus natalensis. The sequence continues at coordinate 72,351,863 of NC_142082.1, read as the reverse complement.
TTGTCGTTCACGGCAGTGACAGATTTCAGGAATACTGGTCAGTTATTTGCAGGATGTTTTTGAGTTGCCCCTGTCTGATGTTCACTCATGATTAAGTTGAGGTTATGTAATTTTGGCAAGAATACCACGGAAGTGATATACTCTTCTCAGTGTATTGTATCAAAGGGCACATGATGTTAATATATGTTATTACTGGTTTTAACATCTTTTTGATAACATAGTTAAAATAGTATTTTATTTTTAGTTGTCCAAATTAAAATCATTTAGAACATAATATTCTAGCATTCTAAAGATTGTGGTTTATATTTAGTATTTTAATAAAAATATGCTTTTATAAATGTGCATTTTTATCTGGATTAAAATGTTACTTCAGGGATTTTTTAAATTATATTTAATGCTTTTTACCATATTCCAGTTTTAGACATACATCTAAGGTTACTCTGAGTTTTAGTTCCTGTTCTATAAATTCGTTGTGAGAATTAGATGAGATGATATACATGAAAGTGATAGTATTTGGGAGGTGCTTGGCAAATTTTAAGTAAAGTAGAATTCATGAGTTAGTTAAATATTGTAATAAATCCTGTCAGCAAATGTTTAACTGTTCAAACATTCAGGAGCACTCTGATCACAATTAGTATACAGATTTTTTTGTATTTCCGGCTCTTTAAGTCAGCTACCTGTTTTCACTTCTTTGATTGTTCTACTAATATGAACTTTGGGTTTCCCATTAGTTCATTTCTTTGTTTTGTACCTAATTGTTAGACCTAATAATAGCCTATAAATAATGTGAAAGCCTAGACTCATTAGACTTTGAGGCTGAGGCTTCCTAGATCTAGATAAAGGAACAAGCAAGCCCAGGGTTTAAATTCTATTTCTCAGCTTAAACATATGTGCCTATTTTACCCTGTTCGATATCTTTCCTCTATTTTAATTTCATTTGTTTAATATAAGGAGCTGTCTTATATAATATCAAAAAAATCTAAAAATACCTTGTCTCTAGCTGTATGTTTGTTTTAAATTATTCCTGAAACCATTTTCTGGGTTTATAATCCACTCGTGGACAGATCTTTAGACATACTGAAAGTGACGCAATGTGGTCTAAAAGCTTTCACAAGAAAAACCTGGCTCATCGATCATTTATTCACTAAACACACCCATGTTTTGCTAATTAGGTGCTAGAAACACAATAGTGAGCAAAAGAAAATGCATGGAACGTCAGTCTAGTAGGAGAAAGAGACATGGGGGAAACTGTAGATGGAGAAAAATACGTATTTACAAAATATTATGAAGTTAAAGAACAGGTTACTATACGAGAGGATGGCAATTATAATGTAAGAGACGTCAGAAAAGATTCACCAAGTCAGACCAGTGATCGCTCAACCAGTGCTCTGTCTGTAAGAGTAAAAGCCAGGGATACCATAACATCATATTCATAAATCCTTAAGATTGAAAGATCTGAAAGGTCGTCTCGCAAACTTCACAGTTAATACTATACTGTTGAGTTTCTTCTGCTACACTAATTCAAAAGAAGATATGCACCCCTATGTTCACTGAAGCTATTTACAATAGCCGAGGTATGGAAGCAACCCGAGTGCCCATCAATAGACAAGTGTATAAAAAAGCTGTGGTACATATATGTAATGAAATATTGCTCAGCCATAAAAAAAAAAAATGAAATCTTACTATTTACCACAGCATGTATGGACCCTAAGGGGGCATTATGCTAAATGAAATAAGTCATTCAGAGGAAGGCAAATGCCATATCATTTCACTTATATGTGGAATGTAAAGAACAAAATAAACAAACAAAATTGAAACAGACTCAGATACAGAGAACAAACTGATGTTGCCAGATGAAAGGGGATTTGGGGGACTGAGTTAAAAAGGTGAAGGTATTAAGCAGTACAAGTTGGTAGTTATAAATAGTCATAGGGATGTAAAATACAGCATAGGGAATAGAGTCTGTAATACTTTAATAGCTATGTGTGGTGCCAGGTGGGTACTGGAAATATTGGGGTGAACACTTTGTAAAGTATATGATTATCTAACCACTATACTGTACACCTGAAACTAATACAAAATAATGCTGAATATAATCTGTTATTTAAAAGTGAAATTTAAAACTATATATATGTAAAAAGAAATATTAACATTAGAAAATATTATACTATTGAATATAGAAGGTCAACCAGCTACTTCTTCAAAAACTTCAGGAAGCCTTCTCACCTTCCATTTCTTCTTTTCATTAATTAATCAAATATTTATTGACTATATACTTACAGAGGCAGTCAAATTTTGATGCCCATCAGAATCTCCTTAGGAGCTGTTTAAATAATGCCTGGACCTCACATCGGACCCACTGAATCAAAATCTGCTGGTGGTGAAGACCAGCATATATATTTGTAAAAAACCATACCAACTGGCTCTAATGTCCTTCATGCTGAGAGGCTGTACACTAGGCACAGTGGTAGCTCTATGGCTAGAGAGATAGCAGACATCTGCCTGGGGGACAAATATGCTTTCATTTATTACATAAGTTCAGTAATGGAAATATTTGATTGCTCTGTAGAAAGCTCACATTTTTTCCTTCTGAAATGAACTAAACAAGTAACTTTCACTGTTGTTGTGTCTTGAACATCCCCTATTTTTATCCACCAAGTCCCTGAGCCAGAAAGCTGTGAATAATTTTTGAGTATGCTTTCTTGGACCATCATCACCATTTCTGGTTGCTCAAATACTATCTTTCAATTTCCTGAAGTGTCTCCAGATCTGTTCCCTCTCCATTTCCACTGCTGCTGCCTCAACTGGCCCAGTCTCTGGTGACCACCTTGGAATAGGTTGTGTCTCCTCGAGCTTCTTCTCTACCTGTGAACTTACACTCCACTTCTGTAAGTTTCTCATTCTAAATTACAAATTTGATCCTGCTACTCCCAGTTTACAATATTCTGTTAGGCCCCCATTGCCCATGGAAATGAAACTTTCCAGCATGGACCTGGTCAATATCAGTGTCATTCTCCACCATTTCACCATGTGCCCTTTAAGCTCTAACCAAACAAAATTACTCACTTTTCTACACCATGCCATACACTTTTTACCTAAGTGCCCTTGCTTATAGTATTGTTTATGCCTAAAATACTTTTTAAATTTTCTTTTTAATATTAATAACCACCCCCACCCCCAACTTTCATCATCCATCCTTCGGGAAAATCTAAAATCACTTTCACTGGCCGAGTTGACTGGTTCTTCCATTGTGTTCTTTATATTAACCTGTGTTTTAATTAATGTACCCATTTATCTTCATATCTACCTATATACTGACCGATCTGTCTGGCCTTCCCTTTTTAGGAATGAGGTTTTTTTTGTTTGCCTAGAACTTATAATGCTGCCACACACAGAAGGAGTTAACTAAATACTCATCGAGTGAACAGGAAAAAGAAAGAATGAACCTGACAGACCAGTTTGCCATCGCCCCAGCTCACTGGTTCTAACTCTTCTTCGGCATATTACTTAATAAATCTAGACCATCATCTGTATCGGCTTTCCTTCTAATATGTGAAGATTACTTTCATCCTTTATTTTTTTTACCCAAGTCACCAAGCTGGTAAGCTGTCATTACAAAACTGACACCAACCCTGGAATTCCAGTAGTCATTATGGGCAGTTTCCAAAGTTGTATGATGTTCTCAAGGTCAAATAGCCTAATCCTGATAAATGTGCTACAAACTCAGATTTGCAAGAGAGGACAGTGGGTAGCATTTAAACTAGCAGCATGTCACCTTGGTTCCAGAATTAAATCTTACACTTGCTGCTTGTTCTGAGAATATCTGCTGCCAGCTCCCATACCTTCCCTCTCCCTGCTCCCACTACTGCCTTGGGCTAAAACTTCATGATTGCACTGTTGTACCCTTGCTAATTTATGGATTATTTTGCTTGCAGAAGGAAACTTTAAAAAATGGGAGTGGAACAATTCTTTATTTATTGTTAGTGGCCTTCCCAAAAAGTATTTCTATTTTTCCTTGTTCCAATATTTCAGATATTTTAAAATGTATTCCATGTGCTACCTTTGATATTTTTTTCAAAATGTTCAATCCCAGTTTTTCTGGATTTAGGCCTCCCCAGTGTTCTTCTAAGACCTCTTCCTGCCCATTTGTGACTGTCTTTACTTTTATGTCATTGTTTCCATTTTTATCTCTTCCTCTTATAATCGGAATTTGTAAGAGAAGTTCTTGTAAAGGCATAGTGATTTCTATAGTGACATCTCCTCTTCACTCACTAGAATTATGACCATAAAAGCTCGCTGAATTTTTAAAATGTGTTTCATAAGTCAATGGCATGGATCTGATCAGAATTAATGTTCTCTGTGCTCACTGTTGTAAATGACAGGCTGGTATAGTAACTTTCTTCTAAGAATCCTGTCAGCTTCATGTTGCTATTGACTTTTTTTTTTTTTTTTTTGGCACCTGGTCAATAGTAAGGCTATCATGTAGTTCTTCCCACTCCTCAGAGGTTGCAAACAGACTCCTGTCATTCCTAACCGGGTTTAATTAAACCGTTTTAATCTGTTCTCCCTGACTTTCTTTAAAACTGTCTTAAAATGTATGAACAAAATGTATTTTTTGTTATCTTGGCTAATGAATTCTGAGATTTCTTTCTATGCTGTAAGAATGTGCTTTATTTCCTTTCTACTAAAATGAGCTCTTTTATGCTTTGAGCAGTAAAATCCTAGTTTTAGTATTTTATGAATTGGTGAGTAAATATGTGTTTATATTGTGTAGGTTTCTCTAATCTTTTCGGTCCATCTTTTATTTAAAAAAAGCTCACTTTGGTTTCTAGTTGATAAGCTAGCATCTTTATGTAGAAAAACATTTTACTTTGGAAGTATGAATTTAAATCCCTTGACATTTTCCTCAAAGCAACATTTTAGAGACTAAAGCTACCATTGTCATTGTATAGATATGAGAGCCATGTAATCTGAACAACCTCACTTAAATGTGAAGGAGTGAGGAGAGCCCACTCTGGCCTCCCAGCAGCCTGCACGTCTCTTGCTTTCGCACCTCGGGGCTTGCCGTTTCCTTCCTTAGCTGCTTGCCCACATTCCCTCTCCCTCTTACTATTGAGGCCTTTTTTATCTTTCAAGACTCAGCCCATATTTGTCTTTGCTGTGGTGCTTCCCTGACACCCAGATGAGAATAATGCTTTTCCCTCTCCTCAGCATGCATTTCTACAATATTTTAAAAAAATATATTGGTTTCAGCATCTAGTGACTGACCTCCTACTGTGGAGACATATTGTATAAATGGCAATAAAGACTGGTTAGTAGACATAATTTTTTTTCTATTAACAACTGTATTTTCTTTAAAAAATCGTAGGTTACGAGAGCTTTCAGAATACCAACTGCATTTTTAAATTTTATAGATTTTTAAAAGAGAAATGTATGAGTCACATTAGTTAATGTCTTGAAATATTTCATAAGTCATAATTATCCCCACAGATTTCTGAAGACCCAGGACTCGTTTTTTAAAGGACAGTATTTAACTGGACCTGGTGCTGGTTGCTGTGGTCAGTAGCTGTGCAGAGAGGACAGGTGCCAGGAGGATATTTTAGGAGGATCTGGCTCCCACAGTCATTTTTTTCCCACCTGTTTGTGACATTGTCTGTTAGGCCTGGGACGTGGAGGAGACTATGCATATTATGTTGCTAAATATAGTGAGTCCAGATGGTCAACCCATGTTTTGTCCAACAGACCACACGGCATCTTAAATTAATACTTTTAGGCAGTTTGTAGCATGCAGTGCTGCTAAGAGTCCTGAGTTTTAAAGTGTTCCTGGTCTAAAGCTTTCTGGCGGGAACAGCATGTTTTCAGTGTTAGTTTTCAGTGTTAGAATAAATAACAAGGAGAACAAATCGTGTTTCCTGAAGAGTTGTCATCATCATAAGTGACCACCCAAATCCCTATCATAGGTGTGTCTGCTGTGAATGCTAAGAGCTTGGTCATTCAGATTGCTCCCTGCCTTTCAGTGTCTGGGAAACGAGTTGGAGAGAAAACACACGTAGAAAATAAACGCAAAAAAGCGGGTCTTGTTAAATGGCAAAGGGGCATAAAGGACAGGGGTTGTCAAAATGCAGCTGTTCTGCATTTTGATGGTGCATACCAGTTTAATGAGTTTTGCCGTGTCTACCATCAGAACATTGGTTTATTTATTTACTTATGCATAACTGAAGAAAGTATCTATTTTAGCCTGTTCCTAAGCAATAACATGAGCCAAATCTTATGGTTCTTCTCCCTGACACATATTAGTTAATAGTACTAATACCTTAAGCAGGGAGAGGCGTTTCTGTCCGGGAGTATGTGGCCGTCAGCAGGGCGACATGGTTGGAGAGGGCTCTGCGGTGTGAGTTCGGAAGCGTGAGTTTGCCCGCAGGAGGCAGCTGCGGAGCGGGAGGCTTCCTGGCGCCCTCCCCTAGGGAGTCCAGCTTCCCCGCCTGTCAAACCCCAGTGGAGGCTCTTCTGCCAAAGACAGCGACTGACAGGGGCAAATCTCTCTCCCGTTCGTTCCAGGAGCTCTTTTTGCCATTCCTGTGGATGTCTTTATATCTTTCTGGCCCTTCTTGACTCTGCTGAAAACTCCAGCCTCCGGCTTTCCACCTTACCAGGTGCAAATAATGGGTAACCACCCAGCACATTCTTCTGAGCTCCTCTGAGGGGGGATCAAAGGTCAGGTTCTCAGGATCGGTTTCCGCAGCTGCCAGGCCTGGCAGGCCCGGGCTTAACCCTGCCTGAGGTGTGTTCCAGCAGAACATCGAGCCATCTGACCACGGGCCCGGGAACGGCGTGAACTATATTTTCTTGGAATGAAGAGAACAACTGTGCTCTAATGTGTTGGGGAAGAACCTCGCTGCGTGCTTCAAGTGGTGGGAATGCGTCCTAATTATTTTTAGAGTTGGCTATAATTTAGAAAATTATAGGTCAGCCTTATTATTTCCTGACATTTAAAGAGAATAAATTTGTGTTTTATTGACAGTTTATTGACGTTTTCTGTCTAGGGTTAATTATTTGTGTCTGGCAAAAAAACACACAAAAAAACAAGGCAGAGTTGTTGCTCCTTTGAGTTAATGGTGTCGAGATCCCCTCCCCCAAAAAAGCTTGAGGTTCAAAGTAGAAGTCAACAATAATCATCACAAAAGCAGTCCCTCTCAGAGCCAAGATGAGAACTGAATTACATGTAAGTCTTGAAAGTGTCATAGACATTTTCTTTCTTGTGAGTTCAGGAAAACCATAACTCCTGGTGATAATTATATATCATTTTCCTTGAAGATACAGTGAATTTCATTTATTTAATTGAGTCACTCGACAAATTTGTATATGTGCATTAAAGATATATAGACTTCATCATTATTCAGGTATGGTGAAGCCAAGAGACCAGGAGAAGATTGCCCTTGAGAAGATAGTTTGTTATATTTCCTGAGGAGAGAACTTGCCACACCGAAGGAGGCCACACAGGAGGTACCAGGGTCAAGGGTCAGGCAGGATATAGAAGGAGTGAAGGAAAAATGCTGGCCAGAGGTTTTATTGTGGTTTCCCAGGGAATGGCCAGATGAAGCAGGGTATGCAGTTTTAGGATTAGCTAGTTTGAATAATTTCAGGGCTCTGAAGTCAAGGGTTGGCTCTATTTTTGTAGGACCTGGCCCTGAGGGATAGTGGTTTGGTGTGTGAGCCCCACAAAGGAGAAGATTGAAGGTATGAGCTCTGGAAAGTTGTGTGCATTTAAGGTGTGTGCTTCTACGTGCATTGTTTGCTATCTCTGGGAATAGGCTAGCCCTCTAGTGTCAGCAAGGCCCCCAATGTCAAAGCATCAGGAAACAGAAAATAAAAAACACAATTAATACAGTATTTATATATGTGTGTGTGTAAATATGTACGCAGATGCAACATATATACTCATAACATTTGTTCAGTGAATTTGTGTGGTGTAGGAGGAGGGAGGATGTGTGTCTACTGTGTGGCAGACAATGTTATAGCTGATGACAACTTAGCAGGAAAACTATTTAAAAGTTTTAAAAGTCAGCCTGCCCTTATGGCAGTCCAGCTCACCAAAGAAATAATTATGTAATATAACCTCCTAGACTGAGAAATCCTATAGAGAAATAGGGCTGGTAGAAGGACGGAAGGTAAGTGAAGATGCTATTTTAGGCAGGTCAGGAAAGGCCTCCCTGCAGAGGTGATATTTCAGCAGAGAAGGGACTAAGGGGAACGAACAGGGTGGCTGTACATGTATCTAGAGGAACCACAAGTGTAAAGTCACTGAGAGAGGACAATGCTTGTCAGACTCAAGGAAGAGTAATAAGCCCTGTGTCCTGGGAGCTCCGGGGGCCAGGGAGCTGTAGGAACTGAGGTTGCCAAGGTGACCGGAAGGCAGATTCTGAAGGAGTTTGGAGGCCGTCCAAGAGCAATGGGAAGCTGTTTGTGCATGTTTCTGTGATGCTACAAGCTTAAGCTATCTGAAGACGAGAGATCAGCATTAGCCTCAAAATACAAATTAAGTAGTCATCACCCCATTCTATTTTCTTCTATACTAGTAAATATTTTTATATTCATTTGTGATGGCTCAGTTTGCAAATGGGGAAGCTTAATATCTTTCTACCCCCAGGTCTAAATTTGACAGTTTTTTAACAGTTTTAAACAAATCAAATAAATAAAAATTTCTCCATATGATGCAAAAGAACATCTTTTGGTCGTAATTGTTTGATTTTTTGTCATTGAGTTCCTTGCCATATATTTGGCATTTAAATAAAATGAGATATAAATTTAACAACTGCCATACCTCTGTAAATCTAGGAGAAGAAAAATCTGTGAAAAATCAACAATTTGTTTTTATTTTCTATTAAATCATGGTGTTTTTTACACTGTCAGTCACTGAATATAAAGTAAAATTCATGCACACCTCACTTACCATAAGCTCCCACAAAGAAAACCTCATTTCAAATCTAATTGTGGACATTGTTCCTTCATTAAAAATTCATAGGGTTTGTGAATATGTCACATAAGTACTGGAGTCTCCATTATTTCCCCAGGTCTTTTCCCACTGCCAATTCTGATCAGAATTTTAAAACACCCAAATCTACAATGGTGTTCTTTGGAAAAAAAAAAAAATGAAAGAAAGAAAAATTATAAATAGAAAGACCCCCTGACTAAATACTCTGCAGTTTCCCAATTTAGTTGTAGTGTATGGAGGTAAATGGACAATCTTCTGTTAACCTCAATGTCTCGTTACTGCTATTAACTTCTTCTGCTCAGCAAACTTTAAATGTGCTATTAGCTACTAGCTGGTCAGTTGTGTTGTTTTAGGTAAAGGGTGGAAATTGAAGTGTAGGCTGCTCACTTAGCTTCTTCTCTGTTCTAGTTCTAACACCTCTCCACCCACATTAGCGAGATGTAAGTGACATATCACTTACTAATACTGTGCATGTTGTTTGCTGCAGTGGACAAGATAAGCAGTGCTTTGCTTCTAAATGCTTTGGTTGCCTCCATGTTGAGCACCTGTTGCTTATACATATACCGAAACTGTGATCACATGACATGGAGGAAATATACTTTTCTAGATTTCATATATAAATTTATAACCATTATATTACATTTAATATATTTCAGAAATCACCTGTTCTCTTCATATAAACTAATTTTTGCAATTTAACTCAGCAAGGCACTTGCAAATTCAGAAATAATTTGAGCTCAATACAGCTCTGATTGAAATGATACAATTATAACCTCTATTTTATTCTACATCACATTTTCAGTATTAATTCACCTTTTCTCTTTAATTTACTGTCCCTCCTAAAATGGTCTGCTCATCTCCTTTGTTCCCAAGTGTGTAATCTAACGGCAGGTAACATAGCCAAAATGTCCTGCCATTGTTGGCGATTGTTCTGAATTTTGTTTGCTGTATTAAGACAGCAAGATTACTAGCTTTTCCCTCTGTTTGCTCTACTGGATGACAGAAGTTTACAGACCAACACAGCGAAACCCCTGCCAACACAGGCTCAAACCACCTAATTTATTATTCTGGTGTCATTTGTACCAACAGTGAATTAAAGCGAAATGCAGATAGAAATAAACAAACAAAACCTAGATGAGAATATGTACCTTTCTAGGGAAATAGTTGGTGTAAAGATGTGTTCATGAAATTGTCCTTGGTGGAGTTGTTGCTGCTATTTTGTAATCGAAAGAATTCCTTTATGAGAACCTATCTAAAAGGCTGGATTTTAACTATCAAAACGTCCAACAGTATTGCCAGTTATGTTTCATTTCCTTCAGCTCTTCCAAAAGTCATTATGCGTTTAGCCCCTCAAATAACTTGTGAGATGATGACTGAAGGCATAAAATAGAAAAGCTCAGGAAACTGGCCTACAGGGAACTTGTGACAGGAGCTCTCCTATGATATGCAGATTGTGCTTCCACACCGCTGTGCACATTTTAATAAGAGAGGCAGGAAAAGGGATGTCCCCACATCAGCTCTCAGGGCTTCAGTCTGTCTTTACTGGGGATGAAAAAGGTAAGGGTCAAAATAATAATGAATCTGATAAGCACACAGTGAGATTTGATTCAACTGTGCATCGCACAATAACATAGACCCTTGTACTTCCAGCACCTCCAGTATGTCGGTGAGCCCTTGGAATAGGAATTAGAAGTTGGGATTTCTGGTTTACTTAGCTCGTGGCTCTGCCGAGCTCCAGAGTGCCTCCACTTCCCACTCTAGCTCTCGCTCCTGGTGCTGGCAGGAAGGCGAGCTGCGCCCCAGGCCTGCCTCGTAGCTGCCAGTGTAATTAGAGAACTTGTGTTAGAGGCACCGTGGTGGGAGAAGTGAGAGGACTGGGATGGGAAGGGGTTCTGGCACTGAGGGGGTGGGAAAGGAGTTAGAACCCGACTTGACCTCCCAGGCGTCCCCTTCCTGTGTCCTGACCGGCCCTCCCAGCTTGCCCTCCTGTCTCTCACCACTATTTTGTTAGAGATTAGAAGTGTTGTGGGTGTTGGTGAAGGAGCTATCTACACAGGGAGAACAGCTCCAGGCAGTTCTTTTTTTTTCTTTTTTTTTTAATATATCTTTATTGATTTCAGAGAGAGGAAAGGAGAGGGAGAGAAAGAGATAGAAACATCAATGTTGAGAGAAAGTCATTGATCAAGCCTGCAACCCGGGCATGTGCCCTGACCGGAATCGAACCCCGATCGCCTGGATCCTAGGCCGACGCTGAACCGCTGAGCCACGCCTGGCCAGGCTCCAGGCAGTTCTTGATGATGATGATGCTTATGCCAACCTCTCAGCTTAAGCCACAGATTTACCCTCAATATATGTATTTGGACAAAATTCAGCCCAGTTTGGGCTCAGGCAGCTGTAAAACTTTCTGATAAACTCTAACCCATTAAGACTCTCAGACTACGCACAGATCAACCCTAGGTGGACTTCCTGTGCATTCGCCCCTTCCTCTCCTCTTCCCTAATTCGCAGTCAATATTGTGACTTTTAGAAAAATGTGCTTCTCGATAAAGCATGTATCTTGAGGTATTTTCCAGCAGTGATTTCTGATGATTTGCTCAGATTCTTTTCCTTGCCTACTTTTATAACTGAAGTAGAGAGGTTAGGATGCCTGACTGGGGCCTGGAGCAAGGTACCATGCAAAAACAACAAAGCTTCCAGGTCCTGATCACCGTGGGATCCTCAGTCTACACTCTACCTCGCCACCGCGGGCTGTCTGCTGGCGCAGTGCTGATGCTGGCATTTTCCCTCCAAGCAGCTCTGGCTTCATGTTTTCCCACTGCTCAGAGCAGCTCCTTCTGGTTTCAGCCTACTTGTCTTTCTTTCTTGCTGGGGGGCGGGGGTGGTAGTGGGAGGGAGTGATCTTAGTGAGGTTCCTTCCTTCCTGCAAGCCGAGCAATACATTAATAATAGTTATATTCAGAATCTAGTTGTTGCTTTCTTATATTAGGCAGGCTCCTGGGAGTATCTAGTATGCCGCATTACAGCAAGCTCAGGTCTGCTATCGATCATTTGCAATCTGCAGCCTAGGTATGTACCCTAATTGGGAATCAAACCTGTGACCTTCTGGTGAACAGAGTAATGCTCAATCAACTGAGCCACACAGGCCAGGGCCAGGGTCTTTGCCTTAATCACCATTATATAGCCAGTTCTCAAGCACAGCGACCTGCATTCAGTAAGCATTAAGTGCAGATCTGTTGAGTGACTGCATCCCCAGAGGAAGAAACTAATCCTTTTAACCCAGACTCCTCTGTCTTTAGAGCCTGTCAAACCAAAAGGAACTTCCTAGTCTGGCTCTTTGTTGGGGAAAAACCTTAGTTCCCCAAATCTAGAACAGTAGAGGCCCAGGCCAAGACAAACAGAACCCTGCGCTCTGCCATTCATTAGCTTTGTGACCTTGGGTAAACGATCGAAAGTCCTAAATTTCTGAATCTTAGTTTTTATTCTTTTGTAAAACGTTGCTGATAACATCTGTCTCCTAGGTTGTTGTGGGTTGTTGTTGTTGTAAGATCAAATATGTGGGACTGTTATATAGTAAGCTATTTTCCCAGTGAGTGCCTCTAGTGGAAGGGGTGAGGGAATGATATTTTCCTTTCACTTTAAGACCTTAGCTTTTTCAGCTCATTACAAGTATTAGTGTTAGTAATAATAGCTTTTAAAATTAAAATGTCCTTATAAGAATATTAGTTCCCATCTGCCTAATGTATTTTTATGTTTATCCTCAGATTGAAAAGAACTGTGTCACTGCATTTTCATGCAAATTTCACTACTAGAGAAAAAGAACAGTTAAATTAGCTGGTAGTTAGGAATGGTAGCGAGAGTCTGGGGAATACGTCTGAATGAAGATGATGTCTGCTCTTGGAGTAAGAGTTTGTGTTTGGAGATCGCACTGAGGGAAGACTGGAAATAATGCTGCATTTAGTTTCAGGCTGATGACGTGTCTCAGTTATGTCTCCCTTGTTTTTCGCTTATTAATAAAACGATTCGTGTTGTAGAGTTTGTGTCAGGTTGATATGTTGGATAAGTACCTGAACACATGCCTGCTTCACTGTGCGGGTAATGAAGTCGTTATCCTAATGGCATTGGTGTTGGAGGCCCGGAGTTGACAGCCCTGCACTTCTCAAACCCCATCAGTGCGTACACCGCCCTGTTTAGACACCACTAGTTGACGGTTGTTTTCTTAGACATTATTTTATAATAAACAGTATCTCATAATAAATTTCTCAGTAAAATTTAGAATGGCACAAGAGCGAGAACGTCACAGGACTCGAAGAGCAGAAGCTCTTTTTCATTAAGACCCGAAAGGAAGAAATGTGATCCTGCTAGTGGGAATTCTTTTACAGTATTGGTTTAGGTTGAGTGTAAGCCATCTAGCTGTGAAAATAATAAACCATGGTAGCAATAGCAATATATTGTAATTCCCACAAAGCACATTCAGCATATTTTTTATAAATAATAAAATCATAAATAAATATGATTACAGTAAGCTAACATGAAATTACATTCAGTACCACGGGCCAGATTTTCTCTCACATGTTTGTGTTCTTTCTGGTCACTTTTCGCTTGTTCCTCCACCTTCCCCGACAATGTGTAAGTAATCTGTGAATAAATAAGTGGGGGTCGCACTTGATCTGAGTTTGGCAAACTTTAGGGGAAATGGATTTGTTTATCTCACACATAGTAGGAGGAAGGACACAGTGCCTCAGAACAGCCATTTCAACCTTTGTGGTCTCAGGCGGCAGCATCTTTACTTTTGGAGGCCTCACCCCACATCATATCAAACACATGAAATGCACTCACACCTGACATTTGGTTAATTTTGTTTAAAGGACATTTGGGCAGGATTCGGACAAAATTTTTATAATTTTACTTTTGAAATTATTTGTCTGAGAGTTACTCCTTTTATTTATAATAAGTTCTGATTTCCCCATAACTGCTCAGACTCAGGAATTTTTTACAAAGTGAGAAAGCCCCACTTATAGATGATTTTCAACTATAATGATGCCAACATGGGTATTACATTTGATAATTAGAGAAGTTGTCATAATACGAAATTTATAGGTATTTTATTAAATAAGCATTTCTTTTTAATAACTCATGTTTCATTGCAAGTTGACACACCATTTCCAGCTCTCCAACATTATTGTAGACCTCGTGCCTTATGGGTGTAATTGATGACACAACCATAGGCTACTTCCCCGGGGCAGACGGGTCCTTGATGGGGAAGACTAGAGTAGAGAAAGAGTCTATTTGAAGGGCTTAGACCTCCACGTGCCATTCCCTCGTAGGGAAGGATTTCTATATGACATTCTTAAGAGGCCAGCATTGTCTGCCACTGACGGGAAGAACGATTAAACACGGGCGAAGGCGGGGTAGAGAGCAGCGCACTTCCACCTTCTCATGGAAACCTATAACCAAGATAGAGGAGAGCAGAGAGGGAGTGACAGCCGGTAGCAGCGGCGTTTACAGTGACCCTCAACCTTTTTCAGTATTGGAACCTTCCCATCAGCGTTTATTTTACCCCCTGCCCCTTTGGGGAGCAGGAACCTCCTTGGAACTTTTCCGTGCTCTAAGCCTCGCTGGGACCACTGTGTGTAGGCAAGCCTTACTTCTGATTGTAAGCCCTGACCTCCAAAAGCAGCTAGGACATAAAGACCTTCACCAAGAAAGGACCGGGACAGCCTTCCTTTTAGCTTCTGAATCACAAATGCCCTTGGAGGCTAGAACCACCTTTATCCACATGTCAGGAAACTTTGGGCCCCACAGGCCTTCCCCTTGTCTGGGCACCTCCATCTGAATCTTGCTGAACACAGCCAGGGGCACCAGAGGTGTGACCAGGTTCCTCAGAATGCCGCCCGCCGGCCGAGAACTTTCCAGTTGGGTATCACTGCACGTGCATTTGCATCAGGCCCTGTGCCGCAGTCCCCCCCCCGACGAGCCCACCTGTGAGTTCCAGCGAGTAACAACTGTCCCAGGGAGTCCAAGGCCCCCGTTGTCCTGCCCACTGGTTAGAGCATAAACAAGGGCTGTGGGTTGTCGTTTAGGGAAAGAGAAAACAAGGTCTCTAGCCCAGGGCAAATCATGGGAGGCGGGGTGTCCTGCTGAGTCTGTAAATCCTGAGGCGACCATGACCGCAGAGCTAATGCTTTATTCATCATGTTGCAATGGCTTCATTAAGAGCACATTAGTTTAAAGAGTAACTAACATGTTCTTCGTGAGCCTACCAGGAGAAATGTTAAACAGGATGAGCAACTGGCTCAGGCTGGACGTGGTCAGATCTGGGTTTTATTGCAGGTAAATTTCCATAGATGAAAGAGCTTTAATCAGAGCTTTGTGGAAAATAGATGATTCATTTACCAGAGTTTGCAGCCATTTAAGGGTCAGTTATTCACCCACTACAATTAAAATGTTCCACTTTGTAGCTTAATATGCTTTCCATGGTTGGGTCAAGGTATAAAACAAACAAACAAACAGTGTCCCAGGTACAAAACAGTACAAATTAGAGAATTTTATATTGTCTACTTTCCCTTATATAAGAAGATAATAATATTTATAGAAATTGCTTTCTATGTGTAAGTGTGGCTGAAAAGACCAGTATGTGACGATATGCCTTTCCACACTATGCATGCATAAAAAATTGTTCTTTGATTTGTGGTGGTGTTTGTGGTTTATAGAATTCACCTCTCTTGATGGCTGTGTCTTTGAAGCCTGAAATCCACCTGAAGTCTGTTTCAAATGTGTTGCCCCCTTTCTTAAAAATACTCCTTCCTCTGGTCTCTGCTGCTCCTCCTCGGCAGTCCATGGCTTTGCCATTTCAAGTGAAGCTTTTCGGTAGTTACAGCATTCTGTTCACTTTATCTTTTCTGTAGAACTTTTTGAATGGGAATGTGAAGAGAACAGAGAGTGCAAACAGAAACAACTTGACTGAGCAGAAGCAAGGGCTCTCTGGTATGTCATTTCCTTGTCTGTGACTTAGTCGGCAGTTAGACCTCAATATCCCTCCCTATTCAGGGGGTAGACGAATCACTTTACCAGGGCCACACATCACTGCAGAAGCAGAATTCAAGGGCAGAGCTTGAAAAGGTCTCAGCTGAAGGGACAATTTCTGAACTATAAGGCTATTTTAAAATAGTTGCCTGTCAGACACATTTTGGTGATTTCTTTATCTTTGAGAGCTTGGAATTGATGGACTCTCAGGTTCAAACTTTGATGTTCTATGAACCTGGGTGTTTATCCTGAATCCTCAGGGACTTAGAAAAAGCTTTGCTTAAAGTGAGACTCTTCTAGCTTTAAAGAATCCAGGTTGATGTTTACCTATTAGGTTGCTTTCTTTAATAATTCACAGCAGAGTCAACAATGATAACTTTTTTCTGTAATAGGTGTATTTTGGAAGGTAGAAAACCACATAGTATCACATATTGTATTTGTGCTCAATAGATTTCCATTAATGAGAGGAATGCATTTACTCATTATATAGTTCGCCACAGTCTTCAAGTGTACTCTAGTCCTCAGAAAATCTGAAATAGCCTAAATGTGGGAGGTCCTATATTTTAAGTGTCTGCAAAGACTTTGAAGTTACATATTACCATAGTAGCATCTAGTCTTATTTTCTTTTCTGTTTTTAATGGAAAGAGAAGTACTTTATCCCTAAGGTCTCAAACTTTCTCTTTCATTATTATGTTCAATTTAGAAATATACAGAGTAATTTTTTAAAAGCACAGGTTTCCTGAAAACAAAATAATTTTACCTCTGCCATTTCTCTGCACTTATGTAAGTAATGCCAAATCGTATTTTTCTTTGTATCAAAAGATAACTGGCTTTATCTACTCTCCTGGTTGAGTTGTCTCTTTAGCAATTAAGTTATTTTGTTCGATTGCATGATTTCACAGGGAGAGCTTCTGTTCTCTCTCATTCTCTCTCAGCGTTGTGTTCTTTGAAGACATGGGTAAAACCTTATCATTCATTCAGTAACCATTTTCTTCCTAAGATAGAAAAACAGTGATTTGCAGTTTAAAATTGGCTGCTAGATAAGGTGGGAAAGTGGGGGATGTAATCACAGACCCTTAATGGCATTTTGTGTTTGAGAAATGGCCAGATCTGCTTTTGATCCTCCGCGATGCATGCCAATTGAAACTGCTCCTTTCTTCTGATGATTTCCCTTCTTTAGCACTGTACATATATGCCTTTGTTGCACTAATGCACTGCTTAATGGGTCTGGAGATGCCGTTATTTATAGATTTCAGCTCATTCAAGGAGCAGCTGCAAGAAATCTCACAAAAAGAGAGCATCACTGTAACCTGCATATGACACTGCATTGGCTGCCAGGGAGGTGTGGGATCTTAGATCTTCAAGAATGACCCTGTCAAGCTCACCAGAAGTTTATCTGGAAAGATCTAACTTTTTTTAAAAAGTCTCTTTCTTTGATGTTTTAAATTCATCTGTCTTCTAGTTTCTGACAGCAATTTCCCTTTTGTGTTCTTGAGCTTTCAAACTTCCAGCCTTTGGGATTGGATCCTTTGTTCCTTCATTACTTCCTCTTTCCCTTTTATTTTCCTTTTTATTTTCTTCCTTCTATGCTTAAATTCATTTGAAAAACATATGTATGCATATATATGAAATTTATATATAATTTTAAATATCTTTTATAAATTTATGAAAAGAGAGAGAGAAAAACAGGACACTCTAGATACTGTGCTTGCTAGCAGCTGGGTATGCAAAGATGACTAGTTTCCTTAATCATTCTAAGCTTGTTGTTTATTAGGGACATAGACAAAAACAACTAATTAGAATATGAAGTTACAAATGCCGATATAGAGAAAGGTACAGAATGCTATGAGAGCACAGAGGAGGGAATACATACCTCCTTTGTTTTCTTACCTTAAATAACAAACTAAAAACTACATAGAACAGGAATAGCATCTCTATGATGTATGTCAATTCATGACATTTTGAAGAGTTCAGTGATTTAATAAATGAGTAACAGGTCAGGCTTTACAGAAGACTTTCTGATTTCATGGCTTTGATGTAAAGTACTATCTGGTTCAGCCCTGACTAAATTGATCTTTGCCTAATTCCATCCTCTGCTCATACCTCCAAAAGGTGACTTTTCTCTCTAACACTGAGAAGGACCTTTTTAGCTTTATTTGATCCAATGTCCTTACTTTACAATTCTCTCATTAGAAATTTCCTATAAAATGCAGTTCCTCATAAAATCTAATCTATTAGAAATCTCTTCTTCAAAATCTTAATTCTTTTATTTACCATTAATCAGGAGATTTTTATCACTAATAACCAACGTCCAGTATACAGTTATACGCTGCTTTACGAAGGGACCGTGTCCTGAGAAATGCACCATTAGGCGATTTCGTCATTGTTGAGACTGTCACAGAGTACACTTACACAAACCTAGATGGGATAGTCTACTACACATCTGGCCTATAAGGTACACCCCTGTCATATGTGTGCTCCATCCTTGATCGAAACGTTGTCAATATGGCCCATGGCCGTATTTAACAGACTTGAAAACTTTATCATGATTTAGGTAATCTTCATTATCAGCTGCCTCTTCATTATTCTCTTCAAGCTCTCTCCTCTAAAATACCCCAAAATTGCTCCTATCTTAGAATTAAGGACCAATGTAGACTTCACTGACATTTTGTGGAGGGAGCAGGGGAAAGATTTACATAGTGTTCTTTCCAGGGAACCACCTGAAAATCAGCCTTAGTCATTCATGTTCTCTGAAGTCCCCTTTTCCATGGGTGGCCAACAAACATCCCTTTTTTCTTTCTCATCGAAGCGTTTATCCTTACCTGCCCTCTTTTACCACATTTTGCAGAGCAATTCCACTCTGCCTCAAAACTTGCAGATTTCACTCACCTCCTCGATCAGTAAAACAAAAGACGCAGCACTTCACAGGACCTATTCTCCTTAGAAGCCTGCTTAGTAATTCCCTACAGTAATTAGAGCTTGTCCTTTGGGATCTTTTAGAATTTGAAAAGATAGTAGTGAAAATTGTATACAACTGATGAAAGACATTAAGCTTTTCTAGTTGTCCCTCAGTGGGAGAATTGGTATGAATTACTTAGTTTGCCATTACAGAAAGAAAAAAATGTCTTCATTATTAATCATAGACAGTTGCTTAAAAATTATGGAGTTAATACATAAGTATCATCTATTTAACAATATTCTATATTGTTTTAAACTATGGAACATTTTCATAAGCTCAAGAAAGTAACTTGCTGATTACATGAAGAGCAAAGTGAAATATTTTCTTAGTGATAGAAGAAGAAAGTAGAACTTTGAATGGTAATACATTTTTCTTTTTACAATATATATATGATAATTGAAAGATTAAGGTTGGTGGTGTGTGGGCAGGCTAAATAGCCATCTCAGATGGTGAATAAAGAAAAATTGAATTTATTTAAGGAAAAGGGGATGGGGGATATCCAAAGGGAAGGGCTATGCAGCACTGAGTCAAAGGGTATTTGGTTCATGATGGCAGCAAAAATATACTTGAGACAGTGAAATAAGGAGGAGCATAGAAGCAGCAACAGGAGAGCCCAGGCTGGGCTGCTTTGGCTCACTGGGAAGACAGAGAGAGAAGGGGGCCCTGGAGACAAGTTCAGGACGTAAGCCCAGGATAAGTTGCCACTGCCCATTGCTCCCCTGGTTGCAAGTCTCATGGGGTCCCCTCAGAGAGAAGAATGGAGGAGGAGATGGCATTGGCATGTTCCCTTGGTGGGTCCTTTGTTCTGAGCGTATTTATCGCTCTCTTGCAGGTGGAGCTTTTAGGGGAGGTCACAGGGGAGTGTCTCAATAGAATATTCATCAGCTTTCTAGGTGTGCTCTTTCAGTGTCAGGGTCTCCACTGATGGTTGATGCCAGGGCAGAGAGTTATTAGTCAATGTGGCTGGTCTTGAGGCAGCTGTTGCTACACTTGTCTGGTTTTGCTGCTTTTCTGGACATGCAGTTGAAGTACAACTGAGGCCTAGATGTTATCTTTAGGGAGTAAATACTCGGGGTCTGAACCACGTGACCAGCGATATGCTGGGGAAAGATAGTTCCCCTAGGACAAAGTTCTTGTTTTCCCAGTTTTGCCTCTTGCTTGGCATCTGGGGCATTCTGCCCTGGTGAATCTCCACCTGGATTTCTGTCCCTGGATTTCTGTCCCTGGCCCATCTAGACATATTGCTAATGAGTAACTTCTATAAAAAAGAATGTTTCAGATATCATGTGAAATAAGTTTTCTTTGGAATCAACTTTAACCAGGCATTAATAAATCTGATTTTTTCATTATAATTATTTTTCTATTGAAGTAGGAATGAACTAAAGACTTAAGCAAACAAAATCATTCTTTTCAAAAAAGAACTTTAACATGATTGTCTAACCACTATACTGTACACCTGAAATAAATACAAAATAATACTGAATGTTAACTGTAATTGAAAAAAAAGTAATTTAAAAAACACAGAGAATTTTCAATACTTAAACTCATCTCCACCCCCTTTTAATAGGAATCTACATTTTATGGACAGTTACAGATAGGTTTTATTTATTCTATGTGTGTGTGTATGTGGGTCTCCTTGGAACCTGTAAAAGTTAGAGTTAGAAAGAGTTGTGTTATTAAGAGTGGGAGAAACCTGTGCCATTTTTTAGGCCAAATAGTATTTTCCTAGGCTTAGTGAGTTTTAAAAACTGTTTGCCTTATTGATATAGTTCCATGAAATTCTGAACATAAATATATTTCATTGAACAGTTATAAAACTGAGTATGAGGTTTTGTACTTGAATATTCCTTAACAAAGAACAGGTTCAATTTCAGTTGAACCCTAGACAAAGCTGTACTTTTATCTTTGGCATTTGTACATCTGATTGTAAAGATCTTACTTCACTAAAAGCCATTTTCACAATTGGTCATGAATTTCTTGAAAGCTTTTGCAGTTGCATGGGCAGGAAAAAACCTACATAGAAAAATTCAAACATCTTTTAAATTACATTATATTATTTTATAAAGGAATTGTGGAAAATGAAGAAATATTCTGCTACAATTTAGGTGTGGCACAAAAAACTAGGGCAACACTTGCTTTTAGAAATATCAAGTGTTATTCACTGTTTTAGAATTAATTACATAATTATCCAGCAGAACACAAAGATCCCAGGGTACCTTAATGGGAACACTACACTTCCAAATAAAATGATAATTATCACCTACTATATTCCAAGTGTTTTATTAGCTATAATTTTTTAACTACTCACATCTCCGTGTGTAAGTAAATATCATTAAGATTATTAATCTTTCTGTTATACTAGATGGCAAATACAGTGGGACTCGGATCATGGTAGTTGATAAGATAGAAATGATTCAGAGTATTTTTTTGCATTGAGGACCATAAGACCTGACTGCCTTCCATTTACCTGCCTTTACCTTTTTGGGAAAATTTGGCCTCAGCTCAGATCCCATAGTTACAGTGTTGCTGCATCCCCAGTGGTAAACAAGATGTCCATACTGAGACTTCTTATAAATGCACCTTCTTAGTGCTGTGAGGCCACAATATCTGACCAGAGATTGGTCATCAATGCATCCTTTGGACTGATGTATGACCAAAAGGGGGAACTGTGGATGAAAAAAGGGTTGTATGGAAAGTAACCTCACAGGGTGATCTGAACTTTAATTCTTAACTGGGCAGGTCATGGTGGGTAGTCATGTCCCCGGGCCTACCTGTCCATTGTTCTTGTGCCTCTAGGGTAACACACCTTTGAAAAGGAGGTATTAACTCTTAAGAGTGCACATACCCTTGTTAACTATCCTATAATCCAAATCCTGCCTTCCTTTCTCCAATCTTCCTTAATTTCAAATGCATAAAAGAAGCTACAAAACTGTTATTCTCTAAAACATTTGAGATCTTGCTCCCTGGCATATGTCATCTGTTTGGCTCAAATTAATTCTTATAAAGATTCTCTAAAAATATTAATCTTTCCATGGCTTAGAAATAAGAAGACTAAGGTAGAGAAATTGATTTGAATGATAAAGTAGGCATTATTATCTTGAATCATTTGAAGAGGCAAGTAGTCAATAGGAACAATAGATGTTAGTAGAGAACAAAAATAACTCTTGTAACTATTCATAAATTACTAGGCAGTAATTAATTGAAAATATCACCTTTCTTCCAAGCTGAGTGATCAACTCAATTTTAATTTTTTTAAAGAATTGCGTGGAATCCTTGAGACTATTGGGAATGCCTAAGATGTGATAGAACTTACTTCAGAGTCACCATTCTAGGGACATGGTAGCCACATGAAGTTGTGTTTCATTCAAACCACTGGATTGGGAGATTGAAGAGGTGTAATAAATTGAAAGTCACAGTGTCTCATTGGGAATAAATTCAGGTTTACAAGCCACATCTTGCCAATGAAACAGTGCTTTTTGTGATGAAACAGTAGCAATTTGTTAAGATGGGCATGAACAATTTTAAGATGGGTAGAAACTATGGGCCTCCAGGACACTCAATACCCCTTTATAAGACCATAAGCACTAAGGTAAAAACTACTATTGGGATAGACATTTACAGAGCCAAGAAAGCTAACCCCATCCCTAAAACACTGGAGCAAAAAGGCAAGGTGAGAGGAGGCTGGTTGGGCACAAGTCATAAAGCCTACAAAGTAAAGGGTTGTTCTCTGATAGAGTGTTCCAGAACTGCAGATTCACTGGACAGAAAAACATTGTGAATATTGCCCACTTCAGGAGAACCTGAGCTACAAGGAAGCCAGTCAACTAAACTTCATATGGGAAGATAAGTAAGACAAATAGTGACTTTGTGATGATATGAAAGGACTCTACTACAGAACCACTTGAGCAGAAGAATGAACACATTGTAGCCTGACTTTGCTTTAATGTTCTGAAATGGTTGGAGGTAAACAGAAAAAAAAATTACTCTGAGGTTTCGTCACAGAAATGTTGCTGATGTGTGCCTAGCCAAAGGGCAGACATATCGGTTAGCTACATATTTATGTCATTGAGTTTATTTAATATGGTGAAGATCTCTTGTCTGATAGCATCCATTCTCTGAGGTCTTTGATGCACATATATAAGCAAGTTCTGAATTCATTTAGCTAAGTAGAGTTTAATTGCAAGGTAGAAAATATTTGTTTTGAGTACAGTTTTCTCTCAGAGTTAGAATTATTCACTACTGTGTGATGAAGATGTTTCATCTTTCTGAAAGACTGTTGGAAAAAATTATCCTCTATCGCACAAGCCCCTCCAGTTGTGGGCTAGGGATTTGTGGAGAGCATTTAAACAATTTGGTCATTACCCACATATCTTTGAGATATTGAAATCTGAGCTTCCATTTGAATTAAACTGATACTCAAATGGCAACAAATTGTTCTTTGACAGTACAGTATTTAAAGGGTTACTGAAGCTTGCACTTAGAGATCAAATTAATAAAAGAGAATATCATAAAGAGCCAAACTTAACACTGGATACACTGACAAACATGCCGTAACATCTAATTCTAAAATACTCATTAACAGAAATGTGGTTTTAAAAAAATTCTAAATTTATACCTAAATAAAAATAACTATTTGAATTCAATTGTTAGATCAAAGTCAAAATTCTCACCTATCACCCAGTTTTGAACTGGTGAACGTGCAATTAAAATGAGTATGTATGAATGTTATGTCTTTGCATTTTTAAGGATGGAAAGAAGTTACAGAGTTTTATAAAAGTGTGATATAGAGGGGCCCTTTGCAACTTTATTTAATGTTTTATTATTTGTTTTTGTTAGAAATGTGCTTTGAAAAGTCTAATTATATATATATATATATTATATAAAAACCTTATAATTGCTACCTGATTGGAGATTAAAGATGGCAGCAGACCAATTGGAAGCTACACTGACACTCTCCCAGGACCAATCTGTAATTACAACTAAAATATAGAAAAACCATCCTGAATAATCAACTGCAACTAAGGATGAGCTGGAGAGCACCCTCATAACCAAGGAGGAAAAGTGAAGACCACATAGAGACTGGCAGGAAGTGAGGAGACCTGAGAGGGCTGGCTGGGCTCCCACAGGCAGCAGCTGAAGATCCGAAGGGATATCTCAGCTGAGGGGGTTCCCACTGAGGACTCTGGGGACTAAACTCCAGACTGGGCTTCCCAGCCAAGAGCACCAGAAGTGAGAAAGGTGCCCACGTAACATCTGACTGTGAAAAACAGCTGGGTTTCTGTCTGCCAGGGAGAGATGGCTGGAAAAGCAGGCACCCTCTTAAAGAGTCATTGCACAACATTTCATGTGCATCCATTCACCTTGGACTCCAGCAGAGGAAAGGCAAAGCGGACTGAGCTGTGTGAAGAGAATTAGGATTGTGGGCTCTGGAGATTGATATCAGAAGGCACCCCCGACTGGGGATCGAGCCCACAACCCAGGCATGTGCCGTGACCAGGAATCGAACCTCGATCTCCTGGATCCTAGGTCAATGCTCAACTGCTGCTGAGCCATGCCCAGCTGGGCAGGGTTGTCCACTTTCACCACTCTTATTCAACTTAGTACTGATTGCCACAGTGATCAGACAAGAAGAAAACATAAAAGGCATCCAAATTGGAAAGGAAGAAGTAAAACCGTCATTATTTGCAGATGACATGATATTGTACATAGAAAACCCTAAAGACTCCACCAAAAAACTACAAGATTTAATAAATGAATTCGACAAGGTAGCAGAATACAAAATTAACACCCAGAAATCGATGGAATTTTTATACACCAATAATGTACTCTTGGAAAGAGAAAGTAAAAAATCCCATTTACCACTGCAACAGAAAAATTAAGGTACTTAGGAATAAACTTAACCAAGGAGGTAAAAGACCTGTACTTGGAAAACTACAGGATGTTGCAGAAAGAGATAGAAGAAGATATAAACAAGTGGAAGAATATACTGTGTTCATGTATTAGAAGTATCAACATCATTAAAATGTCAACACTACCTAAAGCAATCTATAAATTCAATGCAATTCCTATTAAAATATCAACAGCATATTTCACAGGCCTAGAACAAATACTGCAAAAATTTTTTTGGAACCCAAAAGGACCCCAAATTGCCACGGCAATATTGAGAAGGAAGAACAAAGTTGGAGGGATCACAATACCAGATATCAAGTTATACTACAAAGCCACTGTGATCAAAACAGCCTGGTATGGGCACAAGAACAGGCATATAGATCAAAGGAGCAGAACAGAGAACCCAGAAATCAACCTAAACCATTACACTCAATATTTGACAAAGGAGGCAAGAATATACAGTGGAGTAAAGACAGTCTCTCCAATTAATGGTGTTGGGAAATTTGGACAGGTACATGCAAAAAAATGAAACTAGACCACCAACTTACACCATACACAAAAATAAACTCAAAATGGATTAAAGACTTAAATGTAGGATGTGAAACCACAAAAATCCTTAAAGAAAACTTAGGCAGCAAAATCTCAGACATCTCTAGTAGCAATATGTTTACTGATAAATCTCCTAGGGCAAGAGAAACAAAGGAGAAAGTAAACCAATGGGACTACATCAAAATAAAAAGCTTCTGCACAGCAAAAGAAACCATCGACAAAATGAAAAGGGAGCCCACTGTACGGGAGAATATATTTGCCAATGACACATCTGATAAAGGGTTAATATCCCAAGTATGTAAAGAACTCATACAACAAACATAAGGAAGACAAACAAAGGACTTAAATAGACACTTTTCCAAAGAGGATATACAGATGGCCAAGAGACGTATGAAAAAATGCTCAGTCACTAATCATCAGAGAGATGCAAATTAAAACCACAATGAGGTATCACTTCACACCTGTCAGAATGGCTCCATCAACAAGTCAACAAACAACAGGTGCTGGCGAGGGTGTGGAGAAAAGGGAATCTTAGTACACTGCTGGTGGGGATGCAGACTGATGCAGCCACTAAGGAAAACAGTATGGAGTTTCTTCAAAAAATTAAAAATGGAATTGTCATTTGACCCCAGTGTCCGCACTTTTTAAAAATATATCCAGCCCTGCTGGGCATGGCTCAGTGGTTGAGCGTCGACCTATGATCCAGGCGATCGGGGTTCTCTTCCCGGTCAGGGCACATGCCCGGTTGCAGACTTGATCAATGACTCTCTCATCATTGATGTTTCTATCTCTCTCTCCCCCTCTCCTTTCCTCTTTCTGAAATCAATAAAGATATATTTTTTTTAAAAAAATAAAATAAAAATAATAAAAATATATCCTAAGAAA
The DNA here is from genome assembly GCF_054644295.1 of Miniopterus natalensis. Classification (NCBI taxonomy): domain Eukaryota; kingdom Metazoa; phylum Chordata; class Mammalia; order Chiroptera; family Miniopteridae; genus Miniopterus; species Miniopterus natalensis. The sequence goes on along the minus strand of NC_142082.1, from coordinate 72,325,567 downwards.
CCCAAAACACCAATCAGAAAGAACTTAGGCACCCCTCTGTTCATAGCAGCACAATTTACAACAGCTAAGATCTGGAAACAGCCCAAGTGCCCATCAGTAGATGAGCGGATAAAAAAGCTGTGGGACATTTACGCGCATGGAATACTATGCAGCTGTAAAAAAGAGGGATCTCTTACCCTTTGGGACAGCATGGATGGAACTGGAGAGTATTATGCCAAGTGAAATAAGCCAAAGAAAGACAAGTACCACATGATCTCACTCATGTGGAATGTAGTGAACAAAATAAACTGATGAACAAAATAGATCCAGAGACATAGAAGCATGGAACAGACGGAGGGATCTCAGAGGGAAGGCGGGGGTGGGGCAGAGGGTGGGGAGAAATTAATCAAAGAATTTAGAGGCTTATATGCATAATCTATGGACACAGATATTGGTCTGGGGAAGGCCTGGGGATGGGGTGGATGAGAGGGGGAGGGGATCAATGCGGGTATAAGGGGAACATCTGTAACACTTTCAACAATAAAGATAAATTAATATATATATATTACATACATACACACACATACGCTGTGCATTTCAAGGAAAATTTGTGGCCAGTTAAATTTATCTTCCCACAGAACTAAAGAACAAATGCTTTGCCTTTGCTGCCCCAGCACCCTCTAGATCTTCTTTTATGAGCAGCATGCCCTTCTTTCCTTTTGCCTTTCCTGACTATTGTAATTTGCATACACTCCTTTATCAGTCTCATGGTGAATAGATTCTTGTTTTTTTCTTTCTCCTCTATACTTTTTCTTCCCCTCTGAATGCATTGCATAGATGACCATTTTCCAAAATAACAACATCAATTAATTTTTTAACTTTAAAAAAATCATATTTAGCCCTGAGTCTGCCCTCTCCATTGATGTGCAGTGTGTGGAAGAGTCTGTGCAGGGACTGATAAGCCCCGTTCCTGAAGTCTCTTTAGTGGGGGGCCAGGTGCTCACTGATCTTGCAAACGGGCTGTTTATTCAGGCGGCCCTGGCCCTGGGTGGATTGAGAGTTGACCCTCCTGTCTCAGAGGGCTCAGAACCAACTCAGGAGACAGCTCTACTTCTGTGCCTGTGATTGGATGTTGTTCTTTGTTGTTTGTTTTTAATAGTATGTCTTTTGAAGGCTTCCTCAGTTTACTATTACAGTTTTTCACACACTCCTTTCCCCTTTTGCAGAATCTGATGATCTCCGTGGGGACCCTGCACTCAGCCTTCAAAGTGTTCCTGCCCCCCAGGATGCTCGTAATTCAGTAGTAGATGCTGGTGGCCTTGAAAGCATCACCCAGTGTCCCCAGCAGCTTCCTCAGATGATGGCTGCAGGTAAATGTCAGTGGCCTGCCCAGTCACAAGGCATTTTGAGTTCTTAGTGGAAAAGCTTAGCCAGTCATAAAAATCGCATTGAATCCAGGGCTTGGGATCCTTAAATCAGGCTGTGGAACAAGTGAACATCAGAGAACACTTAGTCAAATTTAACATATTCTGTGGTGTGTATGTGTTGTTGTTGTTTTAACTCTGTCCTATTTGTTTTTAGTATCATTTATTTGTTATTTTGTTTTAATGAAAATCTGTGCTTATAAGAAATATTTTAGAAAAGTCACTTAAGGCAGACATCTGCAATTTCTTAATGCAATACTGTAAAGAGTTTGTAAAGGAGGAAATCTGTTACAAGGTAACAATAAATTCAGTCGGGACCAGTTTCATGACTTGGCAACCATTCTAGAGATGCTGTTAGTTAAAAGGTGTGCCTGCTCCAGCATTGAATCCAGAAGCAGCTGAATTTATTTATTCTCTGTCTGCCTAGCCAATTGACTTGTTTTACCAAGAGAGCATTCCTGCTCTGCCTCTCAGCCTTGAACCTAACTAATGTTGCTTCACTAGGAGAAGGAAGCGATTCTTCAATATTTTCCAAAAGTACTTCCTTAATGGCATCCTGTGTATAATATAAACTACATGTCATTAAGTTTCCTCCCAGAATGTATTCGGAAACTCTTTATATTTCGGTCTGAAGAAAACGTTGCTGTAGATTATGTGCTTTATTTTCCTGTGGTTTGGGAATATGCTAAATGAAGCCTCACATCTCTAGAAAAGTGATTTCCTTTAAAACAAACACCCTTGGTGTTGACTCCAAGTCACTGTTTGTTTTTCCCTGCAGCTGCGGATGGTTTGGGGAGTATAGCGATAGACACAACCCAGCTCAACATGTCGGTGACAGATCCCACAGCCTGGGCCACCGCCATGAATAATTTGGGCATGGTTCCCGTGGGGTTGCCCGGACAGCAGCTTGTGTCTGGTAAGCTTTCTCTGGGTTTGAAGCAGCAGCGCCAAAGGGTGGAGGTGACAGGTGCCCAGTAATCTCTCCGCACGCAGGTGTTGAGCGTGGTCTGTGATTTACGACCGGGGCATGTTTGGCAGGTCGTGCTTGAGATTCTTTTCCTCCTCACCTTGCTCTTTTGCCTAATAGCTGTTCTCAGGAAAAAGGCCACATGCAGCATCTATCACCTGCAGCATTGCAACATCGATTTCATATTTCAACTTGGTAAACAGAGGGCTGATATTTGCTTTCCAATGTGCAAAACTCTTTCACACGCCCTATGCCGTTTGATTCCACAGCCTTCACTTTGATACAGATGGATACTTACTGTTGTTGTTCTTATCAATGTTCTCATTTTGAAAACAGGGAGCAGAAGAGCAGAGTTGAGGTTACTCTTCCAGCATTGAAGTAGCAGAGCTAGAAATCCAGCTCAACTAACACTCAGTTCCACCTTTTCTTTCCACCACACTTTGGAATCATAATACAATGCATTCAATAGAGAAAATGTTTCAAAATGTCACAAAGTAGGAGGTCATCATTTAATTTGATCATGTTTATTTTCTATGTGCCCTCTAACAAGAGCTTTGGGAAATAAAATATATGCCTATATAAGTGTCCTTGAGGAGCAGGTCTCCCGAAATTGAAAAACACAGCAACAAAAAAAAGCATAAAAATGTGTAGAATCAGTTGTTAGGTAGTGGGTCAGTACGAGGAATGTCGTTATTTGCAGAAAGATCAATGACTAAGGCTCTGAGGAAGTTGCTATCAGGGAGATGGGAGTTGAGCTGTCTGGAAAGATACATAGGATTTGCAGTATTTACTTCATTCATTCATTCATTCATCACATACAGAGTGTCCCAAAAAAATGTATACATACTTTTTTCTGATAGCTCAATTGATATTTCTTTCCTTTCAGATTTAACTAATTAGAATCAGTAATTATTCAAAGTGTTTATACATTTGGGAGGAACTCTATATTTTTTGAGACACTGTCCCGGTGCAGGGACTCCAGCAGTAAAAAAAACAAGCGTGGTCCCTGCCCTTCCAGAATGTGCATTTGAGAGGTGACAGTCAATTATAATACTAAGTTCCATGCCCACAGGCCTGCATACTTTGTGCTGAGTTGACCAAGCATTTAGTTTCTTTTTTTCCTTTTTTTGTCGATATTAGCAATAGATGTGAAAGTCTAAACTAGCTATAGTAAATTGTATATAATTTGTATGTATGCATGTACATATATGCATACACATATGTATATACACATACACACACACATATATGTACAAATAAGTAAGTACATAAAGTTCTTTTTAAATATAACAAGAACATGAGAGGATGGGAGACGGGAAAATGGGAGACAGAAAAAGGAAAGTCTACGATTGAGTTGTAAAACATTATACTTAATACACTTATAAAATTCTCCAAAATGTTATTAAATTCATACAGTTGAAGATTAGTCTGCTGCAGGATGTATGCGTGTGCACATGAATGGTATTTCCTATGGTTTGAACATGTGTTTATTCAGAACCCTTTTTCCTAAAGCTAATCTAGACACATACTTACTTTAATTACTTGAGAGTAAAGATTTATATTTTTCTACCTGCATTTTCCCACATTTTCTACCCACATAACTGAAATCTTTATAGCAGAAATTACTTTACTTTTGTCCCCACCTCCCACTTCTCTCAGAAATGTTGGGTGACTTCCAGAGTGAGCCACACCCCAATAATTCATTATTTTTTATTATTTTTAGTCTTCTGACATTTTAACCATGACCAATTTATGATTTCCTCAGCAACTTACCATGTAAAGAATTACAGCCCTACTCATTATAGAAGATTTACCATATCTGTCCTGAATTACTCTCTCTTGTGTTAGCCAAACTGCCTTTCCTGGGAATTCCTTCTTTCCCAACTCTGCCAGTTGAACTCCGCTTTGCTTTGTTCTCGGGGCTGCCAGCAGAGGGTATGCAGAGTCTCAGGGTCAGGCTCTGTTCTATTCATTAGTGTTCATGTATTTTTCTTACAGTAGTTTTTCTGTACAAATATTTTAATCATATTAGATATAAGACACTCTATATGCATTTTTGACACCTTATTCTAAATTATTTTTTTCCATTTTATAGTTTTATATTTAAAACTTATAAAACCGCATTGAATAAATCTTTCTTAGTTTATTCAGTTATTCTAGTCTTACGTTTAGGTTTCTTCCATTTTTTCCCTTACTAGCCAAGTTTCTTTGGAGAACTTAATCTCTTTAAGCATATAAAAGCATTTCACCATTTCACCTAAAATGGTGATTGTATCTCTTTCAGGGGACTATTGTGAGATTTAAATATGATAACTTACATAAAATACAGCTATTTGTTTCTTTTCAGCATCGTCAGAGAGCCACAGAATGTTGCTTCTCGCTCAGTTTTCATGCCGGCCAGTGTGGCCGTAGAATGTGAGAGGCAGTCTTTAATGTCTCAGAAGGGATTTAAAGATTATTTAGTGTAACCTTCCTTCCAAGAAATCTCCTCTAAAACATCTCTGACAGGATTATGGAGAGGCTGGATTTTATGAGCACTTGGCCTTCTCCCAAGCTTCTGATATTTCTAAATGACCAACTACTCTTCCCATATTAGTTCAAATTAAACTGACACTAAGTCCCATTCCTTACTACTTCTGCTGTTCAATAAAATTACTAGCAAAGCAAGGTGTATAGTTTTAATATTCTATGATTTCAGCAAAGGGATTTTCCAGGAAATCAGGTCACTTACTACACGCTTTTCTGAGCTGTAATTGTAAGCTCCCACAATCACGCCTCTTCCATTTCCCCCCCACTTCATCATCCAGATGTTCCCCACCACAACCCATCCCCACTTTCAGGAACTTCCCTTTTACCTTCTTCAATATGAAGTGCTACCTGAGATCATTACATTGAGTTTGTTTATTTTATCCAAAATATATCATTATGTTGTTATATTCTAGCCCTAAATTCCACACTCCAAAGCTTGGTTTATCTCTGAGATAATATTTACCTCCTATGTTATTGTTTCCTGTTTTAGTCCCCATACTTTTAGTTTTGCAGAATTATTTATTTGTATTGTTGTTGATTTGTTCTTACTACTTTGTGCACTGGCATTGTCAACTGATGGTTGGTGGCATCAATTCAACACCAACAGGACTCCCCAGTTTGAGGTGCGGTGAAGAAAGCAGCTTTGTTCAGTGCAAGCAGCTGAGCTGTGAAAACAGCATGGCTGTGGGCGCCCTGGGCCAGGCCCCTGTCCAGCTCGCCAGCTCCGCTCTGCTCCTCCTGTGCGGGTCTGCGCTGTCCTGCGCTGGTCTGCTCTGCTGGGGTGAAACATATTTGCTGGTTCATCTTTGGGTTTCAGCTCCAGCCAGGGAAGTGCAGTCTTTGGCCTTGGGGGGAAAGGGAAAGTGCACTTGCAGAGCCAGAGGGGAGCTGACTTATACAGACAAAAGTGTCTACCCCTGGTCACCGATTGGTCTGTCCTCATGCAAAGGAGGGCTCCAAAGCCTTGCAGTTTGGTACGAAAAGCACTGTCCTGATTGGTGAGAATGGAGCTGCTCTGACTGGTCAGTGAAGAAGCTGATGGAGATGAAACTGTGCAGCCTTGGTTGGATGGGAGACACCGCAGTCCTGTTGATTAAAATAGGATCCCAGGACCTCCTTTATAAGGACTGGCTCGGGTGGCAGAAATGCAGTGCAGGCCGGCAGGTAGCTCAGTGCAGGCTTCTCACTGAAGTGCACTTCGCATGAGAGGCCCCTGGGTAGACATGGCTGCTAGACTCTGTGTTTTAAATTTGAACCACTTAGCCACCAGGAACTCTTCTTAGCATGTATTTTCCTTCTCAGGGTCCAAAGTGTATACTTTCTAAACTGCTCTATTGGAACATCAGTGTCCCACAGTTGTTGTTAGGTAGGGCACATGTCAAATAAGTGTTTACATGGTCTAAAACTTTGTGTTTAACTTTATGTGTAACTCAAGTAATTTGCTTTCTTTGTGTTTCCTCAGAGCCGTTACCATGCTGATGTGCAAAGTGTAGTTTCAAAGAGTCATATCTAGTATGTAGGATTTCCCAAACTTGATTCAGCCTTTAAAAAATCTATTAGCATCTCAGGAGACACTAGAATATAGACATCTACCAAATTTTTCCACCAACGGTGGAGATGCTTTTCCACTACTATCCATCTTTCTCTGCCATATATAATATCTTCCTTGTGATCTAGTTTACAATTTTGTTTGTGTTTTCACTGAACAGTGTCACTCCATAATCTAAAATTTCAAAATAGTTCTCTTGTGGTCAGGTGCTGCCTGAAACCTTCCCAGGAACTCCCACCTCTGGCCATAAGCTGCAATCCAGAATATTAAATCCTGAACTTTGATACCATCTGTGACCGCTGCTCCCTTCCTATATACCCTGGCTTCTTTTCCAAAGTTATAATCACCAACTAGAAGAGTTGAAAAGCAACAGCTTAGTCCCCAGGTTTTCCTGTCCAAGCCTGCATGTGAACTGGTAATACTTTCTGGATATATACCCTGGCCATGAGGTTATACCTTGCCTATCTCCAAACTTTTTGAAAAATGTTTTCCTAATGTCAGCATTCCCCCTTAGTTGTTGTTGACTATAAGTTGACATATATTCTTACCCTAAGTTCCTTAGCATGCCATTTGTCATATTTTGAATACATGTTCTGAAGAATCGTCACACCTCCCTATCAGCTATGAAGGGCTATGTACAGGACAGTGCCACTTGCCTTATCAGGGACTAACATGGAGCCAATAAAAGAACGTCTTGACTCTTACACATATATGTCAACACTCCAAATTGTTGCTCGGCTCATACCTTGCTGTTTCTTCTTCAGAAGCCCTGAGTTTACTATCCCCGCTCCTGCTCCCTGCCACTCTGAGAAGAGTTTAGCTTTGAAACTCATAAGAGTTACAGGGAGGCCAGAAGGGCCACAGTCCCCTCTCCACCATCTTCCTTCCCGTCTCCCATTTACTGATGCTTCCACCCATTTTAATTCCACTCTACTTCCTTGCATATTTTTTCCAGTTTCCTTCTTGAGTTGTTTAATCCTCCCGGAACACCTTTCTGCTCTTTAATACGCCCAGATTTGAAGAGGCATTTGTTAAATTCTTTCATCTCCTGAAGCATCACTCTTTTAACTGGGATTTATTGAGGCAGACGTTGTGCTAAATACTGGGAGTATAAGACATACCCCTCACTTTCATGTTTTAGAGCCTGGTGGGAGACCCAGAGAAGAGTAAATAAGCAAATACAAATCAACATGATAAGTGGTTCTGCTACTGACAGATAAAGGGTGCTGTAAGATGTCACTGGAGAGTGTTAAGCAGGGGAGTGGGATGATTAGAGTTGTATTTTTACAAAGCACTTTTGTAAGTCCTGCAGATAACTAATGGGAGTGCGGAAAGGTTGTGGCAAGGAGATGGGATGGGGGCCGTAGCAGTTACTCAGATAAGAGATGATGATGGCAATAGTGGCGACAATGACCATGACACAGGAGATGGAGAGAAGTGAAGGCACCCTTCAGACACTGAATTATAGAAACAGCAGGAATTAATGACCGAGGCCACGTAGAGTGTAAGGAGAAAGGAGAACCAGCAATGGCTCCTGGGTTTCTAGCTTTGGAAATGGTGTAAGTGTGGGGTCATTTACTGAGATGGGAAAGGCTGGAAGAAAAGAAGAGGAAGGGTGGGGATATGGTTTCTTTTTGGATGTGCTGAATTTGAATAACTGTTAGTTGAAAGAAAACATGGGGTAAACAGTCACATTTTGGTTCTAGAGCTCACAAAAGAAGGGTGGAAGGAGATGTAGCTTTGGCAGCCTTGGCATGTGGATAGTCACTGGAGATCTGTGTGCCTTCCTCTTCTGGCCACCCTTTTGCTGTGACATTAGAAATGGACCCCTAGCTGCTCACTCAGGTGTCAGCCCAACCTCCAGTTGTGCCTCTGCATATTTTTTCTCTACTTCTGTCCCACTAGATTCTTGTCCATTGCTGGGCTCCAAGGTCTGAATTAAGAGAAAAAGTCTAAACAAAACGAAGGTAATCTAGGATTCTGTTCTGAAACCATCTCATCAGCTCACAGAGACACTCAGATGGACTGTCTGTTGATAAACCATCCCACATACTTGTTTTTAAAATGAAAATAATACTCAAACCAGCAAACTTCCTTTCTTCAGTCCCCTCAGATATTAATGGTGACATGCTCTGACACGAGTGATTAAGGGGCTGCAGATAGCCTGGTTTATAGTTGTTGAGCTCTCTATAAGATAATGCTCGGAGTCCTCTTTTGTTTTTATTTTCCATCTGTTGAAAGATTTCTCATTATCAGGTGTCAGAAAACAAATAGGCTCTTGACTTATGTTTCACAATTTATGTACCTAGTTTCCTATATTTTTGACAGTTTGGTTACATTTTCCAGAGTTATTTACCCTTTTCTCCCCAGGACATTAGGACAAGTACATTGGTATAGTCATTCATTCACCACAATGTTACTGGAGGTTCAAAATGTACAGTGTATTTTACAAGGCACCAGAGAAATAGCAATTTACACGACAGACAGGTGATACTCCTGTGGAGAATACATATTTCTAAAGAAGCAGATGTTACCAAATAACCGTGCAAATGATTATTTAATTACATTTGTGGGGTATTATGAAAGAGGGATGGGGGAGCCTAACTTAGCTTGGAGGTATTGGAGGAGACTCAGAAAAGGCTCCTCTAAAGAGGCAATATTTAGGCTAAGACCCGAAAGATAAATTACAGTGAACCAGGTCACAGGAGGGAAGAAAGGAAGAAAAGGGGACTTTGGGAAGATAATTCTAAAAAGCAGAAAATGCCCAGCACAAAAGCCTGAAGTGATAGGAGCTTGGCTCCTTTAAGGAACTAAAAGGTGGATATATGTGGGCAAGAGGTTGTGGTTGCAACGGGCTTAGTAGATTGGCCAGATCTTGCCTACCAAAGTAAAGAGGACAGATTTTATTTGTGTGCAAATTTTGGAAGGATTTTAAGGGGAGAAATAAACTCTAAATCATTTTATAAAAAATTTCTTGACTTGTTTTATACGCACAAGATTGGAGAATGGCAAGAGAGGAGTCTGGGAGTTCATCTAGAGGTAGCTGATGGAAGTCCAGAAAGAGATTATGGAGTGGATGGCCTAAGTCTATCCACACGGGACTGGAACTTGAGCACCTACTATGTGTCAGGATTGCCAGAGGTGCTAGGGACACAAACTTCCTCCTGGAGCCGTCATTCTAGTGCTGAGTTTATAATGTGTGTGTCTACAGTGTTTTTAGAGATAAGAGAATGTGGAGAAAATTGTTTCTAAAAAATATTTGCTTCAGCCGGTGCTCTGTGCCACAGACGGTAATCGACATCACTTAAAACAAATCTAGGCTCCTCAGCAACTCCTCATAAGTGACCACAGCCTATATCTTTGTTGGCTAGAGATGTTACGCAATGAAAATCCTTTTTCAGATGCTTGCATAACGATATAGTCATCTGAAATATAGTTATTTTTTCTTCCATGGAATGTAGAACATAAATTTCACTTCTCTGAGTGTTTCTATAAAGAGGGAGATAATATCAATATCAGAGAATTGTCGCAGCTTTCAGAACTGGTAATATAAACTATGGGACATATTGTAGGGATTTAAGCATTTTTGTTTTCTGTGCCCTCACTGGAGAGCATTTTAGGGAGGAGTAGGTAAGCAGAGAAGGGGGACCTTGGATGCCTCCCTATTTTAAGGGAATGAAAAAGGAAGAACTGGCCCCTGTGAAAAATGATTCTTTTGTCCTGACTTTTTTCCTGTTCTAGGAGCAGTGCCAACCATTCTCCCTCAGAGGCCTCCACTGCACCCGGGGCCTGCCCATCAGTGTAGCTCTGTGACAACATTACTCCAAGTATTGCCACGAGCCACCTGCGCCAACTTGCCCTCGACTGTAGATTTCAGGGCCTATTTCAGACCTTTGGAAACAGGAGGTCCTGGAGACTACAACTAAAAGTTTAAGACCACAGCTCCTTAAAGCTGATTTAAGTGATGTCAGTTACCTCCTTCAGGGGCTGAACTGGTAGGGAAACAAAACAAAACAAAAAATAGCTCCTTTGGCTTGGGAACGGGCAGGGAAGCTTGCCTCATGCTATATTTCTGTCGTAACTGAACATGGTTTGTAAAAGTAGCTGAGCCCAAAACAAAAACTACCTAAAAGGTAACTGCAGATGCAGATTTGAAAATCATATATTAAGTATCTACTATGCGCAAGCACTTGGTATAATCTCATTTAATCAGGTTTTATCTTGGAAAAAGATGTCTTAAGCATCAAGACACACAACCTTGAACTGTAATAAACTATACTTTCCTCCTCGTCAGGGACATTAGCTTGCTATCATAGAAGACACATTTTGACCTTGAAGCTTTACTTCTGAAAGTTTAAGCTTGTGGGGCAAAGGGACACTTTATCCTTAAGGGGAAGGAGAAATACTGTAGTCTTCAGATTCATAAATCTTTCCAACCACAAGGGCATCTTTAAAGAAATATTCCTCACTTCACTGGATGGGACTCTTGTGACCTCCATCAGTTAATGCTTCCTAGTCACTTATTCCATCTCAGCAGGAAAAATAGGCCTCAGCGCCCTAACGTGAGGTGACTGAAGTCTCCACAGGGGATCCTCTCACCGAGTGAATCACTGCTGATGAGATTCTAACCAGAGACATTTTTATGAGCTGTGCAATCACTCAAAAATGCTCATTTCGTATTTTCAAAAGTTAGTGGCCTCTCTCTTGGAAACCATGTATTTGAGAACATCTTTTGAATTTGTTCATCCCCAGCTGTGAGAAAATACTGCCTAGTCACGGGTAGAAGAAAGCAATTTAGAAAAATAAATGAGGAAGACGGTGATTTCATCGTTGTCTGGATTTCTGTGTCATTTTGCTGGGACTTGGCCAGGGGAGGGGCAGGCCAGAGTCTCTGTAGGAGCAAGGGGAGGAGGCGTGTGTGCAGCAGGCCCCGACTGACTGGAAAGGACTGGGAAGGGCATGGAGGCACAAAACCAGTCAGCAACATGTGAGGAAGCAGAGTGCCAGAACCCTGGAGACAGGGTGTGACTCCTCCCCTGCTCTGTCACATGGGGACAAGGGCTTTGCTACGCCCACCTGCCAAACAAGGGTATCCGGATCCCTTAACACACTGAAATTCTATGATTTAGGAAAATCCTAAAAATCAAATCATAAGACATTACTATGTGCAATGCTAGACTGACCAGCACCCAGTTAATGCCTTGAGAAAGTAAAGCAAGATAGGAACTCTTAGCAGAAGCCACAGGAAGAGTATCTCTGTCATTAAGATAATCTTTGGGGGGGGCGTTGGTGTTTTTGTTTGTGCATTTGTTCCTTAATAGATCCATAGAGCACCTGCAGACTTAATCACACATGTAGCCATGTGAGTGATATAGGAGAGTCATGGTAGGGAACTTTAATCTTTCTAGAAAGGCTTCGAAGAAAAAAGCTGCAAAAGAGGGAAGGACACATTCTTGCCAGTTTCAAGGCCTTTGACACAGCAGTTGGCAGCTGCTGAGTAACCAATAGTCGAGGGCAAACGTAAAACGAGCAGCAGTGTGGATGCCAGAAATTGAAAAGTGTGAGTAGGGCCTTTTGTATCTCAGTTTTTCCCATCAGTGTGAGATAGGATACAAACCATCTAAAATCCTAACTAAGTGGCCTTACTTGTTATTTGTAATTGCTTTTCATCATGGCTATGTCTGATCTATGACGTTAGAGTTCCCTAAAGG